>NC_136495.1:127286173-127393673 GCF_053919585.1 Euprymna scolopes
GAGAAAAGGAAGAAAGACAAACTTGCAGTATAGGATTTTACCTGCTGGGCGTAAAGTTTTACTTTGAAATACGCTCAGTAAGTTGGGTGATGACCTACAACTGAATTACCTATGCAATGAAGCCAAATCAATCCAGTTCGCTTAGCGGTCTTTCTGTGTCTAGGAATACGTAAAGTGCACTTTGAAAACGTTACAAAGTTGTACCGGCTTTCACCTTGACGAACGTACCTTCCACAACACATAATGTAATCTATCTGCAACGCTATTGCATCGGGATGTTGTGAAGTTCGTTAAGAAATTCTAAATTTACCATGTGAGAACGAACTAAGAAGACGAAACGATGGAATATAACTTAGATAACTTTCAAGATTTTATTTACTAGTTGTCTTGGTTTCTACTGTATATAACTGTCATGCATAATAGAAATGTATGATTAGCTATAGCTATCAATGCAAAAATACATTTTTACCAAAACATATAACTTGATAATTTTTTCTATAGTAAATAATAAATGCAGGCGTAAAACACATAAATCATAAATCACTGTTAAGATAATTAATAAAAAATGCGCAATAGTAGAAGGACTGGCATGAATGTATCGAATATTAAGTTTTTGCCAGTGAATTTAAGATTAGCCAAGAGTTAATTGTATTTCTTATCCTGATTTTGTACGTGTAGTTTTTGGTTCAATTTGAAAAATCCGGTGCACCCTCATTTACCGACACGGGATTTTCACAAAAAGATCGGCCGAGCGTTTTTCAATTTTTAACGAAGGCACTGCGTGTTTTTAGTTAATTCGAACCTGTGACGGCTACTTCTTTTATAAATTGGAACAAAAAAAATAGTCGCCTAGGTTAGAGTAAAAGTTTCGGGTTAGGTGAGATACATACATGTAATGTTATTATTTGTATTTTCATGTGGTTGGGGTTTTTTTTCAGTTTATTATTATAATTTCGTAATGGTTTCTCTCGTAAGCGACCTAGCACACCCGGTGAAATTACGTGGAATCTTCAAGCCGGGAAATGCAACATAATAAAAGGTTAGCACAAGAAAACTTTGCTGTCTGAAAAATAATAAAATTACATAAGTTTGTGTCGGGCATTAATTCTGAATATAACTTATACTTTCGCAATTAAATCTATAATATAAATCGCGCCAATCTGTTAAATGTATAGATGTATGTATGTATGTATGTATGTATGTATGTATGTATGTATGTGTGTATGTTTACATGTCTGCCGAAACCTTTTGACAGAGGCTTCGGATTTTCACAGGATTGGTATCGTTTTGGAGTGCAGCCCTTCAGATTACGAATATCGAAAAATTGCCTAAATACATAAATTACTTCACCCTCAATTGGGCACTTTTCTACAGGGAGGGGTCGCTTTTTTCGCCTATATTTTCGAAAGTCATCCCCTCTTTTCGATCGACTAGCCTTTATTTAAACATACGCCATTTCCAACATTGACGATAGGCGCAACAGCAAAACATCACGTTTTTGTTCACGTTCTTTTCCTCCTTCACAGTATGGATTCGAGCCTGCCTTCCTACGACTACTTTTTTTTTTTTGGCAACACAACCCTCCAAACACCGGGGCAACGCCGGGCTTTAGCTATAAAAACTCACCTGCCTGTTTAAATGTATGTATGCATGTTTGCCTAAAACTTTTGACTGAGGAAACGGATCTTCATGAAGTTGGTACTGTTTTGAAGCACGTTCATGAAGTTGGTATTGTTTTGAAGTTTTGAAGCATATATGTAATTTTGTATAATTGAAAGGATTTATGACTATTAAATTTTATCTTAAGTTATAAGTCCTGGTATTAGTTAATGATTGTTGGAGTTCGGAAGGAATGCAAACAATTTTCATTGGCAGTTGTGAAATTCATCAATCATTTCCAAATAGGCAGCAAGTTAACTAACATCTCGTGTATTACTATATTTATTTCCTGTAAATGTATTAAGTGCAATACATACTGAAAGACGACATTACCAACATAATATCAAGATATGAGTGTTATATCTGAATGACATTATACTAAAATATATAAACTTTATTCTCGAAAATTCATTTGATTTTTACTTGGAGATTCATATAGAAGAAAGACTTGTTCATATAAGCACAGTGAATGCGAGTTATGTTTCAACTTTTATGCCATTTTTTCTGCATGAATAGATAAGAGAAGATTGCAAATTACATTGTTATGTTGATATTCATTACCTGAAAATTTCATCCCTGTGTTGAATACATTGACGGTGTGAGTTTCTGAGAAAGCACGGACGTGTGTAAGAAGTACAGATACGTCATTGAATTCCTCCATGCAGAAGAATTGAACTGATAAATATTCAGCGGTGTCTGTGAAACGTTTACACAACCGATGCTATTATTGTCAGTAAAGTAAGGAGATGGATTCGTCGATTTCAGTGTAGCAACAGAGATGTATGTGACAAAGCACGCTATGAAATGTTACGACTGAGGCATCGAAAGAGTCTTGCAAAAGTGCATCGAAAATATTGGTGACTATGTGGAAAATTAATTCTGGAGTATAGAAAATCGTTTGGTTCAATGGCGCAACTCGTGTATTTGTAGTTGTTCAACGTTTTAGTTTGGGAGTTAAATACTGGGCGGCCTTAATTTTAAAACGCCCCTCACTTGTTTATGCTTCTGATTTTCTTTAGATAAGCATGGGTAATTTGTAATATTTAGGGTATTCAGACGTTTGTTCTCGTCTTGAGCGTAATTAACATAATGTTTCAGCCGAAGATATGTCCAACTATTGTAGGTGTATCTTGTGGAACCCGGAAAAGGTTCTATCGGACTCTGAAATCTGCACGGAATTTGCGCCAAAACACATAAAGTAATGAATAAAGTATTTTCAAGCATCCAGTTATAAATTGAAGTATTCGTAAGCTTAAGGGTCAACGCCCAGTTCAGTCAACAATAAAAAAATACAATTGTTAATTAGTTAAGACTTCTTCCCAGTCATTGCTAGCGGAACGACAGCACACAATTGGAGTGGATTTAAAAAATGGTTCTGTACGAAATTCCAAGCAAATTCTTTAGCTTCATACAAAGCATGTCGGAGATTACATCGACCATTACGTTGAGCGAATAACACTTGTAAAGAGAAGAGCAGACCGAAAACTTCCAATTATACGAAATATCTTTTTACATTTTTTATGTTGTCAGTCTTTTCTTCTTAATCGATACTAACAATGTTTAAATAAAAACATTTCTGCGAAATATGTTTAATATGTTAGATACTTTTTCGGAATTCAACACTTTCTGATATCAAACAAATGTTTTATATATATATATATATATATATATATATATATATATATATATATATATATATATATATATATATATAAAAATCATAAAATGCGTCAAACTGCCTTCATTTGGGCGGCATTACACTGTGCATGTGCGTCCTACGCGTTTTAATTCTTAAACAGTATACATCTATTTATTGCTATATAAAAGGAACTTTGCCTGAGTATGAGCATGGGTTCGTTCTTTATGGACTCAAAATTATATGGGCCGATTTTTCTGAACTTCCACATTAAGTTATTTAATATGTCTGGGAGTTTTTTTTTGCGTAGGTTTTTATCGGAATGCATCCGATAAGTATCAACACTTGGTAATTGAAAAACATTCGATTAAAGAAGTTAACAAATTTCTACAACATTACATCACAAGTGTATTTTAGAAAGTTTAGCACTGCACAAGAATAAAGGTTCAGTCTCTAATAACTGTAGATTCTTTTATAAGACAGGAGTGCGTTAGAAATGAGTGTTTCATTTTGTGGCACAATTAGACCATTTTACTAAACTTCTGTAGTTTGATTTTATTTCTAATGATTATGAAAAAAATATTTTCATAAAATCGATTGCCGGTTCTTTGATAAGACAGGTGCGGATCGAAATGAATTTTTCTATGGAATTGAACCAGGATACTTGACTTTGGAATTTACAAATTTGTGGAGCCATTATTTACAGATAATTATATAAAATTAACAGAAGAATATCTACAGTGAAATGTAAACTAAATGTATTGTGAACTAAGTCACTGTGAGTAGGTATGTGAAGTATACTCTTGGCACAGTGCTGAGACGGGGTCTGTTACTAGAGCAAGGAATCGATCGATTTAATAATGGGCGATTTCACTGATTTCACCGAAGTAATACGTCGATTATTTCTGATGAAATTTTTTACTTGGTGGGGTTCCATTCATCCTCTTTAAAATTTATTATAAAAATGACTGCAAGGGGTAATTAAGTTTAGTTTACATATTAAAATACAAATTAATTATGAAAGGGAAATATGTTAACATTTTACCAGGAAATAGTAATAGGGAAAACAAACATCTTAACTGAAAACATACGATACGACATCCAAATATATTTTTTAATGTCCGCCTTTTCTTATAACTTATGTTCTTATTTTGCTTATAAGGTATGTTCTTTATTTTTAGTATTCGTGGTAGTTTCAAAATTAATGATCTTAAATCGAGGGATATATCAGGAACATTGTATACTTTATATTGTTGAAAATGAGGCAATCATTTTATTTGTATCGAAAAGTACGAGGAAACATACAAAAAACTCAAATATCTTAATAGACTTATTCGATAAGTGAAAATGTTCATTGGGGTTTTAATTACGTAAACATATACTACGTAAAGTGTTTTGTTATTAAGATTTTGTAAAAATATGAACTTAGGAATATCCATAATAAATGCCAACTAAAACAATGTGTCTTTATATGCTTATATACCGTAGCTCTTATTTCATCCAAGTAATTATCTGGCTTCTAAATAATGGAAGGATTATTAAATCCAAATGCCGTTAAGTAAATAGCATACACACTTAGTATTTCTAAATAAATTTAAAATAAGACAGGAACTAAAGTGTTTAGCTTCTATGATGTAGCAGGAACTGTGTTTAAACGTGTTATATACTCATGTTAATCAAAACAGAAGGTGTAAATTACACATAAAATAAACACATATTTAAACCTTATATATATATATATATATATATATATATATATATATATATATATATATATATATATATATATATATATATATATATATACAACTATTATTGAATAGCACGGAATTGTTCTGTTTTACAATTTTCCTTTTTTTCTTCTCCAATATGCGAATAGTCCTTTTGTGTTCATCTCGATATTGTATATGTTGGATTCATAATCGCGAGCACTTTCGACAGAAGTACTTCTACCATCCTCAGGCATATTGTAGAAATAAATGTACGGATTGTTTTTTTAAATTTACGAATGTATAAATTTATAGATACAGATATTTACTCGTTAAAAGCCCTGTGTGAAGGAACTTCTCACTATGAGTGTAACAGATCCAGTGCTTGCATTTATTTCTGAGAAAAAGAGATAAATATTCACTTGGATAAAACAATAAAATCTTTGAAATCGATTCAAACTATAAATATGATATACTTTAAAACACGGGCTACTATTCGAAACTAATTCACACGAGAAAACGACTATTTTACTATCAAACCTTACATAGCAAAATGCTTACTTCTAACGTAGTATTAGGAACTAGATTACGCTTACGGAATACACATACCATTGCAAGAATTTATTTAATTGTTAAGAAGAATTTTTATTCGACCAAAGTAAACTCCAAAATGGTACATGTTCATAACAATTTGGGTAATATAAAGAGAATAATTAATTAGAAAAATAGCATGCGGTCCTTAATTCAACTGTGAAGCAAATTAGATGCTGAAAATACGGGTTCCATTATTGCATGGGGTAGTATGTATTGTTTTACCCTTTATCTTCAGATGAATTTGACTGTTGCGGGAAAATATTTCCCTAACAACACTACGCCAGCATAGGTTCAATAAAGTTACAATCGAAACACCATATTATTTTTCTTTTCAGTACATGTTAATACGAATTTTTTTTTTACATAAGTTAATGGTATTTCATTTAGTAATCTATATATCTATAAAAGAAACGTGTCTGTCTGACTGTGTGTGTGTGTCTGTGTGGCTGTGTTGGTGTGTGCATTTCCCTACGCAATATCTCTGTCAATTTTATGTTTACAAACTCGAAATTTGACATATAGGGTACGCAGATTTGGGAAAATATATCTGATCCGTTTTTGGCCAGAATGTTGGCTGCTAAGCGGTCAAAGTTCAACAATTTGACCTTTGAGGACTCTACCAAACTCCTCCGACATTTTTTGGAATAAACAAATGAAATTTTAGATATGGATTCCTTGGACATGGATCTAATTTAGTAACTTTATTTGAGCCCTAAACAATAAATTTTAAGGGGTCATAATAGGGGTCAAATAATAAATAAATTGGCCGCTTTTTTCTTTTTTGCTCAACATACACTTCCAAACACCCGGGCAACGCCGGGCTGAAATGCTAGTATATCTATAAAAGAAACCTGTCCGTCTGTCTGTGTGTGTCTGTGTCTGTGTACATTTCCCTACACAATAACTCTGCCAATTTTCAGTCTACAGGCTCGAAATTTGATATACAGGTTACTGAGATTTGGGAAAGTCTTTGTAATCCATCATCGGTCAGTGATATTGCTGTTAATGGGTCAAAGTTCAACGATTTAGCCTTTGAGAATCCTACCAAACTCGTCAGCCAATTTTGGGTATAAACGCTTGAAATTTTAGATATGGGCCCCTTGGACATGGATCTAACTTAATAAGTTGATCTGAGTCCAAAACGATAAATGTTAATGGGTCATAATAGGGGTTAAATTAAAAAAAAATTTCTTAATTAGTGTAGCCAGGAATAAGATCTGGACCACACCCTTAGGAGGTGTCTAAGTTTTTTATGGCATGGTGGATATGTGAAAGGGCGATTTTCAGATCATCAATTGTGGCATCTGCCCGCATAGAGAAATTTAGGAGGAAGTTGTTCATTGGCTCTATAGAGCAGTTGGAGGCCAATCGCCGAGCAAGAAGTTCTGCCTTTTCTGGTTGCCGTGCATGCAGCCTTCTGGTTGTTGAACAGTGAGGGAATTAATGATTGCTCTTTATTCACTACACTATTATAAATTTTCCAGAAATCGCGAGTTCCTATTTTCTGCGATTCTCTGAGTTATTTCAGCATGTCTTCTTTTAGCTTATAGTTATTGCTTCCTTACAATGATTTCTAGAGTCTATAAACCTTGACTTATTTGCACTTGATTTACGACGGCGGAGCGCAATCCTTGTGTGCTAATAAAAGGAACCTCTTATTAAATAGTTTTAGGTTAAATAAAATATAAATAAAGAAATGGACCATATTTAAAAAAAATATCCACCATAAAATATGAACACGGTTTTTCATGTTTTTATACAAGATGCTATGTACGTATGCGAAAGTCAAGAGTAAATTGGTGTTGACTAAAAATGATTTCTCTTGGGGCCACTGTCTGATAAGTGTCATTAAACCTTAAGTGACCGGATTTGGAAATCACGTCTTTTTATATAATGTTTATGGTATAACAAAAATAAAACTAATACGACAAGTACTCTATGACTAATAATTGTTTCAATTAGACACTAGTTAAGAAACGAGAATTGAGCAATACATTAACTCATTATATAAGTTTTAAATCTTAATAAACCGTAAAAGAAAAGTGGGTATCTATTATTGATTTATTTATTTATTTCAGTGCATTGAGAGTCCCTATGAGAATCTTTTAAGATTTGCGTATCTTTTCCATATCTCGTTCATCCACAATAGCAACCTGCTTGTAAAATCCCCAAGGAAAAATTCAAGAGAACGATTACATTCTACAATAATATACTCTTAAGATGGTACCAATGCAAATGGAAATGTATATTTCCTTGTTTTTATTTCAGTCTTTTGTTCTGTAAATTTTAAAAATTCTTTTATTCTAATTTTACATCCTTGTCAGTTTTTGCTTTAGTGAGATACGCAAAAGTTGTCTGGGAACTTTCCTTTTTCAAAAATTGATAGTACGACTCTCAATATTCACAAATATCCACTCCTCTTCTAATGTAATTTAAGAAAGGAAAGAAAAAAACAGGAAAATATAAAAAAAAGAAATACGTCAAGCAAACAGACACAATACGTAGAATTATAAACACGAAAGAGAAAAGTAAGCCTGTAGCATTCTCTTTTGCGATGGTAGATAACTTTCAGATTCTTAAAAAAAAGTATTAGAAAAATGAAGAAAATAAAAACAAACAAAAATCTGAGGCAATATTGACGAAAAGTCGAGTGCATTATCTATGAGAATCAAGCTCTAGAGATTGCCTGCAGAAATATATACACACACAGGCATACATATTTGTGTATATATATTTATGTATGTGTAGGTACTCGTTAGCCATTATGTGTTTGAATACACGTAACTATATCCATAAGATTAACTTTACTAAAATACACGTATACATAGCTATATATATATATATATATATATATATATATATATATATATATATATATATATTGCGTCAATCGCTTTATTTCAGATTAGTAAAATATCAATATTTCACTAAATACACTTCACAAAATAGTGAAAAGTGTATCATCAAATGATTCTTTCAAGGTTAGTTATTTCCCCAAATTTTATTCAAATCCATGCGATATTCGCGAAGTTATTACATTTTATTTATTATCAAGTACTTTATATTGTCCAACGTTTAATAGAATGTCTCTTAAAATGCATAAAATATGGCGACTAACGGTTATCGAAAAGGAAAGGATTGTTGCTGGCCTCACAGAAGGATTGTTCATCTAAGATTAAGACATGGAGCTGGAAATGGATCCAAGACCTTTGGTCTTATTCGTGAACAACCCCAACAGCATATCCAAAAAGGATAAGGCTACCAGAAGAAACATTTCGTGATATAAGGAACATTCATAGGCAAGTCAACCAAAACCCAAACTGCACCAGTGCTTCCATTTTTGCAAGAGCTGGAATCGCTCCAAGATCCAGGCAGGCTCGATGTAATATGTCGGATGAGATGACAACGAAGCTCAAAACTATTCCAAGGCCTCCATTGAGCAAACAATATAGGGAAAAACGAATGGCTTGAGCGCAGAATTACATGAAAACGGATTTTCAACGTGCCCTATTTATAGATGAGACTCGTGCTACTCTTGACGGCTCGGGTCGATTGGCCAAAGTTTGAAACTCGAACGGAGCTCCAACCCGTTACAGAGTTCATCGCAAACAATGAGGTGAGGTCATCATGTTTTGGGCGGAAAATTATTGGGATGAGTTGGTTGGACCATTCCGAGTTCCAGAGGGTGTAAAAATTACAAGCAATGCGTACATGGCTTTTTGGATAAATATTTGTCACCATGGCTAGATGACCTTCCATTTTCACGCCGCTTTCAGATGATTTGTGTGCATGCCAATGCACCACTCCATTCTGTTCGGGCGACGCCAGCTTCCTTGGATCTATGGGCTTCTTTGGAGAAACCCTCATGAGCTGGCCACCGTATTCCCCGGATATTATCCCATTGGACATCTCTGGTTTATATTAAAAAGGGGCGTTTATGAGTACGGATAACAATTTACTTCAAAGGATGCCCTGTGGAGGAAAGTAGTTGATGTCGCCAGAACCCTAACTCCTTTTCAGATCAAACAATTGATTTCTTTGATGGACAAAAGGTTGTTTTAAGTTATTTTAAAAAAATGGTGGATATAGCGATAAATAACTCATTTATTTAAGTCTTACCACTTAGGATGTGGTTTTGCTCATTATTCTTTATCTGAAAAATTAAATAAAAAGTATTTTTTTCTTGATTAGACATTTTATTTTTGCCCTAATACAACATTTTATGAGAGGTTTAATAAAGCGACAGACACTGGGAATTCCTTGAAAAAGAATAAAATGTCAAAACTTTGTGAATATCGCATGGATTTGCATGAAATCTTCGGAAATAACTAGCATTAAGGCAGTAATTTGGTTATACAATTTTTATTTTTGTGACATATTTTTGTGAAATATTGACATTTTACTAATATGCAATAAAATTAATGGCATAGTTTATATATATATATATATATATATATATATATAGAGAGAGAGAGAGAGAGAGAGAGATTAACCCTTATTTCAGTCACTCCAATCAAAATTTTAAAAATACTAACCATCCCTTCAAGTGCTATTTTTTGTATTGTTCTTAAACTATATAGAATATATTCGGCAGTTAGTTTTGAAAATTCTTTTTTATGAATTCAGTTGCTCTCATAATTACTTGTCTGGTGGCCATTTTATATTATTTCCAGTTTGCTGTAATAACGTACATAACACCTTGGTATTTTGTTATCTTCTTCCTCTCAGCCCTCTTCAGATCAGCATCGTAAGGGACACTTATTTCAACTAGGAGTGTTACTATCAATCTCTTCTCTTTTCCCATATCACTATTTCACGTTTAACAACTATTTTTTAGATACGTAGTTGTAGGCATTTCATGTATATTATACAATATTATCAGTAAAAACCTTCAAAAGAAGATAACATTCATGATTAAATACACAACCCAAATCTAGGAAAACACAAAGAAATTGAGAGGATGTTTTTTGAACAAGAAAATTCAAATTAAAACAACAAAATGAGGATTTACGACAGAAATGACATATAAAACAGGCTTTCTGATGAAGAATATAACAAAAATGAATTCACAAGAAAGTATAAGAATATACGCTAATCAGACAATATGTGCATCGTATAAATAACGTGTTCAGGAGTCAGTTTTAATACAAACGACAATCGAGACTTAATATTAAAATTCCTATAAATTTAGTAGATTTACATTTTTTTAAATTTCATTTTCGAAGTTGATTATTTAATAATTTCAAAAAATTTTTACTCCAGAATATATATGTATATATATATATATATATATATATATATATATATATATATATACAGAGAGAGAGAGAGAGAGAGAGATACATATATATATATATATATATATATATATATATATATATACAGAGAACGAGAGAGAATACTGAAAATAAAATATT
This sequence comes from Euprymna scolopes, assembly GCF_053919585.1. NCBI lineage: Eukaryota > Metazoa > Mollusca > Cephalopoda > Sepiida > Sepiolidae > Euprymna > Euprymna scolopes. The sequence continues at coordinate 127,297,189 of NC_136495.1, forward strand.
AAATCATATATGAGTGAAACTATGAAAAAAGTGTCAAAAGGTTGAAACCATATACCAGAACAAGTATTATGGTCTGAAGAGTAATCAAGAGAAAACGTGTTCTAGTTTGTGGATGCCGACGTATTAGTCATGTGTTTTAACTCGTTGATAACTGTGAAGCCAGATGCGTATCTGCACTTCTTTGCACAGATAGAGCACAGGCAGAAAGGATTTGTGTTTTGATGGTGGGTGGCTGCCACTCTTGGTGTTGTAGTATGCGACGATGCATAACAGCTCCGTCATGCTCGTTGTCGAAGAAGGCCATCCCGCTGTCACATGTGGAGCGCCAAGCATCTCTGTCCGCTGCCAAAATCTCCAAAAGATTTAGAAGGATCTTGCGGCGCTTGTGTGTAGGCGTGATGCAGTCTATGTAGTATTTCTTTGGGAAGGTGACGTTTCGTCGGCCGTGAGCTTGTTGAAGAGAACTCTTCGAGGTAGTCTCTTTGGAGGCGCCCTGATGACATGATTCAACCATCGAAGTTGACGACGAATAAGAAGTGGCTCTAGAGAGGATACTCCAGCTCTCCTGCGAATCTCTGGATGGGAGAACTTTTTGCCACTAATGGAGGCTGATATTGTTATAGCTAAATGCATGTACCCATATGATAAAATGATTGATATCTGGATTTTTGTATTTTAAAATTAAATATGAAAGTTACAATCTGAATTTTGTTGTAAGAGGCGTTTTACAGAAAAAAATCATGTGAAAATAGAATATACTTGTTCCGAAAAAGCACTTCTAAGATTTTGTCTGATGTCAGAAAGTAATTAAAAAGTTAACCGCTGATTAATTACAAAGTTGGTGTTGACAGAGTATTAAATCTAAGGCGACATTGTTTAGCAATCCAGAAGTTCAGATTCACCCAGCCATCGAGAAACGAAAATACAACTGAAACTAAAACTAAGTTGACAACTGAAAGGAGTAATGGGTGAAAAGAATCTAGCTTTATCTTATAAGTAAAAAGCAAGCTCACATGTTCTTACACGAAGGCTATACACGCACATACGCACACGGCATATAAATAAGCTTGTATATAAACTTGTATATAAACAAGAAAATTAATATATAAGTATTTTCGGTCCCCGGTAATAATATGTTCAAAGATCGTCAAGAAATCTCAGGTTTCAATTATTATATCTACACTATTAAAACAGAAATAAAAGAATTACGACTATTTGAGGTAAGAAGTCAAATTAGAATTTAATTTTTTATATATAATATATTTAGAATTAATATTTTATGTAAAATAATAAAGGTATATCCTATAATTACGAACTTAATGCAAGTAATTGTAGCTTTAAATAAAAAGCTAATGAATTAATTCAAATTATATGTGCTTATTACAAAGATAACACACACACACACATACACACACAGCCGCCAATAGCGTAATGGTTAGAAGCCTTGACTGCCGTGTAAACGGTCGGGTTTCAATCCTGGCTTGAGGTAGTTGCCTGTCTAGCCGCACTGATGAGCTGTGAAACAGCGAAACAGTACTGTATGTGGATGACTATAGTGCTCCTCACCTTGAGTTGAGCATATTGAGAAGTGAAAAACGAATTACCATTAGCATATAAGCGACGCTCTTTGTGTAAACAAATCGAGCGGAGGTATTTCGGACGATATCAAAACATCGTTAAACTCACTACTCGTTCAAGCAGCCGCCAATAGCGTAATGGTTAGAAGCCTTGACTGCCGTGTAAACGGTCGGGTTTCAATCCTGGCTTGAGGTAGTTGCCTGTCTAGCCGCACTGATGAGCTGTGAAACAGCGAAACAGTACTGTATGTGGATGACTATATATATATATATATATATATATAAACCCAGAGGATATATGTGCAGTAGAAACCCCAGAATACGGCATTAAACAAATACCGTAACACGGGGAGAATATCGTAACCAAGGGCCAGATAAAACACCGTATTTTTTTTACATGGGAGTGACCAGGTATTAAGGCCCAGAATCCCTCGGAGATAAGGGTTATTGCGTGTACAGTAGTCAATGGGACAATAGAGTAGTCATCGTTAGTAATGGAGATGTGATAAATTTGATTTACTTAAGGGTCGGTTTATCAGGAATTACTTTATGTTGGGCTTGAAGACATCCAAGTTGTAGTCAGGTGGGAACAGGCAAACGGAGGAGAGTTCCACAGGCGTGCACTTCTAAGAAAAAAGCTTTATTCGTGGAGTCGCGTTTTGATTTAGGCACAGATAATGAATGTGGAAAATTATTGACAGTGGTTTCAGCTAGAGGGTTGTTTTTCGCGAAAGATTGGCGAGGGAGGGAACAGAGATTGGCGCTCGCACGAGCACTTGCCATGGAAATAACGATATTCCGCATGGTAAACTGAATTTTAAAAGTATCCTAGGACCACCGTATCCCATAGTTCTACTGTATTAAAAGTGAAATTAAAATCGAGCGACAAATAATTTGTCTTTCCTGAAAATACAATGTATTTCAGGTATAGATTATTTGTATATAAGAAGAATCAGTTAGGACGGTCTCTTAAGAAAGGTTTATGATATATGTGTTTTATACAAAGTTTTAGAGAGGTTCGCCTTAGTTAGACACAAATTAAATAGTAAATGCGAGACTTATACACGTAACAATTCCAGTAATTTACTCTATGGAACCTATTATGAGTGTTCAGAAACTTTTTTGAAAGAATTAAAAAAAGGCACTAAGAATACGCCGAGGGCAGTTAAAGTATAGATGGTTTAAGTAACGCGTTAATCCAATAAAAGGTAAATTTAATGTTAATAAAGTTTAATTATAAGTAAAGGTTAAGAACTACGAAATAGCAAGTAGAATATCATATTTTAAGCGTCATGTTCAGGGAAATTAAATTAGACATAAACAATAAACAGATTTAGCAACAGTTAAACACAGGTATTCTATTAAAATAAGTATACTTTTAAATGGTTAAAAGTTCAAGAGGAAAATTAGGGATAAACTATTATAAAAGGTTATAAATTCTTGAATACATCATTCGGAGAATATTAATTTTTGGATTACAGCGTTTTACAGGGCGATTTCGAACTGGCTGTAATTAAATGCTTTCATATGTATATATGCATATATGTACGCATGATGTAAGAATTTAAAATAAATAAATCGTTTGTTAAAACATGGCATTGTCTTAATTAACATATTAATAGACTTCACGTAATTATGAATAAATTATAAAACATATTAATTAGTTTTTATGAATCTAGAGCAAATTGAAAACAGTATGTATGAGATATATTAAGGATGAGCAATCCATAATATAAGCAACGAATAGATTACACATCTAATGTGAAAGTCATGTATATGGAATAATCAGGTTTGACACGCCGGTTCCCGTCAGATCACCGAAGATAATCAACGATGATCCTGACCAGTAGCAGATGGGTGACCATTTAAGACTTCCAGGTGTTGTATACGCTCTCCGCTTATCGCGGCATTGTTTCCAGTCGTCTTGGACTTCTTGCCACTGGATTCAAGCAGTGCCGATTAAGTAGAACTGTGGTGGGAGATTGCGCAACCCATGCCACACATTTACATACGCAGCGGCCCGTATAGGGGGTATCCTTTGTCTTTCGATACTGAACGGACGCAGCGTATGTGAAAGTTTTAGAAAATATTCACATTTAAGGAGTTAACCAGAAAATACATCGCCACGGTAACAGAAAGGATAAATCATCCATATGCCTAATAGACAACACCAGATGATTTTCATAGTTTTGACTCTCGAGTGTGTATCCGTTTATATCTTATTTGCTGTTATATAGATGTATGTGGTTCTCGATTGATTAACTGAGTCTGTTTCGGATATATACTCGAGAGTCAAAACAATGAAATGCATATACTATTGTCATAGGCCTACTAATAACAGACAAACAGAATAATAAAACAAGCACTGACAATATCTAATAATTTAGACTCTAGGCAGTAAGAGAAAGAGACTTAATTTAAAGAGACTGAATTTAACTCTTTCTGAAGAGCTGGCGATTCGATTCGTTTGTTGAAGTCGAAAAAGCGTGTAAAGAATTCTTGGATTCGAATCCGGTTGAATGGTACTTTACTAAACCCAAACGCTTGCAAATCGATGACAGGAAAGACTGATTAATATGAAAACATATATTACATTTAAATACTTTTAAACTAATATTTTTTCTACATACATTTTGTATCTTTTATTCCATTCGTCTTATAGATAGACAAGCAGACAGGCGTTGTGTTGCATTACATAGTCCTTTAGATATACAAACAGTCAGATACACAGACAGACCCGGCAATGCGAGGATTATCTTTGTGTGAGAAGAGCAACTGCACAAAAGAATATGAGGGGAACATAGTGAGTGCTTTTTATTATTGACACAAACGTATGAACACTCATTATGTCTTCCAATATATATGCCCCCTATTGGCCCAACCTGGGTTGATATGAGTGGGCGTGGTAACCCGTAATAATCCCCCTTTCCATGGTGGGGTATCATAGCAAGTTCGGTAGCTCTACGTCAAACGCTGTAAGCGTGCATAGAGTTGCGACTAATAAGTGACATATTTGGGGTTCCACCCTCGTAGATGATGTTGAAACATCCTCTTACCAATGGTGGGTTATCGTTCCATATTTCGTAACAATACGAATTTACATCAAATGGTGTGAGTGTGCATAGTGTTTCCAGTTACAAGTGAACCCCTGGGCCCCTCCCCTGTTAGTGAGAGTGAGCGATGTAACCTGTTAATAATTTCCATACTTCATGTTGGATGATCCTGTGAATTTGGTAAATTTACACAAAATTGTGTGAGCATGCATAGGGTTACCCCTTATAGGTGACCTCTTACCCTGGGACACGATTTTATCATACCATTTTCAGATGCTTGATACTATCTACTACCATTCTATGTGGTCAGTTTAGTATGAAAGTAAACCATATAGGAACCTATTCGTGTATATGCATATGGTATATACAGATACACAGATGCTGAGCTTTATTATAAAGATATATATATATACATATATATATATATATATATATATATATATATATATATATAATTATGCGTGTGTGCGTGTATGTATACGGCAAGGTCACGTTGACATACCATGTTTTGCCAGACCACCTGAATTAAGCAACGAGGAGTCAGACTATTACCAGATTGGTGGTCATCTCTGTTTGCTTTCTGTTAATTTCAGCATTTTTACCAGTGGTCCTGAACATATATACTTGCAACTGGAATGACAACGGGAGAAGTGCGTTTGCGAACTGCACGAGTCTTACCATAAAAATTTTACGCGCAGAAACACATTAGTGGGTATCAACATTTTATCAAAACAGAACTAAGCCTTATAATATAAATTTTTTTCATTTAAAAAAAAATTCTAAACTAAGGCCACTTTAACCAATATGGGTATAGTGTGTGCGAGCGTGTGTGCGTGAATATGTGTGTATATGTGTGGGTATGTGGGTAATTACGTGCGTGTATGTATATGTGGGTGTGTCTATTTATGTATGCTCCTGCATTTATATTTCTGTATATATGCATATATTTTTTTTTTTTTTTTTTTATTCAATTTTCACCCCAAACAAGGCACAGTGCCACTTTGAAGCAGGGGGCTACTATTAGGGAATTAATTAGCGGGGTCATTATGAAGGGAGAAGAGTAGAAAGATGTTTGTTAACATTACACTTGAACTTCTGCATATCATTGCAGTTGGGAAAGCAGAATCCCGGAAGGGAGTTCCAAAGACCCGCAGTTCTGGGGAAGAAACTATTGGAGTAAAAGGCTTTCTTGCACCTAGGGATCTCCACTGTAAAGGGATGAGACTTAGTAGCTTGTCGGGTTTGTCGGGGGTAGTTACGTCGGGGAGGTACAAGTGTTTGCAGTTCGTCAGAGCATTCACCATTAAAGTATTTGTAGAACAGGCAGAGGGATGCAACATCTCGTCGATGGGACAGAGGTTGAAGCCCAGATGACAGTTCAGGACCTATCAGGTTTGCGACTCTTTTTTGAACCCTGTCCAGGAGCGAGAGACAAGCAGCAGATGCACCAGCCCAGATGTGACAACAGTACTCCATACATGGGCGAATGGTTGCCTTATAGAGGTATAGGATACTGGCAGGCGTAAGTAGTTTTCTAGCACGGTAGAGGGAGCCAACCTTCCTTGCAGCAGCCTTGGCAATGCTCTCAATGTATCTATTCCAGTTCATATTCCCTGTAAACGTTAGGCCGAGGAGTTTAAAAGAAGTACTTTCAGGCAATGTGTTCTTGGCCATTGCTATTGGTGGTAGAGAAGGTTTCTTGTAGTTATTGAAGGAAACAAGCTTAGTCTTAGCAGCATTGAATGAGACCAACCATTTTTGTCCCCATTCCACTACGGATTGGAGGTCATCCTCTAGTGTTTCTGCCATTTTCTTGGATATGTGTTCATTTGTTTTTCCCTCATATCTGTTATAGAGAGTGGTGTCATCGGCAAATATACCCATCTCCGAAACAATATTATCAGGGAGGTCGTTTATGAATATCAGGAACAATAGAGGTCCAAGGATAGACCCCTGAGGCACTCCCGCATTTATGTCATATTGTTTGGATGTACGTCCGTCGAGGACAACTTTGATTTTTCTATTACTTAAGAAGGATTTAATTACGTTATGAATTCTTCCAGTGATTCCATATGATCTAATTTTCCTTAGAAGACCATCGTGCCATACCCTGTCAAAAGCCTTAGATATATCAAGGGCCACCGCTCTACCCTCCCCTGTTTTATCCAATGAACGGTATATACGTTCAGAAACTACAGTTAAGATATCTGCTGTTGAACGGGCTTGCCTGAATCCATATTGTTTGTCAGTCAAGAGTTTAGCAGCTGTTAGGTGCTGGACTAGGGCTTTATTAACTAAGGACTCAAATATTTTGGCGAAAAGCGGGAGGAGGCTAATGGGGCGATAATTTAGTGGGTCAGTTCTTTCACCAGAATTCTTGAAGACTGGTACCACAGAGGCGGTTTTCCAGCAGTCGGGAAAACAAGATTCGTTAAGGCATTTATTGTAAAGTTTGGACAGAACTGGAGCAACCTCGGCAGAGCATTTTTTTAATAGCACAGCCGGGATGAGATCTGGTCCACATGCTTTAGAGGTGTCTAGGTTTTTTATAATAGCACGTACCTGAGAAGGGGTGATTTTCAAGTCGTCAAGTGTGGCGTCTGTTCGCAGAGGAAAATCAGGGAGTGAGTGGTGTACCGAGTTCAGTGTGGAGTTTGAGGCAAACCGACTGGCAAGCAGATTAGCCTTGTCAGTTGCCGTGCAAGCAACCTCATGATTGTTTGTTAGTGGGGGAATAATTGACTGTCCATTATTAACTACGCTGTTGTAGATTTTCCAAAAATCCCGGGTTCCTAATTTCTGTGCTTCGATGCGCTTTCTGGTGGTTTCAGAGTAATCTGACTTAGCTGTGTCTATCACTCTCTTACAATTATTTCTAGCTTCTATAAACTTCTGTTTATTTGAGCTGGACTTATGTCGGTTGAATCTGCGGAACGCATGCTGCCTTTGACAAATGGCAGCTGCACAAGCAGAAGTAAACCATTGGGGGGAGTGGGGCTTGCTATAGTATTTCCGTGCGGGAACATGTGCTTCAATAGCAGTTTTGAACCATTCAGTTGTCTCATTTGCACACTGTTCCGCTGGAAGAGTAAAGATATTTTGCCATGGGGCATCTCTGATGAGCTCCCTGATGGCTTCCCAATCAGCCTTTTTGTAATACCTCGTTGTTTTGAGTAGTGGGTCTTCAGTTTTAGGGCGAGAATTTAGGCTGATTTCTACCATTATCACAGCGTGATCAGCATTCCCGAGTGGGCTATGGGCATTTGTTGTACAGTCATTGGGAACTGTTGTCAGAAAGAGATCTAGAAGTGAGGCATGTTGATCGTGCTGGTCTGGGAAACGTGTCGGAAATGTAACCATCTGAGATAGGGAATGAGATATAGAGAAGCTATATGTGGCGCTACCAGCTACGTCTGTGTGATTTGAGAATCCTAGCCAGTTACTGTGGTGGACATTGAAGTCACCAAATACATGTATTTGTGCGCTAGTATCGAGGGAGAGTGCTATATCTATGCTGTCTGAGACTTTGTTTATTAGGGTACAGTCTTGGTTTGAGGGAGAGCGGTAGAGAAAATATAAGTAGCTAATATTGTGTTGCATATTTAGTCTGAAGCACATAAAGGCCTGGCCCTCTGATTCTAGTTTTATTTCTCTTGTTAGGGGGAGGGTGTTTCGAATATAGACTCCAAGTCCATGCATATGTCTGTCCGAGTCCTTACGGTAGAGTGGGAGATAACCAGGCATGTTAAAGTGGTTAGAGGGTATGGAGGAGTGAAGGTTAGTTTCACTTAATGCTAAGATATCCGGGGTGTTTACAAGGAGAAATGACTCAACATCATCTAAGTTAGTTCTAAGCCCGCGGATATTAGTAAATGCAAGCCCCAAGGGAGGAGGCAGGTTGGTTTTCTTTGAGTTTGGTCCTGGTTTAAACGTAACTTTTGCTTGAGCTGTCATTTCATTTTATTTTATTTAAAAGTTTCAGTTAGGGTGGATGAGTGAGGGGATGCTGGACAAGTAGTTGTGCAGAATACCAGACATGCAATACAAGTAGACCATCAGCTGTCCTCACCCACAGGATTGTGGCTTATATATATATATATATATATATATATATATATATATATATATATATATATATATATATATACGTGTGTGTGGGTGTATATATGCATGCGTGCGTTAGTGTGTATATGTATATGTTTATGTATATGTGCATATATATGTGCGTGCATATGTGTGTATATGTGAATGTGCATGTGTGGGTGTATATGTGTATGTATCATCTATTTTCCATTTTGTTTGTGTGCGCGTGTGTTTGTGTTTGGGTGACTGAATACATGTATGTATGTATGTTTAGATTGGGAATCGTCCTTATAACAATCTAGATATCTGTTTCTCCATCTTAAAGGCATAGGCATAGACGCGTACACGCGGGCACACATACTATCACACACACAAACATGTGAAAAAAATCACAAATCTTAACCTACACGCATGCACACAGGTACAACAAACAACCGTCGCCTTAACACACAAGCACACACTGACACACACATCAAAAAAGAAAGAAAATCATAAAATCCCATAAAAACATGTCCCAAATAAGCTCACACCCCCTCCACCCACTAAATGAATTTAACTCTAACTGACTTAACTTTTGACCAGCTCACCGAATATTGGTGATAAAGGTCTGAGATTGACATTTTTCTGAAAAACACAATGTTGCCAGAGAAAAATGTTTTCCAAAAAGACATTACCTTAAAAAATAAATGCATAAAACATCTGAAGAGAGCTGAACAAGGCTTAAAACGCGTTATAAAAGTAGTTTAAAAAGTTAAAAATGATAAAAGTTTGAAAAGTCTAAAATTATTGATGGCTACACTCTTTTAAATTTACATTTTTTCTGTCGTTGGAACTACACAACCATCACTTTATAAATATATATATATATATATATGTATGTATGTATGTATGTATGTATGTGTGTACGTGCGTGTGTGGGGGTGAGAGTGTGTGTGTATGCGTGTGTGTGTGTGTGAGGTAGTCCAGTATCTCAGCTGAAATTCAAGCTGTTGCCACTCGACACAACGCGATGATACATTTTTGTCTTCTTAGGTTAGTGTTTGCCCCCCTTCTGCTTCTATTGTCTCATTTAAATCAAACGATGGTAAGCGGTGATGAGCAATACTCAATGTATTATAGAACGGTGGCATAAACATTCTACAGATATATCTTTCAATACTTCAATAGTAGATAAACCTGTCATTAATGGCATGTCATAAAAATATAATTATGAAATTGGGTGATTTGCCTATAAGAGAAGGTACAATCTTGCCATTTGTCAGATCACCCCACGGAAACCATCTAGTCTGGATATTATACCGATCGAGATCTTGCAAAAGGGAGTAGTGAACATAAAATCAGCTGTATCCAGTCTGACTAACACATGATTGAAATATGTTCCGATTCCACCAGATTTAATATGTGGTATTCTGGTGCCCTTCTTTATGACAAGGAGAAACTAATCATTGTGTTATAACTACCTTGGTATTATTCTACTTGAAGCAGTCAGAAATGTGTAATCAGACTTCTCGTTAACGAACTGTTGACTCGTATATATGTTAATTTTGCCAGAAACACAGCGTGGGTTTCGTTCAGGAAGAGTACTGCTGACATAGTCCTCTCACTAGGACAACTGCAAGAGAAATATTTGGAGCAAACGTTTAGCTAACCAAGGCCTTTGATATTGTCAATAGGGAGGCCTTTTGAAAAGTGCTTAACAAACTTAGTTGTCCACCCACATTCAATGATATGCTGAAAAAACTACATTGTAATGTGAAAGCACATGTTACATTCCACGGGAAACTATCAGAAGAGGTCAGTATTGACTGTTGCGTCAAGCAATGTGATATACCTGATACGACGCTGTACTTAATATATGTTGCGCTTGTAATTGCCCATTACTTGTTAAGAGTATAACACTAGAGTTCAACTGAGGTTCAGAATTACTAGTAGAGTGTTCAATCTGATGAGATATTATACCAGTGATTAAACTTTTCAAACACTTATACGTGAGTTACTATGGCGAGCTAGCGACTGGAAAGCGCTAACAGCACAAGCGAACAAAACGATTCAGTAATCCTCATGGCATGCAATAAACTGTCACAAATTCTCCCCAACCATAATATATTTCTCTCCATAACTGCCTAATCATAATTAAACGCCGTTCTTTTAATTAACTGCTTGGCCATTTCTTTTATTGTTTCTTTCTTTTTCTTCTTTTTCTATCTCTATTATTCATCCATCTAATTTTTCTCTTTCTCTCCACCTCTCTCTATCCATATCTGAGTATTTTATCCCTCCTTACTAACACTTATCACTTCTCAATGACTTTACAATTGATTGCTGCTGCGGTTGTTTATTCGAATTCGTACATTTTTTAATTAATTTCTCTCTTTTTGTCACCATATCTGTGAAGGCTGATAATGCCATCGGATCGTTAACACGACTGTAATCAAAACATGTGTAACCAAGCAGAGTAAAACGGTAATATAAAGCATATTTTGCTTTACAGCATTATTGAGCATTTTTCAGCTTTTTTTTTAATATTTACACTTTGGTCATAATATATATATGTATATATATATATATGTATATATATGTATATATATGTATATATATGTATATATGTATATATATATATATATATATATATATATGTGTGTGTGTCTATGTATATGGACGGATATATATGTTGTAATAAATAAAGAGCAAAGCAAGTTATATATTAAACAAAGTTTTGTATTTGTTGTATTTCAAAATGAAAAAGGGCGTTAATAATTCAACGTGTTAAGAGTATTACAAAATAAAGTGAGCATGTCCATATCAAAGAGTAGAAAATTGCGTTTATTTTCTTTTAAATCTTTAACGGTAAAAACCTTATTTACATAATTGCACAACGCTTTCTACACTTTAAATTGGTAACAAGCTTTTTGGTTCTGAAATAGAATAAATGTATCCTTTACACATCTTAACCTCACTATGTCCTCGTCATGTTTGTTTCAGCAGTTCCAAATATTGTACTGAGATTTTCTTTTAATTATTCATCTACAAAAAAATTTTTGAGCAAATATATTTTATTGTTTTTTTTTTATTATTAGCGAATTTGTTGTATTTAAATATTTACGTCGCCTACTTGTGACGGGGCGGGTTTTAGTTTTTTTTTTTTTCTATTATGATAATTTTCATATAAATATTTTACGTGCATGCATATATCTTGGCTTCCTTCAGTTTTGGGAGATTATGATTACCCACTGTAAGGATGACTGCGCGGAAAATGTATGGAGCAAGAGTTGCGCAGATCCAAGCACGCCTCTCATGAATTAACATTGTTGCATACCAGTGGCAATTTGAGGTACAGGACGACTGGAAACAATGTCGAAATAAGCGAAGAGAACACACAGCGCCGAGATTTCCCAAATGGTCACCCGCCTAGTGCTAACCAGTACCAACGTTGTTTAACTTCGGTGATCTGGCGGGAACCGGTGTGTCAAGGTTATTATGTCGTGTATATATATATATATATATATATATATATATATATATATATATATATATATATATATATATATATATACATATATATATATATATAAAATTAAATATAAATTACAATTAAATTTACCAAAATGATCCAAGATTAAAGTATATTATAAATATTAAAGAATTAATATTTATAAAGTTATCTCAGCCAGATGTAAAAGCTCCATAAAACCAAATAGGAAATAGAGCTTATAATACGAGCAAACAGTTAATAAAACATGTTAAAAAACACTTTGAAATGAGTTAAAAACATATTTAATCTGAAAAGGAACACTAGATAAGTGGATAGTCTTTAATCCGCGTAGTTTCGAAAAATACCTTACTTCTCATCAGAGGGTAGGAATTAGCAAAATGCAGGATCGGATTTTGCATTCAAAAGTATTTGATGAAACAACAAGTAAGTCAAAGATCTTACTTAAAACCAAAAAAACGTGAAGCAGAGGGAATATGGTGGAGAAAAAGGTGATTACACATGAATGGATAGTCTGGTGGAAGATAAATAATCCAGTGACGTTAAAATCGAAACATATAACTTCAAGAAAGTTAATCGAATTTCCATTTGCACAAGTAAAATCCAAGGAAATACCGCAATTGGAAGTAGATGGCCCATAATAATCCAAAGGCAGAAATCCACGGAATAATTCACAAAAATGTGTACAAGGGAAAAAGGGGGAAAAATTCCAATAAAATTAATAAAAGAAAAATAAGATGTGCTTTTCACTCTACTTCCGAGACATAAATATAAATAAGAAAGATCAGGGAAGAAAAAGAGGAGAGAGAAAAAAATGATGATGGAGTTAAATATAAAATATAAAATAAAGGGAACCAACTTTTAAAATGACCCAGACAGGAAATGTTAAAGGCGCGAAAAAATATATAGGGCAAAATAATATAGGTCAACTGAAATGTGCAGGTCATCACTTAAAAAATGTCAGCAAGAGTTTTTAGAAGACACCAAATGGAAAATAAATAAATAAGTAAATTAATTTCTAAATAAATAGAAAATAAATAATAAATAAAGAATATATAATAAATAAAAAATAAAATATAAAATAACAAAAATAAAATAAAAATAATTTAAGGGGAGAGGATGGCCGGTATCTGCAAATTCAGAAAAAGGCAAGAAAAAAAGTAAGTAAATGCATATAGTAAAATATAAGTAAATATGCATACAAGATATGAAAGTGTGGGTAGATTGATATATTAGATAGATAGGAAATTTTTAAAAATAAAACAGAAAATGCAGATAAATAACCGGTCATGCAAAGAGATGAAGAATTAAAATAAAGGATTATTAAATTATAAAATATCAAGTATGTCGAAAAACGATAAAGTTACAGAAAAAATATTTTATATCTATATAAAAGGTAAAAGTAATAACTATGTAATTTCAAAATTGCCATAATTAAATTTGGACTAATGTTTACAGATAGAGATCAGATCATTTTTAGAATTCATTATATCGTTACTTTGAGGGGAATCAATTATAGTTATAGCTTCGATTGTGCAGAGGCGACATGATTTAGAGCCTGGAGTATAAGACTTAACTTTATATATGCTCCTATAAATTTGGGTTTTTTGTTTCGACATTCATATGAAACACTCTTTTTTTCGGTTTATTCAAAAAGTAAGTACAGTTTCTCATATATGGCTCGTGAAATTGCATTCATCTGCTAAACCTGTAGCTATTTTGCATATTTTTAAGCATTTATTTAAATTAATTCCCTTTTATTTTTTTCGGTATTCCAATGGAATAATCATCTTTAGTTAACTAATACGTGTAATTATATTCATGCAGATATTCTACATGTTTTATAATTGCGTAATATTTGCATAAAATGTTATAGTAAACACACACCTGATTCTATATATATTTATGTATGTGTATGCATATTTGTTAGAGAAATGTTGCCTAATAAACCCCATTTGTCATTTATTGGTCTATATACATGAAAAATAATATATAAGGTTTTCCATCGCATGTAAAACTTTATATTTGTGTTTTAGCTGGGGAAATAAGTGAAAAAGTGTGAAAAATAAAGAAATGGAATATCTCAGGTGGAGGTCGAACGGCGGTATTTCAGATATGTATGTGTAACGTAATATCGATTTCTTCATGGTTTAATTTTTACCCTTGCAGCAAGCCTGACTTAATAGCTCAGGCATTAATGATAACGGAAAACGTAAATTTTAAGCTAAACGTTTTACTTTCGATTCTCAGGTGCGGCGCAGTTGCCATTTTGTTTAACTTTTTCAATCATTACTACAAATTGAGTCGAATATTACATAATATTAAACACGAAATCTGCAATCAGCACTAATCAAAATACCGTATTTAAGCGTATTTTTCGATCTGGAATATCGGCCATTCAGCTAATATAATTATGTCTACAGCGCAAAGAACGCCGTAGCCCACAAGAGCCAAACCAGCCAACAAACCGGGAGTCTAAGACTCGAGTTTCGCCTTCATTTGGGCTCATCAGTCAGATACCCGTACCAGGGATTTGAAACCCGAGCATTCTCCATGCGAGGCAAGCACTCCACCATCTGAGCAAACGCCCCGCACACAAGAAATTCAATTAACCAACTCAGATCAAGCAAACGGCCACGAAATCAAGCTGTGGAATAGACCTACTTCATCTCGATAAGGGGCGTGGTCATCAAACCAGCTGACACCAAACCAATGTCTCACAAGTAGGGATTTATATATATATATATATATATATATATATATATATATATATATATATATGTATATATATATATATATATATATATATATATATATATATATAACAGAGAGGGTAAACTTTGTTTTAGAGATAGAAAAATGTAAACTCAAAATGAATATAAATATTATATGAATATTTACATAATAATCCAAACAGATGTAAAAGCACAATAATTCTAAAATGGAGATAACGCTTAGATATACAATAAAAATCTTGATGTTGAAAATGTGTTCAAATTTTCGAAAAACTTTATAAACCTGCAAGAAAGGTGAACAAATAGTAAGTTTTCTTTTTTTATTTGTGTATACCTTCCTTACAGGTTTATAAAGTTTTTTGAAAATTTAAATAAACTTTCAATATCAATATTTATATATATATATGAATATATATATATATGTATGTGTGTGCGTGTGTGTGTGTGTGTGTGTGTGTGTCGTTGCACGGGAGAGAAAATTACGGTTGGTGGATTTTATGCAATAACTGCATGAACAGGTAAGAGCTCTTAAGTTCTGGTTGACATTCTACCTTATAGATAGAAAATTCTACCAATATAAGCCTTTGCGCAATTGTTCATTGATTCTGTCGTTTATTTTGCACTAATGAATATACTCAGCTGCGTCAAAAAGTGTGCATTCTTCTACTCAAGTAATTGAAAATGGTGATATATATCGAAAATGTTGATATATATCAACATGTTCAAGCATTCATGAAATACATTTCACATCCCAATGTATACATTAACGATGATACTTACGGGCTTTACATACGGGGGATTAAAAGATATATATGCCTTATTAAAAAATGCTAGTGTTATATTTGGTGTCTTTCAGCCCCCACCCACTCTTTGTGCTGATGAGGAGACTGTGTTTTATGAAATCAAATGATAAAATTATTATCCAAGCCTTATTGTCTCTCTCAATAAAAACATCGTTTCTAAAACGATCGTACAATTTATTGATTTTGTATGTTCTTCCTTGTAAAAGCGATTTGTAATTTTAATTATAAATTATCAATCATTTTACTCAATGTATGTATATATACATATACATATACATATATATATATATATATATATATATATTATATTATATATAATCTTTGTAGCAGTCCCCTCTTTCAAGATATTCATAGTATTTAGTTTTGGAGTAAAATATAAGAAGCCTTACTTTTTGAACGACCATCTTAAAAAAAACGTAGTCTAAACATTATAATTTTTTATGGGAGTACGGTTCATCTTCAATATATTTTGGAGTTAGCAAATAGCTTAACGTGAACGTGCGCAGAATTCATCTTGAAATCTATTTCTAGTTATATTTCGCAAAACAATAAAAACATATTTTACTGCTGGCGTCTAGAAATCGTGCAGAAGTTTGGGTTGCGTTTATTTACAAGGAATATTTTGTTTGTATTCCTTAAGCAAATGTTGATTCATTGTTTTGTAATATTTGATATTTATAAGAAAAAAAAAGATTGTTTAAACAAACATCAACGCTATTTCTCATCACATACATATAAAAACAAATACAGGGTTGTATATTAGTAGAAACGCCGCATTCGCGACCTAAGATATTATAGGAATAATGTGAAAAATTACTGTGCGAAGTCTCATGAAGGCTTTCCCGATTATTCTCTTGAATAATACCACATTTACATTCAAACATAATACAGCGTCCAGCATGTTCTCATTTCTCATTAATATTCGCATATTTGGAAAAGAATGCGTCTAAAACCTACAAAAATCATTAATTTACATACAGTATTCAAACACTGCTACAAATCCGATCTTTTCTAAAGAATGTGCAGGCAGCAATGCATATTTAATAATTTAAATATTCATTTTATTTTCCATTTTAAATGATCAATATAGTAGACGTCCAAAGGTCTTAAAGCATTGCCCGATCGTAAAATACGCTTAAATATGATCTTTTGATTTGTTCAAATTTCGTATAGTTTATTATAGAGTCGTGATTTCAAAAGTAAAAAGAGAAGGATTTGGAAGCATTCGCTACAATTGAAACCGAAAGCCAAACTGTAGAATTACAAAACTTGGAACATTACCACTGTACTACCGTGACACGCATATAAACTGATTAAAAATAAAAATTAAAAATAAACAAAAGTGAATATAAAAATGTATAACGTATAATTTTTTAAAATTCTTTTTTTATTATAAATTGATAAATTACACACACACACACGCACACAAACACACACACGTATATATATATACATATATATACACGTATATATATAGATATATATATACACGTGTGCGTGTGCATGTGCTTACACAGACACACCCACAGACATTCACAGGTGTATAAGTGTGGTCGATCGATAATGGCAACGCGTAGTTTCTAACATATACGGAAATGTAAGTTTTTAAAAAGCGGGTGATCACTTTCTTTAAATAAGTTGTACGTGAATTCAGCGCACACTTTATGGTGACGTTTTGCTAGGCTGGTGCAGTAATATGCAATTAACCCAATGTAACGTAACGATTTCGTTGTCTAAAAGAGAATGTGGAAAAAATGGTTTGTAAATCGAATTCAGTAATGCATTTTTAAAATAGTTTATCTTGCAATAAAACAATGGGGTGTTTGTGCTAATTTGTGTGTGCCTGTGTGTTTTGCTGCTTTTGTGCGTGCGTGTTGGAGTGTGCATTCGCACGCATACGCGTATGTGTATGAATGCATTCTCGAGTACGTGACGTGCGTAGATATATATATATATATATATGTATATATATATATATATATATATATATATATATATATATATATATATACTAGCTGTGCCCTGCCACGCCGTCTGTGGGTATTTATTTGCTCCCCCACCAAAAAATAAGGCACAAGGCCAATTTTTAATGTGAGTAGTAAAGGGAGGGGGAAGGGAAAATGGGGACCAGCTCCCGAGAGGTGGGAAATGGGAGCTGGTTAAAGGTCAGGTTTGAGGGGTTGCCTCCACATCTGGTCGTTGCTTTCAGTATCTGTCGGACAGATACTATACTTTGATCTTGTCGCCTGGCCCCCGGAGGGCGTACGGGCCTGTCTCGTGGCTCAAATTCGCGCAATGGAAAAAGTTCCAAAATGAGGAAATTCATGTTTCTTATAGGTTAAATTTCCCATTTCGTATGGGTACACATTTTTTGTTGTTCCGTTTTCTTAGCTGATATACAGATTTCTTTGGCTAGGTTAACTCTTGAACATGTACCATAAATTGTTCATGTGAAAAACAGTCAGCGAATAGCTATAAGCCACACAATTGTAAAGAGTATTCTCTTAGCTTTGTTGATGGTTATTGCAAACGACACTAAAATTGGAAAGTGCAGTTTCCTAAATGTAATGTTGTATCCGGTGGATTCATAGGAATGCGTGGAATGAAAGATATATTCACCTGTGGAAGGTCTTGTTAAGATTGTTATTTCTATAATATCATAATTAGTATACCAATTTTCAATCGCCATACATCCGCTGGCATCCCTGGCAAACCAAGCTCTTGGATAATTAACTACTTTATCTGTTTCCACAACAGCGTTGATGGATTTGTATTTGACTACCTCGCTTGGAATTTTACATTGAATAATAGTTTTAAGTTTATGGACGTCTTTGTATTGAGCTGCAAGAATAGCTCGTTCAGTCAGTCAAGTAGGATTCATAAAATTAATTTGAATATCTGAAAAAAAAACTTTTTAACATACTCTTCTTTTGGTGTAATAAAATTACAGAAGTTAAGAATCAAAGAATTTCGCCCTAAACTCGGATCAGCCTATTTCCCAAAATCAATGCAAAACTTTCTATGTGGATCGAGCAGTCTGCAACTGGATACGTCTATTTTGAGTTAAGTGTAATGTACTCGCATGGCACCAAAAAGTAGAGTATTTGAGGCAAGCATTTTTTTATCTGCTGGTGTTGATTGAGGAATTGCAGTTAACATTTGTCTGAAATCTCCTGCAAGCAATATTACTGCATTCCCAAATGGTTGACATTACCACGCAAATCTTGCAAGAATCGCCCAAGAGGCTCAAGTGATTTTTCCGTGCCATTGTGCATTCATTCAAACAATAAGTTTGCATTTTTGTAATATCTATTCCCATACTGGATGATTTGGAGATGTTGAACATTAGATTATTGAAAAATTGAATGTTTAATAGTAGTTTCAAAGTAGAATAAGTTGTTCCTCTACTTGGTACCAAGGTCACAGGTACTCAGCGTGCAGCAAGGGCTAAGGCTATGTCATTTTTTGACCGAATGGCTGCCAAGATCAATTTAATTAGAAAGGTTTTACTAGTTACTCCTGGTGCCGGTCAAGGTAGCAGTAATTTCCAAGTAACTTCTAATCTCACAGTAAGTAAATTAGGTGACTAAAATAGGATTTATCCATGTTTTGACAATGTCTTTTTCACTGTAAATAATTTACGATACTACAATAGGATGAGAAATTAGACATGGGCAGATACAGAGGAAGATATATAGATAGAAAGAGAAAGTGAGAGAAAAATAGAGAAAGAAAAGGAGATAGAGAGACAGAGATGATGAGAGATAGACACAGAGAGGGAAAAGTTAGAAACAGAGTGAGAGCGAGACAGGAAAGGAGAAAGGGGGAGAAAGCGAAACGGAGTTAGAAAGAAAAAGGGGATCAAAGAGGGATGGAGAGGGTGATATAGAGAGAAAGTAAGGGAGAGATGGCTAGAGAGAGATATTAAGAGAGGAAGGGAGAGGGGGGAAAGAGACACACAGAGGGAGAACTAATCTTCAGCGGTTTTTTCGTTGATCAGTAGAGGAGAAATCTTTCGAGACTGCGACAATTTTTATATTTGTTACTACCAGAGTAACTTTTTCGGGGGTGCTAGATTTTCGGCACATTAGAAACCGACCGGGTTATCTGCACCTAATAATTTAATAAATAAAAAGATATTGTAAAACTTGGATTTAACGTGAAAATACTATTTTAAAAAACAGCACAGTACTATAAGTGCATAAGCGCCACTTTTTTAAAAATATTTATTTTCCAAAGGAATGCTTGAATAAATCCACAATGAATTAAATTTTAAGCGTTGTGTAATTATTTTCTCAGCGTTCGGCTTTCAGCGGTACATGACGTCACGCGTTGCCGATGTAATCATAACAAAACTATGTGAAAGAAATTATAAGGTAAAATTTTAAATGTAGAAACAAAATAACAACAGAAAAATACAAAAGAACTACCGTTCATTTGTATTTCTTATTAAATGTTTGCAGAAAATATCATTTTTTTTGTCAAATAAATATATTTTAAGCAATTGTTGCAATAAATAATAGCTACGTCGTTAATTTTACGACTTGCCACAGTGCATTATAAACACCCTAACATTCCCATGTAAAAAAATGGCTTGCGGAATAACTCCCTCCCTAACCTCCCCATGTTAAGAATGACTTTCGAGGTTTGGGGCTGTTTAATCCGAAAGCCATATTTAATATGAGGAGGTTAGGGCGTTTATAATTTGCTGGAGCAAGTCGTAAAAATTAACCAGAAACTGTCGTGTTAAAGTATTATTTTTATAGTTTAGAAAAAGCGAAAGACACTTTTTTGTGTATTTTTTTTACAAATATTATAGCAACAAACAAAACTGGCGTATATATATATATATATATATATATATATATATATATATATATATATATATATATATATATATATATATAATATTAACTTATCAGTTAATATATATAAATGCAGGAAAGAAGAAAACAAATTAAGGTGTTTTTTCTATAAAAAAACATAACAGGATTAATGGTATATTATCGATTCGGTATAAACATAGCAGATTCAATATAAACCGGAAGTATTGTGGTATCGTATTTCTGATATTTTTATTAAATATAAACTAAAAATATAAATATAGCTATGTATAAATAATAATAAACTGAAAAGAATAAAAAATAGAACAATTAACCTTTTTTTCTGATTGGTCTAAAACTTTTGGTTATTTGAAGCCGCCATAAAAAAGAAATAAAAGAACTGGCATCTGTTAGCATAGCTAGAAAACAATCGTTCGTTTGGGAAATTAGAAGGTAGCTATCCTTTGGTAAGTTGGCTCGTTATATCCTACATTTTTTTTTGGGGGGGGGAGGTTCAAGTTGGATCCAATTTTTGCGGTGTGTTAATTTATTAATGATGAAGATACAGAACAGTAAATAATTGATTGTTACATAACACCGTTGTTCCAGCGCGGTTCGTGTTCTGCATAAGTTCTTAAGCGTGTTAAGGTCCTTTCCTGATCCTGGTGAACTTGAAGCAAGAATCTGATTAATATTTATCATCCTTATAGTATAAGGAGGTAACTGAAGAGATAAAAACCAAATGTATTAAGTTTTGTAGGCCTATCTAATCTCTTGAAATTATTAACAAAACCTACTGTATTTCCGGAAAATAGCCTCGGCTGAAATCGGAACCGGAAATAAACGATGTCGGAAAAAGTTTTTTTTTTTTTAATATGTTAATATTTTTACGCTTTAATATTTAAAAACACAGTTGGGTTGGATACAATCATTCTTGCAAAACATAACGAAAAATGGACTGGTAGTTTTGTAGTTTAGCTGAATTGAACAAACCAGACGTTTCATTTATATATATATATATATATATATATATATATATATATATATATATATATATATATATATATATATATATATATATATACTAACACGCATGGTTGATTGTGTACATATATACACTAACCCGCATGGTTGATTGTGTACATATGTACACAAAAACGCGCACGGTCGATTGTGTACACATATACACAAAAACACGCACACGCTTATTTTCCATGTAACTGCAATGTAGATTTTTTCAAACCGAAAAGAAGAAAAGCGTGTTTTCGACATTATCTTCAGCAAGACACAAGAAAATAAACATTGCCTCACACGACTGGATAAAAAGAAAAAGAAAAAAGAAAAAGAAATGTATAATACGATATATATGTATATAGTTGATATATATGATAAATATTTATTTTCAGTAAAATATTTGTCAACCGAGACCTGGTGTTCGGTAATGTAGGCAAGAATGTGATTCTAAAAAAAATGAAATTTTCGAACTCAGCAAATACGAATGGGCGGAAAATGGCTGGGGGCAGTAGTAATTATTTGTAGAGAGGAGGGAACGTTATCTGTGGTCTATGGATGTAATAAGCAGTTAAGTGCGGTGAAATACGAACATAGTAGGAAAATAAAATATAGTACACTGTGTATAATTGTAGCAGTGGTAGGACTCGGTAATCAGGGAGAAAAATAAAAACTTCTTTCTCTGTAGATGGGATGGTCGTGATAATGCTTCTCCTAGGATTCTCCGACCACTCCGTAGTATCAGTAAAGATAAAAAGGAAATGTAAGAAGTCCCCAAACGTAAGCCTCCACCGTACTGTATACCGATACTCTATGGCTGACTGGGATAGCTTCCGTACATTCATATTTTATTTACCTCTGCACTCCATGTTTAAAAAGGAAGTGTCCTCTATAGTATCAGATATGACCGAATGGTTAATTGTGGGCATACACCAATTCATACCATCTAAAAAATTCCAACATAAACCTAACAACCAGTCATGGTTCTCCCCAGAATGTGCTGCTGCTATTGCCCACAGAAATCACTTTTTTCCATAGCTACCAACGTAATAGATGCACTGAGACTAAAGCTGCTTTCAGGACTGCAACCAACTACTGTAAAAGAGTAATAAAAATGCAAGAGGGCTATATGCCCAGTCTGTTAAATCCAAAGTAGCTGATCAGCGGCTTGGTTCCCACCAGTTTTGGCAAATAACAAATAGGATCCTGAACAGAAGTGTGCGTTCTATCCCAACCATTATCAATTAACCCAGAGGTCATCTCGTCAGCATCAGACAAGGCCAAACTATTTGCAAAGAACTTTGCAGCTAATTCTACGCTATGCGACGAAGGCCATCAACTCCCCATATATCCTCCTATAACACAGAACAAGCTAGGTAACATACAAATATCTGTGCATGAGGTCGCCAAGCTAATCAAGAACCTTCATTCCAGTAAAGCAACTGGCCCTAACGGCATCCCAATTATATTGTTAAAAAGCTTCAACCAGAACTTGCTCCCATACTTACGAAAATGCTTAAGCGCTGCCTTAAGGAGAAGTGCTTTCCGACTCCCTGGAATACCTCATCAGTTTGCCCTGTATTTAAGAATTCAGGTGATAAGGCATCTTCCTCTTAGTACAGACCAATAAGTCTCCTGTATGTTATGAGTAAGTTGCTGGAATCCATATTAAATAGAGAAATAGTCAACCACCTCAGCAGAAACAACCTTCTCAGTGACACAAAATATGGTTTCCGCTCTGCAAGATCTACCGCAGATTTACTGACGGTTATATCTCACATGATTAGTGAATCTCTTGACAAAGGCTTCCTTTCTAGGGCAATTGCTCTTGACATATCAAAGGCTTTCGAGAAGGTATGGCACAAGGGTCTACTTCACAAGATTTCCAGCTACGGTACACCTGGAAATGTTTTCTCAATCATTAAATCATTTCTCCTCGATAGGTTCATAAGAGTAGTGGTCGATGGACAAAAATCAGAGGCCTGCAGTGTTAATGCTGGAGTCCCTCAGGGGTCCATACTGGGCCCAACTCTCTTCCTGATCTACATCAATAACCTCACTAAACACATGCTTAAATCATTCGTTGACATCTATGCTGATGACACGACCATCTACGACAACACATCAAAGGCTGTAAATGACAAAGCTCTCTCTGATTCTCTATCCTCTCATATCGAGCGCGTGGTTCAGTGGGGGAAGACCTGACTAGTTACCTTTAATGCCTTTAAAACCAAGCTCCTATCCTTACATCATCAACGATCTGATCCCCATCTGGCATCAATTGGGATGGATGGTTCTCATCTGGGAGAGGCCCCGTGTTTTGACAAGCTTCTGGGTTTTACCTGTACTCCTGATCTGAAATGGAACACGTACATCAAGTCTGTTGCCAAGGTCGCTGGAAAGATGGTGGGACCCTGCTACCGCTCCAGAAGATATCTCACTCCTGATGCAATTGTCTATCTATATAACAGCCAAGTACGCCCAAGGATGGAATACTGCTGCCATATCTGGGCAGGAGCTGCTAAAAACAGCCTATACTGCCTTGACAGAGTGCAAAATAGACTTCGTGGCTTAGTGGGGGATGCCCTTTTCTCTACCCTGCAACCTCTCTCCCACAGAAGAGACGTTGCGAGCCTATCCTTGTTTTATCGTTACTTCCATGGCAGGTGCTCGTCTGAACTCCGATCTCTGGTCCCCCATCGCCCATCTTTCACGAAAAACACCCGTCTAGCCGAATCCAATGTGAAAAATTTCCCCGACTCTTTATCTGTGCCTAAATCAAAACGTGGATTCCATGAACAAAGCTTCTTTCTTCAAACTGCACGCATGTGGAACTCTGTTCCGTCTGCTTGCTTCCCTCTTTACAACAACTTGGATGTCTTCAAGTCCAACGTTAACAAATTACTAATGAACCGCCCCCTTAAGTAAACACTTCATCAAATCTCCATACTAACGTACTGTGCTTGCAATAACCCTTATCCCTGAGTGGCTTCCGGGCCTTGATAAGTGGTGACCACTGTGTAAAAAATATATATATATAGGATTGTATTATTATGAATGAATGTGTATACAATGACTTAGTCAAGTCACATATGACGGAAGTTGAAGGAGTAGACATAATGAATTTTTATGTGGCATCTGTTAATGAAAACCTACAACAATTTGGTGCAGAAGGAGATTTCTGCAATCAAAATATTAGATACAGGATGATAATCCAGCATATCGATAGTTATTTGTTATGTTGGTGTCATATAATTGCATATTAACACTTAAAATATAATACTTATCCCCCTTGAAACTACAAAGGAATATTGATCTACCTTAAACGATAAAGTCTGCTCCGATAGTTTGGGATATAAACGGAAAATATCGCATTGCGCACTTTAAGCATAACTGGCAGTATCAGAAATTTCGTGAAAATAGTGAATAATTCCACCCCATCTTTCCAAGCTTATAACTCCTAGAAAAATGTAATTCAAGCCCTAATTTTTTTTTTCAATTAAAGAAGCAAGGACCAAGGTTTCATTTAAAAAACAAAAACAAAAAACAATGTGTTTTTTTTTTTTTTAAGTTTTTAAACTTCGGACTTTACAGGTAAATTTCTAAAAAACGGGTTTTTTTGTTTTAAATTTGAATATATTATGTATTGACCTTTTCTCTTCAATTTGTGATATATAAAACTATTCAACATAAATTAATTATTTACTTTTTAATAGACATTTCAAAATGAGAGGCGTGAATTATTCGACCCCCCGTCTTTCCAAGCTTATAACTCCTCGAAAAATGTAATTCAAGCCCTAATTTGTTTTTCAATTAAAGAAGCAAGGACCAAGGTTTCATTAAAAAAACACAAAAAAAAAACAATGTGTTTTTTTTTTAAAAAGGTTTTAAACTTCGGACTTTACAGGTAAATTTCTAAAAAAAACGGGTTTTTTTTTGTTTTAAATTTGAATATATTATTTATTGACCTTTTCTCTTCAATTTGTGATATATAAAACTATTCTACATAAATTAATTATTTACTTTTTAAGAGAAACTTGAAAATGGGGGGGGTGAATTTAAAAAAAAAACGTTTGTCTAAAATATTATATTCGGTTTATTGGAAAGAACATAAAATTTTACATTGACCCTGAAAATATCGTAAAAATAGAATCAATGAAAAATTTTGATAGATTTTTAAAGTTTAAAAATTGAAAAATATTGAGTTCGGAAAATTCATTACTGTTTTTAAAAAAAACATATTTCCATTACTTTTAAAACAACTGTAATAGTTTATTTTGGAAGTATAATCCATAAAGAAAATAAATAACCCAGTTTTAACAGAGAAATTACGAGATTTTTATATTTTATTCGCAGTTTCGTGTTAGGGGTGTAAAAAATTCCTACAAAAATTCTGATACTGCTAAAGCATAACGTATACATAGGGTTCAACCTTACAATTTTATTCTATAAATTGTTGAATGTACAGGTTCACGTTTATCGTTTGTCTGCATTTTATTTTTTTACTTCGTATTAAACCGATAACGTGTATCATCGAAAATTGGTGCAATTATTTATTTGATCTACAATATGATAAAGGAAAACGTAATCCTTCAAATTAAAATTCCTTATACGGTCAACAAAGATAACATTGCGTATATAAATCTATATTATTTTTCTTCTATGGAATAAGAATCACAAGTTCTGTTAAATTATAAGCACATGTAGAATTTCGTGTACATTTTTCTGTTTAAAGTCATTAAAATCTGAAGCAAATGTAATAATGCGATAAGCACAGATAATTCCATGAGACAAGACAAATAATTTATCTTATTTTTGCTGTAATTTTACAATAACAGCATGAATCATCCGTGATGACAGCGCAGTGTATATTCATAATTGTATTAGACTTGGAACCTATTCACAAATGGCGATGCTTTCAATTCTAATTAAATAAAAAACAAAACAAAACACCTACGTTTTCTGATCGATTTCATTTTGATCAATTCAATATTTAATTGAATTACATTTTGGCAAATGAGAAAATAACAAGTAATGTGTAGAAAAATTGTTTTAATCGCTTTTTGTAGGTTTGATGCCGATTACTATTATGATTATAATACATTATATATAAAAATTATAAACAAAAACAAGACAGTTTATGAAATATAACTGTTTTACGGAAGCTAAAAAGGGCACATGTTAAAATAATGCGCGTGGAGCATTACTTCTTAAATGTAAATTATGACATTTGCAATGTATCAATGTATCAGAAAAAAATTAGAGCGACATAACTGTGACAATGTCAGTTCATTTATATATATATATATATATATATATATATATATATATATATATATATATATATCGCAATTGCAATAGCTCGAATGTAATATGTCTGTTATACTGCACCGAATGCAAAAAAAGCAATTACGTGGGGGAAACAGGCCTGGAGTTCTGCCTACGCCTTAATAACCACAAACATACTATTAGTGACAAATCTACCCAGCATCCAGTAGCTATCCAACATAATTAACCTAACCACACAATAGATAAGATCAGATACATCATCATAGCATGCTATTTTGTTACACTGTAGTACTTACCAACACAACAAACGCCCTCGTGTTTGTGCCTTGTATAGGCATGCGCGACAACAAAACTTGGGTTTTTATAAGCGGAAGTCTCGAGGTTGTCAGGAATCTACAGGCGCATGCGCAAGAGAAGAGATTGAGATAGTGGTATAAAGGCAGCTCGAGTGAGAAGGTTGTTGTTTTTGTCATTGGACGTTACAGTGACGCGTGCGTTAGCAGGTGATTAAGAGGCGGTTTATTTTTGTGTGTCAAGTC
Organism: Euprymna scolopes; assembly: GCF_053919585.1. Classification (NCBI taxonomy): domain Eukaryota; kingdom Metazoa; phylum Mollusca; class Cephalopoda; order Sepiida; family Sepiolidae; genus Euprymna; species Euprymna scolopes. The sequence continues at coordinate 127,324,592 of NC_136495.1, forward strand.
GCCATGCCAAATACAAAGAATTCATGTGCAGAGTGGACATCCAGGTATCCAAAGAACTTTGTATTTTGCGAGGTGGGTGGACCCGGCCGTGACAAAGGCGGATGTCAGGCAGATCATCAAGCACTGTGAGGCATGCCAGTCTATCGATCCTGCACCTGAGCAATGGCAGAAGGGGCGATTGGAAGTTGAGCATGTGTTGCAACGATTAGCGGTGGATATTACCCATTACAGTTATCCTTATCGACTGTGGAGCCACTCGTTTTGCGGTGTGGCGGCAAATGACCAGGCAGGACTCAGCGAATGTTGTCCGCCAACTGTCATCTATCTTTTCTGAGCGAGGTGCACCGGAAGAGATATTGACGGACAACGATGCTGCTTTTTGTAGCCACCAAGTTCGGCAGTTGTTGAATGAGTGGGGTGTCCGACTACGACTGCGAGTGCTCATGTGCCATCAGGGAATGGCATTGCTGAGAGGAGCCATCGCAGCATCAAGAGAATTGCTGCCAGAAAGCAATGCACCATTACCGAGGCCACGTATTGGTATAACATCACACCAAAGGATGAGAAGACACTAACAACAGCACCGGCCAATGCCATACACAAATAACGTGTTAGGATAAAGGGCATTGACACTGTCCAACCAATCGACGAGGAGAGTCATAACAAATAAAAGGTAGGGGATCCAGTTTGGGTTAGACCACCTGGAAACCGGTGCACCACCAAGTTCAAGCGAGGACGAATATCTGGAGTGGTCAGCCAGCAGTCGGTCCTTGTTGATGGAACCCCACGCCATGTGCGCGATCTTCGTCCGGCTAGTGAAGTACATCCCACAACTACAGAGAGCGATGAATCATCAGTTAATGAGCTGCTAATGAGTGAGGTCACCGAGCAAGAGAGTGGTAGTTGTAGTTCGTCTGATCAGGCAGGATCAGAACCAGAACCAGAACCACACCCAGAACCAGAAACAGAACCAGAACCTGAATCCGAGAGTGTAAATACCACCCTTCGCAGAAGCCAACGAACTAAAAGGTCACCCCCGGAGTGCACTCTATGTGATCATCAGATCAGGGGGGAGTGTAGTACTTACCAACACAACAAACGCTCTCGTGTTTGTGCCTTGTATAGGCATGCGCGACAACAAAACTTGGGTTTTTATAAGCGGAAGTCTCGAGGTTGTCAGGAATCTACAGGCGCACGCGCAAGAGAAGGGATTGAGATAGTGGTATAAAGGCAGCTCGAGTGAGAAGGTTGTTGTTTTTGTCATTGGACGTTACAGTGACGTGTGCGTTAGCAGGTGATTAAGAGGCGGTTTATTTTTGTGTGTCAAGTCGCGCACCTCGGTGAAGGTCATATAAATCGTCCACCTCGGTGAAGGTGAAGGTCATATACACAACACCAGAGACGAAAATATGAAAAAAAAAAAATTCTAAAAATCAACAAAGCACACTTCAGGCCTCAACAAAAACCTAGGAGTACTCAATGACTACAAATTCTATAACAACAAATATTTTCCATCAAAAATGTCCTTAGGACTGAAATTCACGGTGAGATGGGGTAAACCTTTTTTTTTCTTGCTAACTCATTCCGACGTCTTCACATTTCCCCTAATTTTTCCTTCTTTATACTCTCCTAAACAATGGTCTATGCATGTGTTTGTGTGTGCGTATTATGTACGCATATATGTATGTAATTATCCGAGTGTATGTGTATATGTACATGAAAGTGTATGTATACGTCAGCATATATGTTATATATGTATATGCATGTATATGTATATATGTATATATATATATGTATTTGTGGATATGTGTGTATGTGTGTGCATGTATGTATGTGTGTTTTGAAAAAAACAGATTTTCTTTAAGTGTTTATTTTCTTCATATTACCGTATATATATATATATATATGTATATATATATATAATTATTATATATTATATATATATATGTATATATTAAGTAATGTGATTTATAATTTCAAATTTAAATTTTTTTTTTTAATTTAAAAATCAAATTTTAATTAAATTAAAAATCAGTTTCATAAGAAGGAACAACAACAAAATCAATTATCTGTACGATCGTTTCGGAAATCCGTGCTTTTTATTGTGGTATACATGAAGTTATGTAGAACAATTATATATAGTTTTTTGGTAAGCAAGGTCTCCTCATCAGCAAATTTAGGAGGGTTTTTATTGAATTTAAATGACACCATAAATAAACCTAGCATTAAAAGTAAGGCAGATGAATCTGAAAAAAATGAAATAAAAGGTTTGGATTTAAAATTTATAAGAAAATTAATATGGATTAGAGATAGAAATAAGTAGAGAAAATATATATTATTGAATTTACATAATAAATTTGATTTAAAAATATATAGAGATAGTTACCTTTTAATTTTTCTTTTTTGAAATCAGGAACTGTGTTTAAAGTAGTCATTTAGATGTTTGCTATAGCTTTTTATTTTATTGAATGATAAATTTTAAAAGGGCGACGCTCGTGCAATAAATTGTTTCCGTTAGCGTATTTTTGATTTAAAGACGCTACAGTTAATATATCGAGAGAGAATAGTACTATTACAAGTTTTTAATGCGATATAATTGTCATGTGGTCTTGACTTTATTTATTATTTGTTTTACGGGTCTAAGGGAGGTAATTGGTCTAACTTAATTTATTTAAAAAAATATAATAATAATTGTAATCTATTTTTACTAATAAGTAATTTTTAATGATTTAAGGTGGTTTATATTTATTAAATTTAAACCAACGTTTATGACTACATGTCAGAAGCTCCTGTCTTGAATTTAATAGTTTGGTTGTACTTTTTATATCTTCATATTTTAAAATTTTTAGGGTCTCTTTTGTACATAGTGCACAAAATTTATCTCCTGGTTTATATGATTTGCAAGTCTCAATTATTTGCCATTTTAAGTTGAATGAAATATTGCTGTTTTTTAGTTGCCAAATATAGTTGGATAGAGTAGTGTGGTTTATAGAGAGTTATTTTTAAAAGAATGTTTGTGCGTTGAAATTCTATGTTTTATTAGGCCAGATGTGGAACCAATATATATTACCTCTTGATTGTTGTGATTATTTTCCGTTAGGTCTATTGTTGGATTATTATGTGGTGGGTTGATTAGTAATTGATCGGTAGGTTGATTTAAGTTGGTGTTATTATTTAATCTGGTAGTTGAGTTATGGCTGTTAATAGGTTCTTGTAGATTTGGAGTTTTTGATACTGTGCAGCTATAGATAACATTGTTAATTTTACATGAGCCTTGTAGGGGACATTTATTTTTTCTTCTACAGTTACAGTCCGATGTATTTTGTATAGTTGTATTTTGTAGTTTATTAATTTTCTTATTATTAGAGCTAATTATTTTCTGATGAAGGTTAGGCATAGTAGAGTAAGAGACTTTAATTGTGTTCTTATTGAAAATTTTATTATATGTATGGGGGGCTTTAAAGTTCTTATCTAATATTTTAAAAAATTCTCTGGCTATGTTTGTTTCTAGATTTTTGGAATATGGGGGGTTGAACTATAGGATTTGATTTTTAATTTTTAAAATTTTTTTTAAATTTTAAATTATAAATCATATTACTTAATATTGAATTAGCTCTAGGAAATTTAACTATCGAGCTTATTATATATCTAAATTACAACGAGCACTTTCTATTTCCTGTATTTTAATTAAACTAGTAATTTCACTGTTACATTAAAATACACTCAGCTCTTTAGACTATTGTTCTAATCTCCTTTAAATTATATATGTATATATATATATGTATAATTATTATATATATATATATATATATTTCTCGCACACCTATAACTTTTTCCCGTCCCTCTCTTCCTCTCTCCCTCTCTCCCTCTCTTCATACATTCGCTTATGTAGGCGTGTGTGTATATATGTATAGCTGTCTCTACGTATAGATATATCCGCAAAAATTTATGTATGCCCATGTTTTTTTTAGTATATGCATGTGTGCATATATGCATGCGTTTAGGTGTGTATATATGCATACATATCTATATATTTGTATATGTGAATATTTATTTGTATACGTACGTGTATGTACATATTAATATATGAATTAATAAAAAGGGGCGTTTCCTTTCTGTCTTTAAATAGTTGAATTTGGAAAAACGTTTTCGTTCTTTTTTGAACGAGAAATAGCCGTTGATTTACAAATGAGCATGATAGCTTTTCTCTCATAACGTCTTATATCCTTTGAATACTTATGCTCTCTTGGAATAAATAATATCGTTATAATTCAAAATATTGGGCCGTGATAGTCGCGTTCCTTTATTGTTATTTACTGTTTAGATTTTTATTTTTCGTTGATATGTGTATATGTACTGTGTGCTTGTGTGTATGTGCGTACTTATATGTGTATATATTTGACATTGACGTGGCACATTCTCATTGGCTATACCTCCTTCTCTTCCATCTTCTCCTTCCTTTTCCTTTCCCCTTTTTTCCGGTGTAAGCTCATCACTTTCACTAGACTGATCAAGACTGAACGATCGGGCGAAAAAATGTACTTGTAAAAAAAGTTTTTACTTTTTTTTATAATATTATTTTGTATTCCTGCACGTCACCAAAAGAAAACGAATAAAGAAAAGTTATAAACTTTTATAATTTTCGCATACTTTTTTCATACATTTCCATATATATATATATATATATATATATATATATATATATATATATATATATATATATATAAAATCTAAAGCTGAAGATCTGTGTATGTATGGTCACGAATAGGCTCCTATATGGCTGACTATTATAGAAAACTGATCACATATAATGATAAAAGATGGCTGTTGGACCTGGCATAATGATGATTAATTAAAATTAAAATTAAAATTAAAACTGCGTACGGGCCTGGTCCACAAAGTATGGAAATAAAAAAATTAAGAATTAAAAAAAAAAACGTTTACAAGTGTTTTTGATATATTCTTGTACATAAGAATACTTTGATAAGTATGTTTTAACTTAAATAGAGATGGTATAATAATATTGTGGGGTCTGAGTTCGCGCTTGACCTACATAGAATGGAAATAGGCACCATTTTTAATAAAGACTTTTCATATCTATCTGCGTAATTATACTTAGATAATTATGTTTCAGTTTGAAGAAATATGGTATAATAAAATTATGGGGTGTTCGTTCGCGCCTGACCTCCATAGAATGGAAATATGTCATAAAGTTTAACAAGGTGTTTTAATATAGATCAACAGAAAATTTTGATAAGGGTCTTAGTGTGAACAGGTATGGTATAATAAATTATGTGGTTCATTTATTTTATTTTGACTTTCATCATATTTTGCTTTGGTTTTAATACCCCCAAATTCGAAGCTATCTTTTTACAACCCTTCCTTTTCATAGCCTATTATACTTTCATAAAACAGAGTCCATTTCAACCTAGTCAACGACGGGTACTTTTGTTAGTATATATATATATATATATATATATATATATATATATATATATATATATATATATATATATATATATATATATATACTAGTAATTCAGCCCGGCTTTGTTCGGGCCCTATGTACTGTTCATAATTTTCCGCCTAAAAACTGATTAAAAAGCGTGCTGCATGCCCGAATACTATTTATGTAAAATTTTATATATTTAGACCCAAAATTGGCCTAATAGTTTGCTAGACACCGCAAATGTAAAATCTTTTGAACTTTGACTCATTGGTAGCCAAATTATCGGTTAATAAAACGATTAAAAAGCTTGCCATTGTCAGAATAAACTTTATGTAAATTTTCCAATGTTTAGACAAAAAATTTGTTGAGTAATTTGGTAGAGAGCGCAGAAGTTATGTTTTTTCTTAACTTTTACCCTAATTTTGACCCCTTAACATTTATTAATTCGCGTTCAAATCAAATCCGAAAGCTTGATCCATATCCAAGTAACCTACATCTAAAATGTGAAATGTTTAGACCATAAATTGGCGGAGGAGTTTGATAGAATTTTCTAAGGTCAAACCGTTGAATTTTAACTCTCTTGAAAGCCTATATATATATATATATATATATATATATATATATATATATATATATATATATATATATATTAGCTCGTTATCATTAGGCAAAATTTTTAGCTTGTTGACTTACTTAGAATAAGTATATCTGCCAAATTGATGGTTATTAATAAGGTTAAATGTGTGTTAATTTATTTATTAACTACTATTTATTATGACTCTACATCGAACCGATATTAACATAATGTTTTTCATGCATAGTATCATAACAAACGTACATAAAATAATACACCTGATCAGCCGACTTTATTTAGAGAAACTATTAAACATGTATACAAAACCTATTAATTTTTTATTAATTTCTTACTCTGCATCATACACATGCCTTTATATTTGTTCGCCGGACCTTATAATAAATAAAGTCCATCTATTTTTTTGTGTATGTATTTAAAAAAAGAAAAACTTTAAGTGCATTTATTAATGAGTCCTTTATGTCAGACGTTTTACGATAAATATTATATCGTTGGGACTATTACTTATTAATCCCTTATAAGTCTCAATTTTTCATTAAACATACTTTAATATATGATCCACTTTACTCTATTATGCAAATGAACGTATAATATTTCCGCTTTTATTGCTATATTATGGGATGTCATGTTTTAAGTAGCTAGGCAGCAGCTTGGTTCCCACCAGATATGGCGACCACGAAAGAGAGTCCTGAGTAGAGTTTATAGTCAGCACATAAGAAAATAAAAGGCATTGCCAAGAACGTTGCATTAAATTCTACACTTTATTATCAAGGTCACCTACCCCTTGTATTTCCACTTGTGACTGAAGATACAATATGCGAAATATAAATATCTGTACGTGATTTAATCAAGCTTATCAATTACTTTGATTTTAGTTATTCAACTAGCCCCGATGGCATTCCAGTCACAGTCTTCAAAAGGCTTACACTGGAACTAGCTTCCATACCTACAAGGATGTTTAAGCCTTGACTAAAAAGAGATTCTTACCAACACCCTGAAAAACTTCCTCAGATTGTCCCGTATATAAAAATTTAGGAGATCGATCATCTTCTTCTCAGTACGGACCTATCAGTCTCCTGTACACCATTATTATTTTTTTTAAACTGTGATATCACACACCTCAGCAAAAAAGTGTAATAGCACACAAAATGAGTTAATATCTCCACAGGGGCTTCTTTTCTATAGCTCTTGACATATCAAGGGCTTCAATGGAGTATGGAATAAAGGTCTACTTCAGAAGATCACTAGTTATGGAATAGCTGAAAATGTCCTCTCCATTATAGATTCATTTCTTTCTGATAGGCTTATAAGAGTAGTTGTTGATTAGCAGAAATCAGAAACTCAAATTAATAACGCTGACGTCCGTAAAGATTAAATATTGGGCTCAACTCTCTCCCCAATTTGCATCAATGATCTCCCAAAATCCCATTCTTAGATCATTCGTAGACATTTATGTAGACGACGCAACACTCTATGGCAACACTTCAAACGCCAGCAATTGTTTTTTTTTTTTATTCTTTCTATTCTTATCTTTTGAAAAGGTGACTGGTAAAGTTTGATGAATGGAAACCTAAGATTATCTCCTTTCTGTTATAATCGCTAGGCCTGACCTTCACCCATGATCTGAAAGGAAACCTGAAACATCAAACCTGTTGCTTGTATCGACAGAAAATTGTTGGATCACTCTAGCACTAACAGGAATATTACAGCCGATGCAATCTTCTATCTGCATAAGAGCCAGGTACGCCCACATCTGGGAGGAGCTGCTCGGCGAGCCCTATCAAGCCTTGGGTCAGTTCAATACCGACTTCGAAACCAAGTAGGTAATGACCGTTTCTTTCCCTACAATTTACTTCCCACAGGAAAGGCCTTGTGGCCTCTCTCTGCTCTATCGTTATTTAAATTACAAGTGCTCGAGTGAACTTTTATCTAGGACCCCCATGCAAAACATTCGAAAATAACACTCGTCTAACTGTAAACACTATAAACGATTTCCCGACTCTGTATCTGTGCGTAAATATAAACGCAAATCCTATGAACAAAACTTCTATTTCCGCCTGTAGCACACTGTGCCTTTGTACTGCTTATCGATTGAATGCAACATCGTTGAATTCAAATCAATTTTAAACAGATAAAATATAAATGCAGAGTTGTTGACACAAATTGAAGACTGATGCCTCTGTGTTGGGTTTTCTGTCAACTCTAATACGACAAAGGTTTAGAATAATGTGTTTATGTTACATACAAAATTTGTACTGTATATTGAAAATGGGATCAAGTAAAGCAGTAGTAACGTTAACAAATGATAGCGGAAGATGGGTGATCTGCGTTAGAAAATATCGTGTTTTATTTATTTTTATTTATTTGCTTTTCTTTCATGTATGTACATATTTATTTATTTTATTATAGTATTCATACTAATTTTTCATTTAAACGCAATGAAAATGCGAGACGCGCAACCGTTATACAATACGTGAGACGTAATGGACGGCATCGGACATGCTCAGTCATTAAACATCCAGTATGTATAATAATGAACAGTCCATGTGATTTAAATGCAAATTTATTTTAATAACCTTTATATAAAAAGGGCTCACAGAAGTGATGGGTGAAAATGCGAAAAAAATTAATAGGAAAGTCTCTACACAGTTCGTATGCTTTCCTGGTAAACAGACATAATCTTGCGTTCAGAATAAAACAGGCCACACATGAAAATAGCCGATAAACTTGATTATATGTATTTTTACAAGATAAGCTGTTTTTCATAAGAAGAATATACTTTGTTGGTAGCTTGCTTTATTGGGAGATTCTGCTACCGAATATATAAATAGCATCCTGATCAAAAAGAGGAGTACTGCCGACAAAAAAAAAACATTTATAAAGGACGTCCACAAAAATAATGAAATATTGTATACAAAATTAAATAAAGTATTATTTCTTATTGGATGTATTCATATGGAAATATAAAATAATTGCAAGCACTAGAAATATATGAGACCAGATTTGATATCATGTTTTACTATGTTAACGTAGGACTGTGCGTTTATTTGAACTTAGATGAGACTGTTGCAAAAGCTTACTAGTATTACTTCTTTCTACAGATGTTTTATCTCCAGCTTTTTTTTAGTTTCCTTTTCTTTTAGCTGCCTTTTATATTATGTGCGTCTGTGTTTTTTTGTTCTTTTTTTTTTTGCACTTTCTTGTATTCTGCATTGCATACCTTAAGACTCGATCAGTAACATGAGCGTCATGTCAATTGATGCAATACTGAACATCACTATTGTTGCCAGTGACGCCAGAGGAAATTAGTAGATTCCCTTTCATGCACGGTTGGCAAGTGAACAGTTTACTTTTACCCATGGGTCATTATCGAGGCAAAGATGTGTATTTGTCTGAATGCCAACTAGCCAGGGAGCAATCATTCATCGCAGATCGCAGTGCTATTCTTAAATGGAAGCTACTTTATTGGCTATGATAGATTGTTATGCGGGGTTCACGTCATATTAGATAGATCCTGCATCTCTAAAAGTTATTTTATTGTAAGTGACACTCTTCTACGAGGAAGAGTTTCAATTCTCACGGCGGACTTAGCAATAATACAACGGCGAATTACTTAATTACTCAGTATGTTGGTCATGGAACCCCTGTGGATGTAATCATGAGTACTTCTCGAAATTATATGCTTATTCCAGAGTTTTACAAAATATTCGCGAGTTCGACCAGATATATCTATGAAAGTCAATAGTAACACTGGCCGAAACGTTCTGCCAGTACACTTAATATTACTGCAGTAGTCAAACTAGGCATTATTATCCATTTTACTGTCTTGAATCAAGCATAATTCATAAAGTACTCTGTATTTCGTATCTGTACCTAAAATAATAATTGCTTGATATTTATTGGTATGCTGTTTATCCATGACTATGCATTGTGAGTCAGCTTTAATATCCATATGGCATGTGAGAAAAATATGCTGTGTGATTATCCCCATGGACTTCGTAACCGTGATTGCCGATACTAAAAGAAGATTTTTTGTGCACGATTAAACATTTTCATCATTAGAATACGTATAGAATCAGCACATTATCAACATACGTTTCAAAGTGTGCGCATTTATTCTTATAAATCCATCCGACTTCAATAATATTGTTTTGCAAATGCTTTGCTGCCATTAACTTATGTCTATACTTAAAATGTAGTGGGTATTCCTAACGAAGACGTTCCAGTGATTAACAATATTTGCATTATGGAAAGAAAATCAAGAACCTATCGAACATGTAACCACAGATCCTGCAGTAGGTGTTTATGGTGAATGCAAATATAAGTGCATGCATTCATTTATCCACCCGTTTCGTATAAGATGGTTCGCTTTGTGATGTTGGTTTCCCCGATATAATTCTAGTTAGAATTATTCTTAGAATCATACAGGTCACTTACGAGAGGGATTACATTATCGTAGAAATATTCTAAACGAAAGTTTGATGTAAACGAACTGCATTTGAACTTGGCATATGTAAGTCGCCAGTTCGTGTCATTAACCACTGCGACACCGTTGCCTCTGATAAGCACATGATTATTTGCCTCCACTTGTGAACTATGATATAATTATTGAATTGTACAAAGAAATATTGTATGACAATTAACATGAAATTAAGAGTGAACTCCTCATATGTAACTGCACACTTCTAATGATTAGAAAGTCTAATCTAATCATCCAAATATTGATATCAAATATAGAAGAGTTGTAATTGTCTGTATTTTTGAGATGAGGTGTTTTCATTAATTGAGATTGTCGGACTGACTTCCTCATAATTTACAAGATGACAATCATAACAACCAAGATGAGGAAGTCAGTCCGGCAATCCCAATAAATATAGAAGAGTTATTGTTAAGTAATCGATAAACCTATTGTATTACATACATATGTTATAACATTGACAAATCGAAATAATTAAGAACTGCGTTGCATGAATAATGGAAAGCGTATATTTGAATAACATATACTAGATCGTATCAATAAGTGAACTGGGAGAAACGGTGAGAAAATATTCGGAAGGACTTGACTAATACATTAAATAAGTCTCCTTAGCTACATTGCGTACATGTCAAGAACACATCTTTCCAAAAGGTTTTACATTGTCATTGGAAATAATATGTACCCCGGACACTGATATATATATATATATATATATATATATATATATATATATATATATATATATATATATATATATATATATGGGTGTGGGTGTGTGTGTGTGTGTGTGGGTGTGTGTGACAAACAGAATATAAAATAACATTGTTTTAATACGAATATCAATAATAAATTGCATAAAAGATAATGGCAGCAAACTACCCTTTTGTACCCGTTAATACACCAGAACAGCGACGACTCGTAAAGAATATACGTAAAGTAAACAGCTACATTTTTAACACGCAGTCAAATGGTAAATATACTAATAGACAATCCTACAAAATAAAATCTGCAGTTCTCATAGGTATAACGATATAGACAATTAAATAAATAGAAGAGAGCAGACCAGATGTCATAATATTCAACAAAAAGTAAAAATCAGGCAAATTCTAGACATTGCCATCTAAGTAGTTCAGACTTAGAAAATCAAAGCAAGAATATACGACACTTAGATATTGAACTTTAAGAGATATGTAAGATATATTATTTATATATGAATGTAGTTAGGTTTTTAAACTCGTATAATGCAGTTTATTTAAAAATGAGAAAAATTGGAAATAAAATAATATATTACTAATATATGAACATTGTTTTCGTTGTATTAGATTGTTTAGTTCCCATTAGATTAAATCAATGAATCCTCGACATTTTTACTTTTAATTTGCACAGCGAAGCAATAGTGTACCGAGAGTAAGAAAATATCCCCTTTGAGGTGTGCTGCGCGAGGTGTCGTTAATATAGCAACGGCTGTGCAAATTAAAAGCAAGTGTTGCTTTCATATAGTTGGAAATTAAGATCTAATAAAACACAAAAACAATAATATACCAGTGATGTGTTTTATTATTTTCGAGTATTCTTTCTATACAGCGTATAATGAAGGTTTGAAAGACTGATGTAATTAATAGCTAAAAATAATATATAAATCGATGCATTTAGCAAGAGTACTAAGGACTCCTCTATTTAAAAAAAACAGATATAAACTGAGACATTCACGATGAAGTCTTTGCAGCTATAGCAACTACAATATGACATTGTAATCGGCATATAAATATGCATATGTATATATATACATATATATTTATATGTATATATATATATATAATTTCTTTTTTTTTTGTTATTTTTGGAAAAAAGAAATCCAGCAGAGTGCTCAATTACAAGGAAAATCCTAAAGAAGGAGCATATTTATATTTTCTTTACAGAAACATTTTATCCCGTCTAAAAACTTTCTGTAAACCATATATATATACATATACACACACACACACACACACACACACATATATATATGTATATATATATATATATATATATATATATATATATATATATGAGAGAGAGAGATGAAAAATAAAAGTATATTTAACTATATTATAGCTCAGATCAATTGGGAAATCTAAGATCAAATGTAGAGATAAATCTCTATAAAGCATGGCATTTCGAAGATAACTGCTTTTCATCTGATGAGAAGAAGCTCCAACATTATGCGGATTATAAAATGTAAATAAAAGCAGGCATCAGAACATTAAGGTTAGCAATTATGGAAATATATATTAAGATACATTTTACAAAAATATAAAAATACAAAGTAATATATCTACAAATAAACATATGGAAATAGGAGATTACAAAAATGAAAAGTAGTATATGAGTAAATAGTAGTAAAATGTATAATAAGGGTCAGTTTTGAATAAGTAGGGTATTAAAATAGAAAATTAAATAAAAGAAAAATGGAAAAGACGGAAAAGAAGGAACACGTTAAGAAAATAGTAATGGAAATAACAGAGCAGAAATGAAATATTGAAAATGCATATAAAACTTCAAAAAAGAAGAAAAATACGTATTGTAAGCATAAATGAATTACATTTCTGCATTTATATGCAGTGTAAGTATATGTGAAATTGTAGTTTTAGTTTAACTATTGAACAATTCTTTTATTTTAATACTAGCAAAGATAACCGCACTTCGCACAGTACTTTGCTGTATGCTCGTGTCCTGTGCGAAAAGCAGGTTTCTTTACTAGTATGAAATAAAATGATTGTTTAATTGATTAAACTAAAATTGCAATTTCATATAGACTTACACAGCATATTAGGAGAGGTAAATTTTTTTTTTAAAACGGTTTCTTCTACTAAGGGAAAGATGTTAAATATGAGAAAAAGTAAAACATTTTACCGTTTTATGAGCAAGTGAATTTAAACATTGAAAATAATCGTATATTTTGATTTTACACTGGTGTTAAGTGATAGAAGTAATAAGTCAAATTATGACTGGGTTTGAAGAAATCTGAAATAAATATGTTAAATAATATATATATATATATATATATATATATATATATATATATATATATACTTTTCATGCATGTTGTGTAAGGTAGTTAATAATAAACAAAAACATAGGCTATCTTTTATTGCATTTTACGCCAAACAAGGCACATTGCCACTTTGTTGTCGGGGGCTACTATCAGGGACATAAGCATCAGGGGTACTATGTAGGAAGTTGGGCAGCAAGATGTCGGTTCACGTTACACTTGAACTTCTGCATGTCAGTACAGTACAGACCCGGAAGGGAATAGAAAGTATTGCTGTTCTGGTGAAGAAAATACTGGAGAAGAAGGTTCTCTTGCATCTAAAGATCTCTACTGTGAAGGGGTGGGATTTAACTGCTTGTCGTGTTTGTCGGGTGTATTTACGTTGAGTGATTGCAGCTCGTCAGAGCATTCACCGTTAAGTACTTGTAGAACAAGCAGAGGGATGCAACATTTCGTCGATGTGACAGAGGCTGATGTTTAGTTGACAGTTCAGGACCTATCAGATTGGCGACTCTCTTTTGAACCTTGCATAGGAGCGAGAGAATAGTAGCAGCTGCACCATTCCAAATATTTAATTTAATTTACAATTTACTCCACACAAATCCGGTCTACTTTTTAACCAGTAAAATTTTCAATCTTCACCGTAAAAATCAAAGCATTCGCTCATTCACACACGTGTTTACTAGTTTGTCTTTCATTTAAATATATATATATATATATATATATATATATATATATATATATATATATATATATACATAAACATAAATATTTTTATAATTCTTAAAAACATATTTTTATTATTTTTTTTAATAATTATTTGTTTATTTTTTATGATAATTTTCATTTGTAACTTGTTTATTTAGCACGCTTATTGCCTCTAACATCTTTCCGTTAGCGGTTTGATTTGTAATTTGGTAAGTGAATATGTATTATTTTATATTTTCTCATATTTGATTTTTTTTGTCTCAATTTTTACTTATTTATGTAATTCTACAATTTCTGATATTATAATATATACATTTTTCAGATAGTTTTTTTTTTGTAAAATGGTTGGGAAACGAACCAAAATTTCTACTCTCAGTGGAGATACTAATAAATTTGCTGGTCCATCTCTTATGTTAGATAAAACAGAACCTCCCACATATCAAGTTATACAGCACAGTTATTTCCTGGGAAATATGCGTCCAGCCTTAAGTAAATTTACGCTTTCCAAATTAATAGCCGGTGATATACTTAATAGTTAGAAAGCAGTTAATCTATGGTTATGTATATCTCTCCTTCTCTTCTCTATCTCTTCTTCTACATAAATAAAATGAACTCATTTTTCCCGTGTGAGTTTGACCTTAATAGGATTAAAAATCACGACATTGCATTCAAATTTAATGTCCACACACTTCAGCACAGGATCGGGGTGTTCTATAGGCCTACTACCCTATAATTTTACGCGTCCAATATTAGCTAAACCAGTGTGGGGTTATCTATAAATATAAAAGCTAAAATGTGTGCGTGTGTATGTGTGTGTGTGTGTGTTTGGGTATGTTGTTGGTGTGCCTTCACCCTTTACTCGGCCTCCTCCTCCTGCTACCACGATAATGACATCATGTATGACCTAGAAAACGTTAGCCTCGATGCTTCGGGTTCGAGCCTATCTTCCTACCTATACCTTATTTCCTCTTTTACACCTTTTTCCCCCTTTTTTACAATCGTTCGCGGTTTTGCTTTGTTTTGGTTTTTCCATTTTTTTATAGCATCGTGTTTTTTATAATATTAAAACAGGGCCCCCCGTTGTGAATAAATTACAAAACATCTGCTTTGAGAAAGTAAGTGAATATCTCCCTCAAAAATTGCAAAGACAAATATGATAAATAAACCCGACACATTGTTTGACAATTCTTCTTTCCATTGTCAACTGCGGTGTTATCCTGTTAGGACAAAAAGGTGAAATCTAACAAGGGAAATTGTAAGACCAAGCATATAATCTGTAATTGAACCCTCAAACAGAAGGTGAGTCTATAATTCTAGTTTGCATTATTTAAGACCATATCATACACATTTTAAAGTAAATACATTTCTATAGTTGTATTTTAAGTAAACCAATTGAAAATCTCATTCTTTTTCTCGTTATGAGAAAGTTCATGAAAGTTCTTGGAGTCACAACTCTCATCCAATACGTGTCAAATTTGATTTTTCAGGTTTCATTGTAAGACAGAAAATATCTAAAAGACCAGAGTAACAAAATAGGACGCATCGACACTTTTCAATTTGGGTCTATAGATGAAGCTTCCATTAAAAATTTTAAAGGTGGGCAGTTTTAGGAAAGACAGGGAGCCAAGTTGATTCATCTTCTGTTGCCTCAAGATCTCATGACCAGAATGTTTCTCTTTCCCAATGTTGCATGGAGGATTGGGCCTTTAAATCAAGGCAGATGACTAACTATATCGATTCGACTAATGTGTTTATTGGCCCCTAAAATTCATCCCCAAACACTGTTTGTAAAAAATCACACATTGGTAAAAGTTGCTGTTGAAGTGTATGTAGCTGGTTGATTTGAAATTAAAAGAGACAATACATTTCATAACCAGCAACAATACATTTTGAATATGATTCAGAGAATTACGCAGCAGCCACAAAAAGTCCAAACAATTGCATTAAAAAATATTTAATACAATGCTTTTGCTCTATTGCGAGAAATATTTTGTATGCAATGATCAAATTAGATGAAATGGGAATGAGGGAAGAAACTTTAAAAAGAATTTTCATCATTGAGTAAATAAACACTTATTTATATAAAAATAATGAAATGGTTTACAATGATTTATATGTTCATTTTAAAATGTTATTACAATCTCATTATTGCAAAAATTCAAACAAGTAGGATCTATTTTTAAAGTTGTTTTTTTTTTTCTTTCAGGATTACAAAAGCATTTCACAAAAGGTTGACAAATTTTCAACAATAGATTTCTAAGCTTCACATTGGTTTCATTTAATCAACCTATCTCTAGTCTGTGAGTCTGCCTTTACACAAGGATTTTCAGATGCGAAACTTCAGGATTCATAGTTAAGTGGGAGGAAACTAGATTTGCCTTATTTACCTGCGCATACGCAAACTGTCGAAAGGGCAGTTAAATTAACTACAAAGTCTGCTCAGTTGATCTATTGATTTCAATCAAGATACAAGCATATTGTTGCAAAAGTGTTATGTCGCGAAATGAGGCCTTCTTTTGATTCAATATGATCTTAGGTGGAACACTATGAAATGATGCAACAATACTCATTGCTAATATGTGTGCGTGGTTTGAAATATTTTTATAAGACTGTTTTAAAATAAGTGTATAAATTTGAAACTAAGATTGCTATGCTAAATCAACGTTTTAGAATAGTTTCAATTAACAATTGTAGTTTAAAAATGTATTATCTTATAGATTCCAAGCACATTTCGCTTTTAATGGCTATTCCTTCATTGATAATCAGTTTTGTATATGGAATTTGACATTTTTATTTTTATTTATTTTTTTGGAAATCATTCCAGACAAGGCATGAACCCACTTAATGTACTGATCTAAAAATAATATTTTAAGGTCAAAATCTTGCCAATAGTAAGCGTAAGATGGTAAAGATTCTGACCAAGAAATACTTTTTATTAATTGCATCTTCAATATTGATTATATGCAGCGGGGGGTCACTTTTTTATATTAATTTTAATATATTTCTTTCTTTTAACAAAAATGATTAATCTAATAAATTTGTTTGGACTGAAATTGTAATTTTTTGTAAAATTGTCTAAAAAACAACAATTTATTTCAGTGCGTCTAATTAGACAATCTCTAAAATGTAATGTTCATCCAATCAGAAAGATGGCAAGCTGTTTTTTTAATTTTACTACTGATCATACCAACACACAACTTTCCCTGCATAGAAGTTTTCGACTTTTCAGAAAAAGTTAACAATCAACCTACCCTACTGCATATAAATACAGAAATGTAATTAATTAAAATAAAAGTCCACGCCTCATCCTTTGACCTTTCCCTTGAAAATAGTGTGCACCATCTCAAGGTCAAAGACCATCACGATGTAAGGTTCGGTGATGATTGCTTCAGTGGTTTCGTCTTTAGGGGTGTATATATACAATTATACATACTTGAACAATGGTGCGCACCATCCGTAGGTCTGGAATTATCATCATGCCAGATTTGGTTCCTATTGGACTAGTGATGTGTGCTGTAAAGGGTTTGTACAAACACACGTACACAGACACGAACGCTACTAATTTATGTATATGTGAGAGAGAGATTGTTGGAGATATATTTCCGTAATACTTTCTTGTGCTTCTCTCTGATTATTGGTTTTATATAGACTTCTGTCATGTTTAATATATTAAGGTATGCGTATGTACATAATTCACGCCTGTCTTAATTAACAGAGTATTCAGAAATTGTTCATTTATCTTCTAGGAGAAATGTGTCATAAAATAAGCAATATTTTGTTAAATTTATTTTAATCTCAATAGGCTGCCATCTCTCGTGATATTTCAGATAACTTATAATAAAAGATTTTTCCCTTGAAATGCTCGCCCGTGGAGCACTGTTCTGTCGTCCTGATTCCAGTTAAATACGAGATTGTAGCCTTCATATATAATGCTCTTGTTGAGCCGTCCACAAAAATAATTAAATTCTATCATAATTTACACCGTTAAGGATTACTACTCGACCACATTTTTTACATGGTAGTCATCACTTATCAAGGCCCGGAAGCCACTCCGGATAAGGGTTATTGCGTGTACAGTAAGCCATGGGATAATATCGTAGTAATTATTATGAATGAATATTTGGTAAAGTGTCTTACTTAAGGAGGCAGTTTATCAGGAATTTGTTTATGTTAGACTTGAAGACATCCAAGCTGTAGTCAGGTGGGAAACAGCCAAACGGCAGAGAGTTCCACACGCGTGCGCTTCTAAGAAAACGCTTTGTTCATGGAATCTACGTTTTGATTTAGGCACAAATAAAGGGTGGGGAAAATAATTGACAGGGGTTTCAGATAGATGGGTGTTTTTCGTGAGAGATTGGCGAGGGGATCAGAGATTGGAGCTCAGATGAGCACATGTCATGGAAATAACGATAAAACAAAGACAAACTCGCAACATCACTTCTGTGGGAGAGAGGTTGGAGAGAAGAGAAAAGGGCATCCCCCACTAAGCCACGAAGTCTATTTTGTACTCTGTCAAGGCAGGGTAGGTTGTATTTAGCAGCTTCTGCCAAATGGCAGGAGTACTCTAGCAGTACTCCATCCACATTATATTCATTAACTCTACTCCTTGAGTGGCCTAGTGATCTTGATAAGCAGTGACACCCACATAAAAAAAATATTAGACATTAGTAAATATTCTGAAAAGTTCATTTTATTTCACTGACTGAAAAGATTCTTTATGATATTGTTATAAAGATCAATTTACAAATTGTAACATTTCAGATTTGCTAAACATGTGCTGTATAATGCTGCATAATGCTGTATAATACTTAGCCAAGAATAACACATTTTTTTCATATATAATACTCTTTTCTTTAAGATTTTTTAATCCAAATCATGTAATGGATTTGAAAAATAAAATATCGGATAAGTTTCCACATATAAGGCTTTCTTTAAATATGTATTTATTTTTCTTTAACAAGACAAAAGCTTGAGGTTCTAGATATGACCTTAAACTATATCCCGTCGGGGGGCCCCACCTTGCGGGCTTTGGGGAGTATGGAGCTACTCTTTAATTGGCATTGCTCCCAGGTCCAGTCTGACTCGGAGTGGTAATACGTGGTAGGGTCCCAACTATGGGTTAAATAGAAACCGACATGAAAACAACAAATATATTCTATTAAAAAATCTGTCTTTAAAATCTTTGGATTCGGCATTAAATAACCTGAAAAGGGTTGATATGCCGTAAAACAAAAGCAAGCAAGCAAGCAAGCAAGCAACCAACCAACCAACAAAAACTTGGTGAAATACTAATCCATTTAAAAATCATTTTACCCGCCTTATGAATGATACTCAACTAGTATGTATATAAATGTACTCGCAAACGTATGTTCAGTCGCACTAGCACGCATGCACGCACGCACACACACATATACACACGCACGCACGCACGCGCGCGTGCACACACACAGACGATAATATATATTTGAAATGATGGTGAGTGTGATAGACGGCGTTGGATTTATTATTGATCCGACCTTCCATAAATACTGACCATATTTCTCAGACCGTCCGATTGCTTTGTATGTATACAGATTGTAGGCCGTGCCTATGCAATTACTGACGCTTGACTTCTCGGAATATGCAAAAGAAAGCACGCATGCATGATTACTGGCTTTGCCATAAATATTTCACTCATGGAAAAGTTTACTGAAAACAGTGTTCAATGATGTTTCGAACTTTCTATACATCTTTAGCTCTCCCTAGTAAATACTGCAAGAAGCAAATGTAATTATATTTCTATTGCAACGCAATCTTATTAGAAATTACTTTATATAATATTAGTACTACCACTCCGGAAAAATGACTGCTACTATTTTTAATGCCACTGTTGCTACTACTACTACTACTACTACTACTACTACTACTACTACTAGTACTTCTACCATTGATAATAACATTCAACAGCATGTATTTGCATTACGGGTTATACTGTTTAACTGTGGGTATATTCACTTGTATTAATGTGTGCATGGACGAAACGGTGCACATCAGCATCATCGACCTAAGCAAAATAAGCAATATACCACACAGCTAAGGATACAGAGAAAAAGGTCCTTTATCACTAGGGCTATCACAACAGCATATTCTTTTCATTGTGTTTATTATCGAGTATATATCCGCACGGTTAGATACAATTAATCAACTGAGGATCACATCACTCTACATAAGAAGACATAAGATATCAATGGATATATACCTGAGAATCAAAACAAGGAACAGTATAGGCTGTTTTCATAGCCCTACGTATCATCAATGCTTTAATATTTACGATACTCTTTACAAATATATTCAGACTATTAAATGCATAATGCCTATTTAAATATGTATAACGCAATAGTGTATAGAAAACAGCAAATCGTCATAAAGATGCAAACAACCACTAGAAAGAACGATAATCAGACTAGGAATGTTAAACAGAATATATAAATTGAATTTAAAATATAAATATGTATTACTTCATGGGGGAACTCAAAACAACAACGATACAAAGTAACCGAAATAAGTAGTAACAAGAGCACATGAGATCACTTCAAACAGAATTTTGATATTCCAAATGGAACTCACCGGGAAAAAAAATGGAAAATCATAAAACGTAAATAACTACCAAATTGTAATTGCCGACATTAGTCTAAAATTATACTAACAAGAAAATAGTTAAAAATCTATTGTAATAAACATTGCATCATTGCATATGTTATTCACCGTATGTGCACGATATAATTGCACCGAATTATACTTAAAATATTTCCAAAAAAATATCAGCATGATAATATTGCTATTATACTAGTATTAAAAGAAAGTGCTATCGGTTTTAACTGTTGAATTAAAATGAAAATATCTCAGCTCAAATAAAAAAAATAAAAATGATCCTAATAAGCACCATCTGAATAA
Organism: Euprymna scolopes; assembly: GCF_053919585.1. Classification (NCBI taxonomy): domain Eukaryota; kingdom Metazoa; phylum Mollusca; class Cephalopoda; order Sepiida; family Sepiolidae; genus Euprymna; species Euprymna scolopes. Next base: position 127,345,782 of record NC_136495.1, read on the forward strand.
ACACACATTTGTCAATGCAAAACCAGTGACGTACAAATATTGCTGATGGCGACGAAGTCACTGAAAGCGTTTTTCATATCGCTTAGGTTTTTCAATCATTTCTCATGCTTGAAAAAGTGGTAGTCGGTAGGTGAGAAGTCGGTAGGTGTGAGAGTTCCTTAGCCAAGTTTGTTAAAATTCTGCAGAGTCGGCTTAGCAAAATGCGGTCGGGCATTGTCATGGAGGATAACTGAACCTTTTCTGGTGACTAATGTTGGGCGTTGTTGTTGAAGTTTCTGATGCATTTCATTCAAATGTTGACAGTACTTCTCCGTCGTAATAAACTCGCTTGCATTCAAAAAACTGTAATGGATGAGACCGGTCACAGACAACCAAACTGTTGTTGGAAATTTTGCTTCAGTAAGTGTCGTTGAATTTGTCGGGGTCTAACTCCTGAGCTGAATGTCGCCGGTTGTACTAAAGACCTCACTTTTCACCGCAAGTCACAACTCGGTCGAGAAACTGGTCGTTCTTGTTACGTTAATTAAAGGGAAGATGACACATTTAATAACGAGTTCTTGGGGGGTCGCTTTATTCGAGAGACACCAATCTATTAATATTTTTGTCTTTCAATTCCCCTAAAGTAGTTAGAAATCGTTGTATACGTTACATTTTATTTAGAAGTAAGGTCACAAACAGTTGTGTGTGCATTGCCTCGACTTAGACTCTTAATTGGTCGTTGTGCACATCCGATAGCCGACCATTACGTTCATCATCTTCAAGACATTCGTCATCGCAAGAAAATTACTTAAACTACCATTGGGCTGTGCGTTCAGTAGTAGTTCCTTGGTAAACGCTTCGTTGATATCGCGGGCTGTTTTAACCGCTATTTGGACTAACTTGATTTGAAATAAGAAAATTATGCGCATTTTCTTTTTTCCGTATTACATTTAATGTTCTTAAAAGAAAGTATAATTGTTTCAAAAAGATTGTAATTCAAACGATTAGATAGAGCGCAAAACTGCCTTAAAATAATTAAATAAAGGTATTATAACGAAACCATCTTTGAAAGTACATCATTTAGAAATCAAAATAAAAAAATTCACAGGAACTTTCTTATCAACTTAATATAATATTGTGGGCGAAGATATAGAGAAGAGCCCTAATCACAGGATGGACAAAATATTCACTTACTACGTCGTCCACATTAAAGGGTCCATCTCTGTCTAGTCATTAGAAACCACATGTGCGTAAACAATTAGTTCCGAAACAAGATATCGAGTGCGTGTGACCGGCGAGTTTTTCTATCCTTCAATCCCAGATTAGAAGAAAGTACTAGTTTAATTATAGCATTCGAAGGACTCACTGGTTGGGAATTAGTATTGAAGGCAGTGTTGTTGCCAGAGGGTATACAACGGTAAGATGTTCCGGGGATGAGCACAATGTTTCTGAGTACATGATTAAAACGTTGTTGTAAAAGAAAAGTCTACGATTTGATAAAAAAATCTTGTGGTAAACACGCGGTATTAAACACGGTGTTATCTAAAGAGAATAATCCTTGAGACGTATCCCAGTAGCGAGCATCTTATCGTTGGCAACAGAGATACATTTTTCACTTTTGCCAGCTGGTTTATCTCTTCACATATTAAAACCCATCTATGCCTGATAGATATTTTTTTTTACACAGGCATCACCACATTATCAAGGCCAAGAGGTCACTCAAGGATAAGGAAATTTCACTCGATGTGATTTAAGTTACCGTTATCATGCCAGATTTGTCATAGGGCAACAACAATAGAATTAGAATGATTCTCCTCCTCTTCCTCCTCCTCCTACTACTACTACGACTACTACTACTGCTAATTCTACTACAGCTGCTGCTTCTACTACTACTATTACTACTATTAGATCTACCACAACTACTACTACTATACGGTGCATCTGGTAGAGCAGAATTAATACTTCATTACACCGGAATAACCAGAAGAATAATGAAATGGGAAATGATATACAGATAAAGTGCTAAATATGGATTGAAAAAATGTCATTAAGAAGTAAATAGCAGAAAAAAATAAAATAGCTATTGCACGGATATTTTACAAAAAACCTTCGATGCATCCCTCTAATCATCTATAAGTGGATGCTTAAAAAGATACAAAAGACTTACAAGAAATTTATCAAATATATCGATAAAGTAATAAAACTATACAGACTAGAATTGATATATGAATAGAAACTCTAGCAAAGATAAAAACAAAGTTTGACATTTGGGGAAACTTGTTACCAATTAGATTACAGAGAGCAGGAATGACCATTGAAACTTATATGCGCAGCTTTTCTTAGTAAATTAATAATAGCATTTAAAAAAAAACGAAAGAAGAAAAATCATGACGGTGAGGATGATAATAATTATGAAATAAATCGCACATATTGATTTAAAACAATTAATTTACATTCCATCTATTTTAAAAGGAAACCAGGTTGCACGATACGTGATTGGTTTGATAAACTTGTAATATAACTTGATCAATTAGTAATATATTGCTATCATCGGTAATATATTATTATATATAGTAAGATAAAGTAATAATTAGGGTTGTGACAACACAATATTCTTTTTTATCGTTTTGACCCTTGAGTATGTATCCGTTAATATCTTATGTTTTTATATAAACTGATGTGGTTCTCGGTTGATTAACGGTGTTTAACTGTGTCGGATATATACTCGAGAGCCAAAAGAATGAAAATAATATGCTGTTGTTACAGCCCTAGACGTTGAATCAGATTTGATAGAAGTTACTATTTAGATGCATACATTTATATTACGAAACGTCCAGGAATCTGTCATTTGTGCCTGGGTTCAGCTCTTAAGAATTATGTCACAAATAGACTTATTAATATTTTTTGTTTTAATTTCTCTCTCTCTTACTCTCTCTCTCTCTTACTCTCTCTCTCTCTCGTTATTTATTTCCTTCACTCTTATTTTAAACAGTTAACAAAAAATGGTATATTATGAAGGTATAATGTTGTTTAACGTTTGTGCATCTAACATTATTATAAGTAGACTTTCATTGTTTTGTTACAAATTTCTCTCTCCGAATCGTTCTTATCCAAAGACGGTCAATCAAACGCCTTTAATCCATACAAGTAAATGTACTTAAATGCGACATATTCAGACACTTTTGTGCTAACATTGGGAACGTGCTCTAAGATACATTATTCGATCATTAGGTATAAGTTCATTTGATGCGCATGCGTTCTTATCGCATGCTATCTGCCATCATCTCAACTTCCGTTTGAGTTCTTTTACTTTTATTACCGAATTTCCTCTCATTTCTTTCTTCTTTTCCTGTTTCTCCCATTTGCTTTTGGTTGTATTTAAAGAATTGTACTTTCGGGCGTACGATATGTTCATTGGATTCCTTTAAAACGCTAACACAAATCCATGCGTTCAAACGTCTGTTAATCATATTTATCTATAAAGTATAAATGGATTTGTGGTAGTCGGTTTCGGAATTACCGTCCTCGGCGTGGCTTCCTTATAAGAAATACGCTATGCACTTACTAAGCCGGCACGTTTCGAAAGCACATCTTCTCTTTAGTCGTCAGTTATTTTGATATAAGATAGAATTCACTTAACGTTACGAAATTCGATTAATCTTAGGCCGAACAACCGAACACATTAAGGGAAAAGATTATACATAAAAGTACATGTTTTTCATATATCCCCACAACCTGTTTCCTTGATGGAGGGGAGACTAAAACTTGCTGCAATAGTTTCAAATAGTCTGAAACAAGAGCAAGCGGGCACCTGATGCCAAATATTTCTCATATATTATATCTCCCCTATTTTTTAAATAAGGTACGATTATAAATATATCTATAATCTTTATACACTGTTAAATTCATTTTATGTATGAAGACCAAGAAGGAAATATAACATATGAGAAATATTTGGAATCAAGTCTCCTCTTGTTGTTTTTTATATCATTAGAAGCCACAGCAGTAATTATTGTATCCTCTCCATCAAATCCAGATTTAGTGAAGTAATACCAGATATTTTGTAATTCATATGCAAAACTAGCAAAATAAATGACTGTTTGAAGTATTGGTAATAATGTAGTATCTTTGTAGTCATGAAATAAACTTAAAAAATCACCACAATTAAAGGTGTTAGAGGGTGCTGAAAACAAAAATTACAGTAAAAACTCTAGGAAACAGTTAGATTCCAATATATGAAGAAAGTATAAAGTAGGGGGTCACTTTTCTATATTAATTTAACATAAAATTGGAATCCACTTTATAGCTAATGTGGCCATAAAGTGGGTGCTCATTTTACGTTAAATAAATTTAATTAAGTGATGCCCCACTTCTTGAAACAGTAAAGTGCGACTGCAAGGTTTACATTCAAAGTGCCTACTACATAATTCAAGTAATCTGCTTTCAAACGAGTTTTCATTTGTGAAAATCTTATCGATAGTTGCCGAGATTTCAAACTTAAAAAATTGACCAAAAAAATGGTATATATCTATACTTGTCGTCAAATTGAATATTTCTCACATGCGTATATCTTTGGTTCTATTGGCCCAAACTAAATGTCTGTTAGTGCTTTCACTGCTTCTTCCATCAATACTCCTCAATCTTTATCAACTAGTGTGTATGCTATTAATGGATAGTGATGATTTATTATTATTTCTCACTGGGAGTTTCACACAGGCTATCATAAAAAAAACCCACTTTGGGATCATCCTGTGGCGTCCCCTGCAATGTGAGTGCAAACAATTCTCCACAAATATTCATTACTCACCACATCGTTCGATAGCAGGTGAAACTTAGTTTGCGCTATCACAATAGCCGTTTACCATTGATTTCTTGTTGGCACAGATCGTTGATTATCACTGATATTTGATTGACACTAAGCCTACCCAAGGCGCCATTTTATATAATATGCCATTTGAAATTAAAAAGACCTCTCAGCGAATCAAAAATATATATTCAGAAAAATCGGAAAAAAGAATATGTCGTGTTCAACCCAACGTCCTTGAATATATATATATATATATATATATATATATATATATATATATATATATATATATATATATACTGATTATTATATATTTAAGAAAATGGAGAAATAATAAATGCGCCTGTAAATTTGTTTATAAAAATGTATTCCAAATAAGCAATTAACGTATTAGATATAAAATTAAAACTATAGAAGAGATTCTTGTGTATGTTGAAAGAGAAATCTACGGCAAAACCTGTGATGAAGGCCGTTATCTATTCAAATAGACTATTAAAATTCACAATGCACTTCTGATGTTGAGGCACATTAAGAGCTGGAGAATATTATTTTGCAAAATTATACTGGATAATTAATAAGATAAGATGGATACATGACAGTTTTGTTAAAAGGACAAGGAAGAGACTGAAGCTGTAGATTATGGATGAGAACATTCCTGCGAATGTGTCTCTTGCCATGGGATGATACTAAATTGACACACGTTGCGGATAGTACATACATTCTGCTACATTAAAATTGGGCAGAGCGAATGGTGGCGTGTGAGAAGAATGCAACAACAATGAATGAAACTGTTATTTTTTCTGGTAAAAATAGGAGCTGTAACCCTTTTATGTCCAAGGAAATATGTTTAACAGATGTGCGAGGGGTTTCCTGCTGTATCGGTTGTATTTCGTCCAACTATAGCGCAATGACTAATAAATTAGCTGTATCTGCAATGTAAGATTTGATCTCCGAAACATAGATTATCTGTAGATTTACTAAATGCTTTACACAGGCAGAGTTAGCATAACGCCGAATCAGGTAAATTATTACGGACGATTAATTGTGTGAATCGACAGGAGACTTGCATGGAAAGAAATAAAATAGAAGAAAGCGAATATATTTCTAAAAATATTTTGAAGATACTTCAGGCTCCTACACAAGAGAAACAAGACGTTAAAAGATTGGAGATTGAGAATGTCTCTATAGCAATGATTATATATGTGTATATATATATATATATATATATATATATATATATATATATATATATATATATATATATATCACTTTTAAAATATAATTATCCACTGACACGTGTTTCGTCGTCTACAAATCATCAGGGTGGCTAAATTTTCGTATTCCGGATTATTTGTTTGTTTGTTTTTTGTTCATAATTTTATTAATATATACCAAAGGTCCATTACTTTAATATCTCATTTATTCCTATATATAGTATGGTTCTTTTAAAATATACGACTAAGAATTTATCTCATTTGAATATATATTACAGAAAATCGATGTTAGTAAATAGCTGTATGTTAGCTTAAGTTTCTAAAGAGTTATTTTAAGTTCTCTTTTTAAGATGGATATTTCACAAATTTTAAATAATACTTATATTGATAATATATTTAATTTAATTTATTTGGAATTATTATTTCCGAAATCGATTTTTTAGAAACGTGTAGAGTCATTTACCCTGACGAGTTATTTTATACGTTCCGAGGTTGGAAAGAAAAAAACTCTTCAGCACATAAAATAATTTATTAATCGCAACACATTTCTAGCGTGAAAAAATAATTTCGTGTAGACAGAAAGATGTTTTGTTTTGCTTTGCAATATTGAAAAATAGATAAATTAATAAATAAATAAAACACTTACGAGTAAATGAAAAGATCTAATTTGTTGGCTTTATTATTCTTGAAACGACTATATATAATTTTTGAGCTTTCTGGGCATTGAACCCCCCCCCCCCCGCAAAAAAAGAAACAAAATAAAAATGTATTTTATTTACGAAAAATGCCAGTGAAAAAAAAAACAATAAAAGAAATTCAATTTTGTTCTCAAACTTTTCAAACGCACTAATGTTTATAATGTTATTATTTCTACAATGTGCAAATTAGGTTTTCCCTTTATTCGCTTTTTAGGTCCGAATCTGCCTACACGGCTATTTTATTCGGTCACTCCGACACTCGATGCTATTTTTATTTAAACTAAAGTTCTTTGGATTTATTCAATTTTAATTTTAGTTCTTTCTTTGGGCTGGGGCTTGGGTCCAGCTCACGAGCAACAAAAAGTGCTTAGTATCTGGAGAATACGTTCTTTTCTCTGTATCTATTCTGCCGAAATATCTGTTGGAGAGCGTATCCGGTGCATCTTTTATTAAGCGTTTGCATTTACATGTTTTTATGCATTCTTCTAATTTTTAAAATTGTTGGGGGGGGGGCGTTGCTCACGATGAAAATGATTAATATATTTAGTATAGCAGGTTTATTCCAAATGGAACTTCATGTCGACTCGGGCATCGCCGGGTACCCATGCTACTATATATATATATATATATATATATATATATATATATATATATATATATATATATAAACTGACATCCTCAAATTAAATGCCGTTCTAAACTCTCTACTTTTGAAAAGTGTCTATTAACTATGCTCTAATCCTAGCTCTAATATTCTAAAAAAAATTGTAACTACCCCAGCACCAACAGTAACATGTTTCCTTAAATCACCATCTTAATCTGGACTGAAACTGTATTTCTCTCATAGGATCTTCTATTTATTTGTTTTTCTAAAATACAAGCAGAGAAAGCCGACGTTGTCCGGGATTGAGTGATGATCAACGATTATTTCACGCTCTTATACTTAATTGTCAGTGAAATCCATGAAATTACCGGGGGTAGTTTCACATGCCTCCATCCCAATAACTTAGTCCAAAATATATGTTCTTCTATATTGCACTCTAGAGAACTAATGATTCATTTTCATAAAATTATTTTATATGAAGTTAACGAAAAAAAAAACATCAAGACATTTACGTGCGATATTTGAACCTACAGAATACGTCATACAAAGAAAAACAAGATCAAGACATTTACGTGCGATATTTTAACCTACAGACTACGTCATGCAAAAAAAAAAAAAAAACAACCGAAAATTTTGAAGTCTTATAAAAATTTTTGTGATTATAGAAAAATGTGTGGAGTTTGAACCTACAGACCACGCCATGCCAAAAAATCACGCCATCAACTTACAACGGGCGTGTAATAAGTAATGCCCCTGACCCAGTTTCAGTTGTCTGATCTAGCTGAAATTTTGCATGTGGAATGCGTTATATCTCTACGGGTTATGTGGCAAATTACAGCTCCGAACTAATTGCGGTTTCTGTTTTGCAGGTGTTTTAACCGAGTCAGGTGTGAAATGGAGCCTGTTGAATGTCGAGCAGTGATCCGGATTTTTTTTTTATTTGAAAAGACGCACACAAACGGAGACTTTTAATGAAATGAAAGAAACTCATGGTGATAATGCCCCATCATATGACCTTGTAAAACGCTGGCAACGTGAATTCAAATACGGCCGGAAGTCGGTAGAAACAGCTCTCAGTCCTGGTAGCCCCCCTTTTGCCATTGATGAGGCATCTGTGCGTCAAGTTGAGGCAGCCATTTTGGAAGATCGGCGCATTACTATTCCCCAAATAGCCCAAGATGTCAATATTAGTACGGGGTCTGTGGAAACAATCATTTATAATAATTCCCCCCCCGTTTATTCTGGGTTTTTTCCTACCCCCGCCATATTCATGACTATTTTTTTTTTTTAATCGTATTTTCCTCGATTTAGCTTTGATAAATGAGGAACGAAACCTGGTTAGTTAACCCTGTATTTAGTCGTTATATATATATATATATATATATATATATATATATATATATATATATATATATATATATATATATAGTTATACGCATGTTGCAATTTGGATATAAAAACAGTTAAAGTCGAGATACAAATTGAAAAACTAATTGTTTTCTCATGCATATTCATGGGTGATTTTTTCATTACAACCACACCAATCAATTAACTCACATTTCATCATATTTCATAATTCTTTGGGTATGGTACTAATTTTGACAATGATTTTTCATAATTTTAACTCACATTATGGCTTCGCCTTACGAAAAGATTAACGTTTTTATATTGTCTAGACCGATTATTTAATTACAAACACACCAATCAATTGACTCATATTTCATCATTTTTTACAATTCTTGGATATGTTACTAATTTCGGTAAATAAGTTTACATAATTTTAATCCCTATTATTCCCCCTTACGAATATAATAACATTGATATATTGTTTGAGTTGATTATTTCTTTAAAGAAAGCACCAATCAATTAACTCACATTTCATCAATTTTCATAATCCCTGACATGTTATTATTTCAGACAATCATTTTTCATAATTTTAACTCACATTCTCCCTCCCTTACGAAAATAATAACTATGAAATAAGTCTGTGAAAAATATATATGAAAAAAATTAATTTTTAAATCGTAAAATGTTCCAGCCATTTCCGGCGCTGATTTCTTATCCCCCACCCCACTGTTGAAAGTATACATTAAATAAATTAATGTATAAAACGTAAAATGTCGCAGCTATTTCCGGGACTGAGACTATATCTCCACCCTACTGTTAAAAATATGAATGAAATATAGTAATGTTTAACTCGTAAACGGTTTCGGGCAATTCCTGGACTGATTTTTATCCCCCACCCAACATACAGTAAATAATGTAATGTCTAAATAGTACACTGTTTCAACTTTTATATATAAGATAAAGTAATTGTAAGATCGTAAACAGCTTCAGCCGTTTCCGGGCCTAATGCTGTATCCCCACTTCTTTTAAAAATATATATGAAATAATGTATTTTTGAGATCATAAACTGATTCAGCCATTTCCAGCCCTTACTCCATATTCCTTTAAAATATATGCTGTGTCGTTTATTGTTTATTTTTTAGAAGGCGATAATGCCTGGTAGAAAACTATATTATGCTTACTTGGCCTATTGGCTAAGATCAAAATGTAGTATCTGATCTGACGCAGCATTTCAGCGAAATCATCTACTGGTGCCCTCTCCATAAACAGAAAAAGTAGTGGCAATGCTTGGGAGAATGAGCAGGCACTAATTCAACACATCCCAACATAACCTATAAAAAGTAGGTTTAGTAATCCCTGGCGGCCTCCACAGTACTTTTTAAAGCAACATAATCGCCCCCCTCATAATAAACATATGACGGCATTTCCGGAAAATGACTCAGCAGTTATTCCAAATACATGATTTCATTATAAATTGTTTGTATTTTTTTAATATGGGTACTACACTGTAGAAGCACGTTATTTAAAATTCATGTCACTCAAAATGCAGTTAGTGATTAGCCAAACTTGTTTTACAATAAACTAATCAAGGAATGAGATTTAGAAACAGATACTTTATATTAACTATTACTAAACAAAAATAGAGATAATACATCCCAGTTTCTTATTTAATTTATTGTTATGTGAAAGTATAGAATAGTTTAAATAATACGTTACTCTCCCCATATAAAGAATGCCTTTCTAATAATAACATTATTATCTCAGCACCGTCCGTAATCCGTGTGTCGTTTCCCCTCCTCCGTCTTAAAATAATGTATGAAATTAAGTAAAAATGCGATCGTAAAATAGATATATAGCTTTGTTTTCATATTTACAAATTTCAAACCGCGAGTAAAATGCACGTATGATTTTGTTTTATTTTTGTTATTTTTTTAATACCAAAACATAAAAAATTAATTGGTGTCATCAATTAGAATTGAAATTAAAAACAACTGAGCATTCCAGCCTTAAAAAAAGAAATGTACGCGCATGCGCATACAAAAAAATGTCAGCTAATGCTTAATGAACATTTTACATGTAAATTTGCTGATGTCTATATGCGATATACATGCATGTAAGCAGAGATATTATTCGCTATAAACCTCCCTTTGTGCATGAATATTATTTCCTGAGAATTTCAGTGCTATGTGACCAGTAGTTTAAGGGGTTACTTGTTAGATATTTTCACACACACATACGTCTACTGTTTTATTTATATAGATTAGATCACTTTTTTATTATTATTGCTAGAATAAAGTTTTAATGTTACACGTTATGTGCACATAACGTACGAATACGTATCTGTATATATTCCGCTTGTTGCTTAATGTTTTTTATGTGCCATTTTACTAAAGGAAACTCAGCTGCACTTATCATAATTAATCTATTTTGTAGTTATTGTATTTTTGTAAAGTAATAGCAAATTTGGACGCCGCCTGCAACCCCCGTGGGTATTTATATCGGGTAAACAGCAAATTACCACCAGTTTATACACCTCCTTAAAGAGATTTGTAATTTTGATCTATAATTAAAGTATGTGTGTATAATGTAAGGACATTAACAAATAAAACTGAGCTAATCATAAAGTAATGCTTTGTCTTTACCCAAATTCTATTTGTTTCCAATATTTAAAATCTGGCTGACCTTATCTATGTTAAACAAACAAGTAAATATGAAAAACAATTACAAAGGCGAGGAGATACAAAGTAAGGAAATTGACATCTGTAAAATAATGCATCTTGAAAAATAATAGTTAACAAAAAAGTAAACTATTAAGCTTAAATATGCTGTGCTTAAAGCTCAAGACATAAAATTTGAAATAATACGTAGTTTGAAAATAGGAGTAAATGTATCTGATATGCAAGTCTGGTCTTTATCACCCTCATAAAGTATTGAAGCAATATGTACATGGCGCCAAAAGTATTCTATGTACAACTAATTTTTATTGACATTAATTTAATTCCTTACCTATTTAATTTATGAAAGCGAAAAAAGAACGCCATAAACCAAATAAACACATTACATCGTTATATATAAACAGAATACAAATGCATTTTATAATGAAATGTACTTTTGATTAGAACTCAGTATTTTACTGTTCGCTGACTTCATTAAAAAAACATAAAGTATTTAAAGACCAAAAACTGGGAATATTTTTCTGTACTCCATTCACTAAAAGTAAAGATTGGAGCAGAATCAAATATGCCGTGCGATTTCGAAAATTCCATGCGCATGTGTATTTGGCTGTGATTCAAGACAATATGAGGTGTTTTCTTGGAACTGATGCCAACTCAAGAATTGCACTCGCCTTTTATCTTCCCTTATTGCTTTCCCATATCTATTATTTCCTTCGAGATATCCTTCAGTGCGTTTTATCAGTTATTTGATTTCCTGCAATTTTTCGCATTATTCTCTGTTTTTTCTGTCTTGTTTTTTTGTCGATGAATATTTTATGTGTTTTTCTGGAGGTTTATAATCCCCAAAAGACATCGTGTTATAATTATAAAGTTTTGCATCAAATTATTGATAATACAGCCACTGCTGCTGTTGCTGATAATTATAATAATAAGAAGAAGAGGAAGAAAAAAAAGAAGAAGACGAAAAAGAAGAACACCGAAGCTGCATATCTACAAGCTTTACAATCATGCATCCCAGATAGTTTCACCACCGCTCCTCTCAATGAAAAAGTGACACCAAAGAGCTGAGAAGGGTCAATAAGGACTGAAAGACCGAGGAGAGAGCGCCAGCCAGACCTCGGTTGGACAAGCGCAAAAAGAACTGGGACTTTGGGAAGGCTTAATGCCACTCAAATTCCAGTATAAACCAATGGTCACTGCTGGTGAGGAATCAATGGTAAGAGGCGGTTACGATGATGCAAATATATTTCCAAATGCTATCGAAGAAGGTATAGAGACATGGACCTCTGGGGAGACTTGTTGTCACTCAGCCTCCAGAGAACACCACAGGTTTCCAATCGGATCGTTTGTTGATTTGTGTGAAAGCTCTATGTGAGCTGCCAATAATAATAATAATAATAATAATAATAATAATAATAATAATAATAATAATAATAATAATAACGAGATAATCCTCAAAGCTCCAAAAACACATTACTTCTATCAGTCAATGTTTGGTTGTTCGTTTGTAATAACCGAAAACTTTGTGTTATAATAATAAACTCGAGCATCCCACTACAAATATTAATGCGACGTTTATTAAAACTAGAACTGTTATAAGTCACTCTCCGTATAGTGCCTCAAAATATAATATCAGTAGTTTGATACGGAAAAGGCAATTTCTTCAAGGGATTAAAAATACCAAGAAAATATACCATTAAATCATAGTTCAAGATTTACAAAAGATTTTCTGACTGTACTGCCTATAATGTTTTGAAACTTGATTGGGTGTATACAAAATATTTTAAAATGATATTGACCTGAAAATTGTTGACAAAACTTAATTATTTAAGGGTGTGTATTCTGACTAATCACTAAAAATACTGAACACGGACGTGATATAATTCAGAGTGTATAAGGTAAATGTATACATATCGTTGTGCAAACTGTGTGATTTACCCGATGCTATTGTGACGAAACTTTCAGCATCATCGTAAAGTATTCTTACTCCTAAAATATTTTCATTCCAAAAGTAAAGCCTCCTATTTTAAACTAAAAAAATGATGAGCTACAATCGTCGGAGTGGCCCTATAAAAGCAAGCAGCCTCTTGCGTTTGATCATATATTTTCTACAAAAGAACAACAATTTCCTATGAACTTTTCCTAGCAATGAATGACTTGTGTGTGAAGATACGGAGGGCACTTTGCCATAAAAAGGGTATTTTCCAAAGTGAACCCTCTTATTTTTAACTTAAAAAGTTGAAGAGTTACAAAATAGTAGTAGTGCCCTAAAAATGGGCGACTTTTTATGCTGTATAATATATTTTCAACAAGAACTACGATTATCAGCGGAATTTCACTGAGAATTAAATAACGCATCTGTTTCTCACACACGTCCATGACATGGTTTGTTTGCACGCACTATTAATATGTGTTACAAATAAATAAATCCTTCAAACCATGAATGCATATGTTTAGTCATCATTCCAATGCGGTTTCCAACACTGGATAATTATTAAAATAAGATAAATATATGACAGTTTAATGTAGCAATTTAAGCTTTAGATTATGTACTGGAATTTCCTTTGAATGTTTTTATTACAAAAAGCTTGTACTGAATTGAAACACTTTATGGGCAGTAGATACATTCTGTTACATAAAAATAAAGCAGTTCGCAGGTGGCATGTGAGAAGAATACAACGGCAATTGATGAAGCTGCAACCTCTCTAAATCAGAGGAAAGTTTTTTAACAGATATGCAATTCGTTTGATACTGCATCGGCCCTCTCTTGCCGGATTAAAGCGGAATGACTAACCAATTAGTTTTATCTGCAATGTAAAGTTTGATCTGTGGATTTACTGCAAGGACTAGATTTATCCAGCATAGTATTATCATGAAGCGGAATCAGATAAATTGATGGCGGGAATCGACAGGAGGTTGGCATGTAAGGAAAAAATCAGAAGAAAGTGAAGAAGATTTTGGAGATAGTTTAACTTAAGACGGTGGAGAGTGGCGGACAAGCTTCTAAAATATTGAAAAAGTATGTAAGACGCTAAAACAAGGGAGACAAGACGTTAAATTAATTGATAATGAGAATTCCTCTTCAACAATCATTTATTTTATACATACACACACACACACACACATATATATATATATATATATATATATATATATATATATATATACATATGTAGTCATTGACATACAATCCTGTTTCGTTGTATCACATCTCATCATTGCCGCTTGACTAGCCCCTCTCCCAAGCCAAGGATTAAACCTAGAACCGACGTGATGACAGTCGGCTGTACTACACTTCGACAGCGAAAGCGATACCCGCAAATAATCTCTCCGAATGTCTTATGTAAATAAACACACGTTCGCCACTTGTAAAGTGCTCAAACCGCTTGTTTGTAAACAAACCGCGAGCTTGGCATTTTTCGGCCAAATTAAGTAGCGAGTGAGATTACGGCAGCCAATTTCCGTGCGATTGCAAAGAAAAACTATCCAAGTAGGCGGAACCTCTAAAAAAAAAAAAAATGAAGATCTACCAAAAATAAATTCCAAAAACAATTAAATGAAAATTTTCGTCGTTTTATGTTTCTGATGTAATCCTCCCATAAAATTGAATTTTTCATATTTTGGGGGTTTTTTTTTGTTGTTTTGTTTATGAAATTTTAAGGTGAAAGTACAAAATTGCCTCATAAAAATTAATTAAGTTTATCGTTATTTCATGTTTAAAATGTAATTCTCCCCTCCCACAAAAAAAAATATCTTTAGCAGGTGTTGTCCCCCCATCGATCGCCAAACTTAGAAAATGCTAGAGCTGACATGTCTCGTTGAACGCTTGGTGGCCAAAAAGTGGGTGCTGATTTTACCTTAAATGTATATAGCACGGTATTCTCTGCCGTATATATATATATATATATATATATATATATATATATATATATATATATATAAACTTTAATATTTATAATATATTTTAAGTTTACCATTCTGATTACCTTGGTAAACTTATTTTAATTTTTATTTATTTATATATATATATATATATATATATATATATATATACTATTTTCTCAAATCAGGAAATGTCTATATTTCAAGTTTAAAGATGTTGTCAATCTTACAATTTATTTCTTTGAATGACATTTACACGAATAATCCTTTTCAACACCTGTTTCGTAGAGAAAATTTATTCAATTAATTATTATATGAGTCGATGAATATAGTATACCCCGAACTCTTTAACATACCGTAATAAAATAAAAATAAAAATTAAAGGTAATATCTCTCCAAATGTTCGGATTTTCTAATCATGTCCATATGCATTTAATTTTCTTTTACTAAGTTCGTAGATGCTATCTTTTCTAAGACAGTAAGAGCAGATACCATCTATGTATTAATACGATAGCATGTGTGTTAATGTGTGTCACTCTTACAACTGTTTTTCTTTCGAGTTCCTGTCGTTTATTTGTTATAACCTTTGATTTCTTGTAATAAACTATTTTACCAAGAATTCTTCATAAGTTTGGGGTTCGGTTATAGTTGAGGGACCCCAAGTATTATGCATATAAATCTTAATAAGTTTTCAAGCTTATGCATTCAAGTCATATGGATATACTTTCTATTATTTTTGAAATCACAACTTTATAATATATAGGATTCGATAGAAAATGAACTCTATAATAATATATAAGAAATCTGAATTAATTAAAATATCATACTTAAGCGTATTTCTCGACCTGGCTACGCCGGGTGTCCATGTTTACAGTTTTAATAAAGGAGCTACAATAGTATACGGTCGTCTACATTTACGCTGAGACTCCACAGAATGGCCACATCAATATATTATATATGAAAGAGTCCGCTCTGGAATTTCCACAGACCCTGATTGTACGTTGATTAATATAATAATTAACTGAGTGGTTTTATACTACGAAAACACTACTGTAAAGAAGTTTGCATGGCAATGTACTTCTAGAAATAACGTTTAAGATGGTCAACATCTTGAAATTTGAAATATAGACTTTTGTCAATTATTAGTTACATGATCTGTAATTACACTGAGCTTTATAAATTAAAGGATTGGTTTGAATAAAAGGTAAAACATATCCGGAGAAAAACATATTTCCACCATCTCTCTGTATATATATATATATATAAATATCTATCTATCTATCTATCTATCTATCTCTCTTTATATATATATATATATATATATATATATATATATATATATATACACGGAGAGATTACATATGCATATAGGTTTTATATATATATATATATATATATATATATATATAAACATATAGATTATATAAATATATACTTATAGAATATGTATATACATACATATATATTAAGAATAAGTAGTTAATAAAACATGTTAAAAAACTCATAAAAAGAGTTAAAACACATTTTATTTTATAAAGGAAACACAAAATAAATGGATAGACCTTAAGCTCTTTCTCCTATTATGTTTTATTGAGCTTTTAAATCTGGCTGAGATTACTTTATAAATATTAATTCTTTAATATTTTTAATTTACTTTAGTTTTGCCATCTTGGATACTTTTGGTAAACTTAACTGTAATTCTTATTTTACATATAGATTAATATACATAGTGTTTATATATATATATATATATATATATATATATAGACAGAGAGAGAGAGAGGGAGAGAGAGGGGAGAGAGATGTACCAAAATTTGTATATATATATATATATATATATATATATATATATATATATATATATATATATATATATATAGCATCAGAGAAAAAAAAACGTGCGAACGAAAGAGGGAACACATGAACCTATATATCTAACAAATACGCAAGCTGTGGTTTTCGATAACAAGATTGCCTGTGAGGATTACAAATTACGTATCGATCGTATATTCAAATTTGAATACAATACATTTATCTATCCGTAATACGACAATCCAATTAGATGATGGAATTTCATCGGCATCTTAATACGTACATATTTGATTAATCGCAATATACACCATTTTATCAACATACATAGATAATGATGTGTGTTAATATATAAACATACAAAATCATTTAGCTTTGCATATGCACACACACTGATGAACTTTTGTTACTTTTAGTTGACATATATAAAACTATGAAAACATAAATTCTCTATATAAAAGTAAAGTATTATTTATTTTATAAACAGAGTGGAACCATAAAATTATTGCACTAGAAAAGACGAAATGATTCTTTTTTCGTGTGCTGAGAACCGGTGTTCTTATTTGTTGCAGACGATTTACGAGTTAACAATCGTGTTTAAATCTTTAGAGTTATAGGAGCCTTCTATTATATCTGAAAGTGACACAATGTTCAACGAGCGAGATCGGAGATGCGTCGCTGTACAACTCATGCTCTCTACTGATCCATGTTATGAAAAAAGGATCAGCTAGGACCCTCACAATATAAATCAGTACGGTTTAACGCCTATAACAACGCCTCAATGAAGGTTCCGGCAACGGTTATCGTTTTTGGTGCGGTTTCAAATGAGGGTCATATCATGCCACCCAACATGTTCGAACTCGGCTTAAAGTCAACACCAAATTGTACTTGGATTTGCTGAAAACTGGTGATCCTCTGGTGCAATCAGGTAACCGCTGGCAGACCTGGGATGAGGCAGAAGCTTCAACGCTGGCTCAAAAGTCCAAAGATTGTTGATTGTAATGGTTCTTATTTCGATCAATATTTTTCTGTCAGGGCCGAGATATATTTATCTGAAATTAAAAGAAAAAACCGCAATCACGTTCTTGTCAATCTGATATTTAGAAAACCACGAGTGATGTTAGATTAATATGTTGAAAAATACCATTAAAAACTTAAAACACCGGCGAAATAAAGATGTCGATTTAATGCTTCGAGAAACATTTAACATGGTATCACATTGCTCCGCCAAAAGGAGATTACTCTGCACCAAGCACAGTATTTTTATTCTGGTTATATATAAGTAAAACATTGAACAATAACGCGTTATTTCAGCATTTGTCAATTTTATAAATGGTTGCTGAACAAAATGTACACTTTACGTTTCCTTTGACATCGCACGTCAGGTAAAATTGTTACTCTTGAAGAGAGATATAAAAATGAATTTTTTATCGTAAACTTTATATCAATAAACACTTTATGGTCATGCATATAAACTCGAAGCAATATCTATAGTCAGGTAATCATAGTTAAGCAAAATTTGCACTTTATAATAAGAAACAATTCCCTTGAGAAAAACGAAGTACCGTATCGTAAAACATGATTGCTGATTCTAAGAGCAGTATCTGAATTAATCAAAGCAGTTTCAAATTACCAAACAAATGCCAAATCTTATCACTCAAGTCCCTTTCAATAAGAATTTTAGTGAATACATAACTACACTTCTACTTTTCAATCTATGTAAATTAGTATAACATGCGAGTCTTTTCAACTTTGATAGAAATAACAGCATGACGCATCTGCTCATTACCGCGTTGTTTCTGTATTGAAAGGTTATTGGATATCTCCTGATATGCAAGGGAGATAATCTAGTCGGATAATCTATATAAAATATTTTCCCATCTAACAACAATAAAACCTGGATATTTTATTATCTAATATAGTCGTTTGATAAAGACAAACATAGACTTTTACTTGATAAGGCAACACCGTTTTATGCTTGATAAGGTTTCATTTGATTTCAGAGAGTAACTTATCACAATCTCTGAGCATTGGTCCAGACACATGTATATCTGCAGTAGAAAGACTCCAAAAGCTAAATATACCAACATCAAAGGAAAATTAAGTATTTTTCTTCTTTTCCTTGTTTGGTTTT
This sequence comes from Euprymna scolopes, assembly GCF_053919585.1. NCBI lineage: Eukaryota > Metazoa > Mollusca > Cephalopoda > Sepiida > Sepiolidae > Euprymna > Euprymna scolopes. The sequence goes on from NC_136495.1 coordinate 127,364,931, forward strand.
CCAAATTAATTTTGAGTATCGATTACATTGGTGATGACCTCAAAGTATAATCGGACAATCCATTGTACAAAACAAAACGGATATTGCATTATGAGATCAATGCAAATATTCGATGGATTACCTAAAAACATGTATTTCTGATAATATTTTTGTGACGTGCTCAAACCAAATATAATTTTTCGCAATCATTTTTTTAACTTTACGCTGGTTTATTAATAATTATTGCAATATTTATATATAAAATCGTAATTTATAAACGAGATTTCATATAACAGTTAAATTATAATCTAGTTATGTTTCTTTTTAATCATAAGACATTAAATAAATATTTAATTAGAAAAATAAATCAGATTTATTTAGGAACTAACATAGGTGTTCGGTGTTGTCGAGCTTAAGAGGTGTGTGCTAAGACAAAAAAAAGTGGTAGTAGGCAGGATGTCTCGAACGCGTACTGCGAAGGAGGAAAAGAACAGGAAAAATGTGACGTATACGGCCAAACTGGAAGTGGCGAAGGTTTAATATAAGGCTAGTCAACCGAAAAGCGCTATGAGATGAGAAGATATCGGTGAAAAAAACGACCCCTCCTTGGAGAAAATTGCCTAGTTGAAGGTGAAGTAATTAATGTTTTTAGCCATAGCTCTACTAACCCTTGAGACACACTAGCAAAATATTCTCTGAACTCCACTAACATCTTTCAGGTGTGCCCATGTAAATCTTTATTTTCGTAACCCTTTCCGTTATTGTATCTAATATTTTAAAACGTACTGTTCACGTATGCAACTTAGAAACACTTACAAAATATAGAATACCGAGCGTTCGCTTTACTCTCTTATGAATATCTTTGTGACAATCAAGACATCACGCACATAAAAAATTTGGTAGGTGTTCATCTATATCGTAAAAAATTACAACTTGCTATTCTTACATCTAACCGAAATTTTCCTTATCTCTCATTACCTAAATCTTATAGAAAATTCATACGTTATTATTAAAGGTATTATACTTATAAATGATCCAAATAACCTATAGTGTGGCAATCCTGATAGTTTAAACTCAAATTTATGTAAGATGTGTTCACAATTCAATGAACATGACATCTTAAACTGGTAGTCGCTAACGGAATTTATGATACATTCATATATATATATATATATATATATATATATATATATATATATATATATATATATATACATATATATATATATATATAATTAGTGTTGTGTCGTGGAACCACAGTGAAAATAATAACAATCAAGCCGAGGTTCGGTTAAGGAGCAAGTGTATTAACAATAATATACAAAGATAAGAAAGCGTGTATATCTGCTGGTGTTGGAATTACTAGCGCTATTTATAGTGCTGATCGGTGTAAATTCCTCTCGTTAAGGAAGGCCGGTATAACCCCCCCCTTTTGAAAATATCCCGTCTGGGTTTGATATATATATATATATATATATATATATATATATATATATATATATATATATATATATATATATGTGTGTGTGTGTGTTTTTATGCATATATGTATATATATATTCTTACAATACATGCAAATAATTATCTATTAGCTTATTTTATTAAATATCACCTGATAGACTTCGTGCTTCATTTCTGCTGGAATCATTATTTCGCGATTTTCATTAAACAGTCTACCTCTGTATAGGCAATATCTCGTGAATAGGTCTCTAGTTACTTGTAACTTGCTGACTGTAACATGCTTATGAATGTGTAGCGATTTATAAATTCTCATGTGAACAAAACAAAATATATCTTTACCTTTCTTTCTGTATTGAGCAGTCTAGTATAACCCTAATTAAGATATCATTGGTTGTTGTACCTCTGAAAAATATTAAGATTTAATTTATCTAATTATCGATTGATTATCCGGCAATTGTTTTTTTTTTCTTACGTTTTTCACTTTTTTAACTCCTTTGTATCGAATTGGTATTGCTTTATTCAATCTTTATAATTAACTTGGTTTCCATCAGAACTTTCTTGTATTTTTCTTTTAATTTCTAAATGTTTTTGGATGTGTTTTGAAGTTTTTGAAGAAAAAAAAATGCTGGTTTAAAAGTTTTTCGAATTTTTGTAAATTTTAACATTTTCTTCGTAATATTTCTTTTAATCTCATTCGTCTTGTATGAAATAATGTTTGATCTAATTCTCATATTAAAATTATTTCGTTTCTAATCTGAATATTTTCAAAGTCAGTGTTATCTTTTAATTCTACTTTTGTATATTACCGTTTTTCTACTCTTCTGACAGGAAGCATTTAGCTTTGAAATGTCATGACATATTTCTCTTTTTGTAACCCTTAATGACTTGATAACGTAATAAATTTCCTATATCACTCAGGTTTATCTGTATATAACACTCTCCCCCCTCTCTCTCTCTCTATATATATATATATTATAGATGTATAATCGCTAACAAAAACAAATAAAAACATTTATATATATATATAGAGAGAGAGAGAGAGAGAGAGATGTTGTTATTAGTTTCTGTTAGCGATATTCTTTGAACCAATTCAATTATTTATACGAAAGTGCATTTTCAACTAAATGCGAGTTGGGAATAATCTTCCTTTTGGCCAATTTGGTACCCCCTAAATAGGAGCGGCATATATATTATTTTTAAAATATAATTATTCACTGGCACGCGTTTCGTCGTCTATGACTCATCAGAGTGGCTGAATTTAGCGACATTCGAAAGCAGGACTCCATGATAAGGAGCCTAAACCTCTACCATGGGACTACCTCGCTCGACTACTGAATGTATCGCATTTTTATGTAGATGTTTTTATTTGTTTTTGTTAGAGATACTCTTTGAACGAATTCAATTATTTATACGAAAGTGCATTTTTACCTAAATGCGAGTTGGGAATAATTTTCTACATAAAAACGCGATACATTCAGGAGTCTAGCGAGGTACTCACATGGTAGAGGTTTAGGCTTCTTAGCATGGGGTCCTGATTTCGAATCTCGCCAGATTCAGCCACTCTGATGAGTCGTAGACGACGAAACCCGTGTCAGTTATATTTTATGATCTATATATATATATATATATATATATATATATATATATATATATATATATGCTAAAAATGTATACCTATTAGATATTTATTTATTGTGAGATGATATACAGACCGTAGACAGCAGCATATTCTTTTCGTTGCTTCGACTCTCGTAATTTTTGTATTCGCTTATATCTTATATGCTTTTATATAGTGATGTGGTTCTCCATTGATTAACTGTATGTCTGTGTGGCTATGTATAAGAGTTCGTTCCTATGGACTGAAAAACTGCTCGGTCAATTTTAATATAATTCAACACGGAGGTATGTTGTGTGTTTTTGGGTGGTTTTGTATCGGAATATCTTCGATAACAATCGATAATCGGTAATCGAAATAACACGATGAAAGACGGAACAGACGAGTTTGACCAAATGTACCACCTTATACCGCCTTACATTACAAGTGCATTTGAGAAGTGTTATTACACACAAGCTGAAACGCCAACATATTAACCCAACAATAGCTTATAGATATGATAGGGGCGCGTTCGAAATGAATGTTTCTGTTTAAAGTACATTATCACAATGATACTTGGCTTTTCATTTTAAACTTAACTTCAACTATTATTACCGCACAACCAGTAATGCCAGACATATAAAATCAACAAGGCTACGTTTGTAACAAATGCTTCTGTTTAGAGCACACTCGAAGCATTATATTGACTTTTGCATTTTAAACTTTCATGCGGGCCTTTTTATAAAATAACTTTATAAAAGCAACACTAGCTTATTTACAGTGCAATGTACAATAAAATATATTATGAAATTATTCACTGCGAAATACCTGTGAAGCGAACTTCCAGGTACAGGACGCCGTGTCCTCAATTAGTACAATCAATCAATTTGATTGGGAAATGGTCTATTTTATCGAGTTCGATGACTGTAAAAATATGGGAGTAGGAAATATTCGTTGATCATCATTCAAAATTTGACATCGCCAAGTCACCTTGCTAGTTTTATATAAAACAAGTGGTCGATTCTGTGTAAAATGTTTAGTTATTGAAATAGAGAAACTAGCTAACCATATCGTTGGATCACTCATCTCGACCACGATTTTTTTTTCAATTATGGAAAAAGTAAACTGGAGATTCAGTTTATTAAAAAATAAACCCAACAATAAAAATCCAAAATTATGATGTTTCTGCTCACTATTACGCCCCTCTCTCACTTCCAATCTCTCTTTCGCTCTCTCTCTCTTGCTGCCTCTCTCTCTCTCTCTCTCTCTGTATATATATATATATATATATATATATATATATATATATATATATATATATATATATATATATCTTAATGTTAATATGTTTCTCTCATCCTATCTCATTCCATGCCAGATACCGGTTAAACTGTTAACTGTTGTGTTATATTTTTATATTTATAATTGTCTCATCCGATGTATTGTTTTATGCTTAGTTTCATTAAATTCGATGTAATATACAAAAAAAAAACGAGGGAATTATGAACGATAGAAAATGTTAAAAAATATGGACGGCTTATGAAACAACATGCAAAAAAACAAATACGGGATAATCGCCCGGTGATTTAACTTAAAATCACGACTAATAATATGCACATTGAAAAATTAAACGTATTTTCATCCCTTATGGGTTTGGTAGCATGCATTCCTTATAATGCAAATGTATAATGAAAAGGCTTGAGGAAGTGCCCAGTGACTTAGTAATATATTGTGTAATAATGCGAACGCCTTTCCAAATATAATGCCTCGTATTTTGTTTATTCTAATCGACCGGATGGGTTTTTAAATTGCATTGGTCTGGTGACTGACATGTAAACTATACAGTTCTGTTGCGACTACATATAGTGTGAAACGCTGGCAATCCAACCCTTGTTATAGATGTAAGTCAGAATTAGTGGTGCGCCATTTTATTTCTGGCAAAGTGCATTGAGTATGGTGGTGACTATGTTGAAAAAATAAATTATCACAACAAATCGTCTTTGGTTTTACTGGTATTATCCTTGTGTTCATAGTTCTCTGATGTTAGAGTTAAAAAAAGGTTGTTGTTTTTTTTACTTTTGAAACGACTCTGGTAGATATGTGTAATTTTTTTTGTTTTTTTATCCACAAGTATACGTTGGGAAATGAAATAAATATTTTAAGTGGTGTGCAATACATCGTTTTATAGTTAACACAGTTTACACAGCGAGAGACTATGTTAATAGCTATGTTGAATTTTTTTATCGGCACGTATATAATGTCACAAGTACTACACGATAATTTGGAAAAGGTGGTATACCTCCTTCTAAGTAAGGATAGCACGTTAATATATTGAATCATTAAGAATAAGCAACGTACGCAGCATTGATAATTACAGTATAATGATTTAAAAGAAAGCATCAAATGAAATCACGTTGATAAAAAAAAAAAACACTAGTGTGTTTAATATGAATAAAAATGTGTTTTTCGTTAAATAATACAAGCGAAAACAATTCAATACATATGATAATGAGAATTGACACTATGTACAGGGTGGGACAATAAAGGTGTTGCTTTAAGAAAAAACAACACTACAGCTTTATTTTAAAACCTTTATTGAAAAAATAAATTCATGTAACTTGATTATGTAGTAGAGCTGACATCTAATCATATTGCCGTATTCAGCCTCAACAACCGCGTCAATACGGGTCCGGAACTGGTAGCATTTTATTTTAAAACTTTTATTGAAAAAATAAATTCATGTAACTTGATTATGTAGTAGAGCTGACATCTAATCATATTGCCGTATTCAGCCTCAACAACCGCGTCAATACGGGTCCGGAACTGGTAGCATTTTATTTTAAAACTTTTATTGAAAAAATAAATTCAGGTAACTTGATTATCTAGTAGAGCTGACATCTAATCATATTGCCGAATTCAGCCTCAACAACCGCGTCAATACGGGTCCGGAACTGGTAGCATTTTATTTTAAAACATTTATTGAAAAAAACAATTCAGGTAACTTGATTATGTAGTAGAGCTGACATCTAATCATACTGTCGCATTCAGCCTTAACCACCGCGTCAATACGGGTCCGGAACTGGTAGCATGCCTTTTCCACAATCACCAGCGAGAGCTCGGCGAATACTCGACGGATAGCGGCGATCAGGCTTGCTTTGGTTTTGTGGGAGGTTGTTTTAGTGAAGTTCTCGACATATGACAAAAAGAAGTAGTCCAGTGGGTTCAGGTCGTGGAAGGAGTGGACCAGTGAGAGAAGGGTGCAAAATCGTAGCAATCCTTCTGAAGCTATGGTTGAGTCTCTTTGTATGTGTGGGTCGGCACAGAGTCCTGCTGCTACACTTAGGGTCTGTCAGCCCCCACATGATTGCATTACGTAGTCACCATACTCTTCAGCACATTCAATACATTTTGTGGTGACTTTTTCCGATTTCAAAGCTGTGAGGTGGCATAATGTGGTCCTTACTGGAAACCATATTAAATACCATGAACGAGGCTGAGAACTTTGTTTTCATCACGCTGGACACGTGCCTGTTATTTCTAGCAATCCAACGATTCATTTAAGGGTGTTATCAAAAGTCCTGTTTTCATAACTTTGATCGGTAGAGAGCAGGAGTTGTACAGTGGCGCATCTCTGATCTCAGTTGTGAATATTGTGTCACTTTAAGACATGATAGAAGGCGTTTATCACTCTTTGTATACAGCTGCCCAATTAATACAGTGTCTGCAACAAAAAAGAAAACCGGTTATTCATCAAAGCGAAATGGAATCATGTCGTTTTATTTTTTACAGGGCGACAATTTGGCCGTTTCAGCTTGTATATATGCATAGAGTACAAATAATTTGTGATTGAACGAAATGTCATTTTTTTGTTTGTGAGTCGGACGGTGGCAAACATTTTTAAACATTGGATTTGCATACAAGGTCATAATACTAAAGTAGTGTGGTGGTGTGTTCCGCAAGCCGGAGCGCAGCAAAAAAGGGCGAAAAGAAAACGTTATTAAAATCTTACTATTATTATGCATGATTTTTTGTAAAATAAAAATAAATAAATAAACCCTTCTCAATATACATATATAGCAATCCAGTGGTTAATCGCTAATAATTGAAACTTTTGCAAAGATTGCGTGGATTTGCAGGGCAACACATATATAATCTGTATTGTTATTTTATCAATCCAAGTGTATAGCCACGTTAGAATTGTGAACTTATATCAATTGAATTGTAAATATGTTATTTTGTAATAATCAATTATCGCTTAATCAATAACGAAACCGCAATCTTCAATAACTCAATCTTTAATAACTTTGTTAGTTCAAATATTTGACAAATAACTTAAGGATGTTAAATGATGATTTAAACTAAACACGATTTTATTAATTTAGAATACACCAACCTTAAGGTAATTTAATTGCATATGACATGAGGAACGCCCTATTGTAGTTAACAGTGATATGGCCCCGTTGTTTAGGTTCCACAAACGTGTATTCCTCGAGAAAATAACTCCGTTCGTGGGAGATAAGTTTCGATTAAGATAAACAGATCAAGAAATGTATTCAATAACAGTACTTGTAGCAGTTTCAGGTTTTGTGGTGTATTCTGGGAAAGATCAGATTACGGCTTAGTAACACATTTCACATTTAAATTGGAATACGAGTAAAACATTCCTGCAATTACACATACGGTGTTCTACATTTGTTCGTCCCAAAGGAGGCATATGACCACTGCAAGAAAAAAAAAACAGTCTATTTATATAGGGTCAGATTTATAAGAAAACCTAGGTGCTGAAGTAGTCAGGAAAATGTGTTTTCACTTATAGAAAAGTGTCAGTTATTGTTTACTCGAATTAAATTGAATTATGCCATCTTTAACCTGGTACAGATATCACACAACTAAACCCTGTGTATCGCTTTATTGCAGGTAAATATATACTTTTTAATTTTGAAATTGCTATGAAACGATGAAACGTGAAATATAGTACATTGGACGAGCATGACTAGGTTCCTTATTTTCCTAATTTTTGTGAAATTTGTACAACTATTTGGAAAATTGTGCTTATTTTTCTATTTTCTGGTAATTTGGGATCACTTCATTGCATGTCTCCCAAAATGTTAACAAAGGATCGACTGACAGTTAGTGAAAAGAAACGTGTTGGTGCAGGCATTGCAGAAGATTAATCTAATGAGCTTGAAATAGATCGAGGAACATTAACTTCGTTCAATGAAAATCCAAATATCAAACCAAGGAAGAACAAAATCACAAGTAAAGTAGTTTCTGGTCATTATGTTAGAAAAATTGGCTGTCAACTTATCAAGTAGCCGGGCAGAAACAATGCTGCTATATTTGACAAGGCTGGAATACCTTCCTTATCCAAAAAGACACGCTGCAATGTCTTTAATTAAATTGCAAGAAGCATTAATCCCATAGCAAGACCTGTTTCAAACAAAGGCCATAAGGAACAACGTCTGGCTTGGGCTCAGAAATACGTGAAAACCAGCTTTGAAAATATTATTTTCGCCGAGGAGGCCCGTGCAACCCTTGATAGACCAGATAGGTGGACCAAAGTTTTGAGTCCTTTGGGATTCTGTACCCCTCCCCGATTCCGTCGTCAACAGAGAGGCGGGGACGTCATGTTTTGGGCTGGAATAATCTGCGATGAACTAATTGGACGATTTCGAGTTCTAGAAGGTGGCAAACGGACAAGCAAGCCTTATATTTTATTTTTAAATGAGCATGTGTCAACGCAAATGGATTTTTATACTCGACAATGGGTCACCCCACTCAGCCAAGGCTACGACATCCTAACTTAAGTCATTAGGCATTAGTGCAGAAAATTTGATAATATGACCGCCTTGTTCTCCATATATAAACAAAATTGGGCAGCTCTTGTCAATAATAAAATAAAAGTTTATGAAAGAGGTGTTCAATTTCCGTCGAAGGATGAACTTTGAAGGAAGGTTTTTAAGTTTCCTATAGCATCATACTATCTCAAATCCGCCGAGTGACATCATCAGTTGAGAAGAGGCTATTCAAAGTGAGTTTGTCGCATGGGAGTTATGATGATAAATATTTCTTAAACAAATTATGTGAAACTGGTTCTTGTTGTTGATTAATATTGTAATATAAATAGAAATATTAAGTTAGAATATTCTTTTATTACCGGCAATATACATTTCGAGACACTTGCAATAGAGTGATAAATATTTAAAATTACCAGAAAATAGAATAATTAGCATAATTTGCCAAATCTTTGTTCAAATTGCATGAAATCAAGAAAATAAGTAACCTTGACATGCTCTTCCAATGTACCAAATTTCACTTCTCTGCGTTATATAGCAATTCCAAAATTTAAAAATATATATATTTACCTGCAATAAAGTGATAAACATGGTTTAGAGAAAAACTCGACCGTACTAGTATACGAAATGAATAAAATGTATAATTTATGGAGAAGAAATAAGACTACAGGCTACTTAGATATTAAACGGATATGTAATCATGGCACGCATCTTCGGACAAATTTACCGAACTCTAGGGTAATTAACTTTCCCGAAGGAAAGCAACGTTAACACGATCTCACACAAAGCTGACAGCGATGCTGAGGATGCGAAATCGACGCTTCATTAATTTTGGCGCCTTCGATTCGGCTGCGGCAAGGTTGTATGCTCAACCCACAAATATCGGTAGCAGAATTAATCAACAGAAAATAGTAAATGGATTCAAGTTGATCTTGTGACACACAAAGGGAACTGTGTTTGATAATGAAAGAGCAGCGTAAATAATGTTGTCCATGGAGGTTATGAATTAAACGTAAAGGGCAAGCACACGTATAAACGTATATATATATATATATATATATATATATATATATATATATATATATATATATATATCCGTCAAATCCCTGGCATTGATGAAGGGGGACTAAAACTTTCTGTTATCATTTCAATTGATCTAAAATAACAGCTAGGAGAGACTTGATTCCAACTAGTTCTTATATCTTATTATGTTATTTATCCCTTCTTTTAGAGGTACGGAACGGTTATGAATATCTCCAGTATTAAATAATCTTTATACATTATGAAATTTACTTGGGGAAATATATGTATATATATATATATATATATATATATATATATATATATATATATATATATATATATATATATATATATGTGTGTGTGTGTGTGTGGGTGTGTGTGTGTTTGTGTGTGTATGTGTGTGTGTGTGGACATATCTATACTGGTAGCCAAATTGAGTATTGAGATGCTCGTATTTTTTTTTGTTTTATGAGACGAGACTACATAAAAATTTGCAGACCTTGTAAAAATTACAATATTATTCAATGGTTAAAATGTTATGACAATTGGGAAAAAGGAACTTATAATTTCAAATCAATAAAATTCGCCTGCATTGGAATATATAATTTCCTGGCAGGCAGGTTCAGTTTTCCTGCTTTGATTTTCTCCCCTGTAGTCTTGCCAGACCCTAATATACATATATATATATATATATATATATATATATATATATATATATATATATATATATATATATATAGTAATTTATAAAATATATATGGCGATTAAGCTACACTGAATATTCTGCGTTTCATCCAACTATAGGATTCGTCAGGCTTATGCGCGAATTCTGTCGTTGCTTCTTGTTTTTATATATGTTGAGGATTTCTATTCGGCCAATCAGCTTTCTAGTATCCACCGCGCCCCTTCCTACCAGCCCAAACCCACTAACCTAGTTCTAAAACAGATCCTTTGTTTGATAAAATGCATGCCCATTGGCTGGTAGGAAGGGGCGCGGTGGATACTAGAAAGCTGATTGGCCGAACAGAAATCCTCAACATATATAAAAACAAGAAGCAACGACAGAATTCGCGCATAAGCCTGACGAATCCTATAGTTGGATGAAACGCAGAATATTCAGTGTAGCTTAATCACCATATATATTTTATAAATTACTAACTAGCTCTACCCACGTATTGAGCACTTTTGAAGTAAATACTTAAAGTTTACGCATAAATCTATACTTTCATATATTAAATTTATGCGAATAAATGAAGTAGTTATATATATATATATGTGTGTGTGTGTGTGCGTGTGTTTGTGCGTGTGTATGCGTGTGTGTGTATGTGTGTGTTTTGCATTTATATATGGCTGTGGGTAAGTTGCATCGAGGTTTATATATATACTATAAAATTAGTATACTTATGTAGCATTTTTAATGCATCTTTCATTGAAGAGCAGAGATAAGTCGTGTTTGTTTCTCTCGCAATTTTTGTTTTATAAACATATTTTATAATAGCTGAAAGAATACAAGATATCATGCTGACATCACACTTTATTTAATGACTATAAGGTCGATATCTAATTAACTTTCTTGTAAACATGTGTAGACTGTGATTGTCGTCAGTTTTTTACGGCCGTGTAATATACTTAGTAAGACAAATTCCTATTTCACTTAAATCTCTGAATTATAGAAAAGAACAACAGATAGTTGCAAGTCCCAGATAATTATGTTCGTACATTGCCAAATGTGATTCTTTGTTTTTCGATTTCTCTGTCGCCAGGAGCTGATAAGTAAAAATGATAAGCAATAACTTTTTAGCGCCCTGAAGCAACGGATATTTGTTTAATTAGAGAACGTACGGCTTGTCGGATAGCAGTCATATCCGATAATATCTTATCTAAATTGGTTTAATCGGATAGCGAATGAGAAATTGTTTTCTGCTGCTGAAGTGATAGAAACTATTCCAATTAGTATCACGTGGTATCCACACATTTGACAAATAAATTCGTTTTGTATTTAAGATCGAAATAACTCATATTTATCAAATAACTGCAAAACCACCTGAATATTCTAGAATATTCTAGAATATTCTAGAATAGGAAAATCAGTTTGCCTAATAGAACAGTTTTACGCCATTGTCTATGTTCTTTGGATGACTAAACTCAACATTCAATAAGTCTTTCAAACTTCTCGGCTTAACATTCGCGAGCAATATGAACTGGAACAAATGCATTGAAGGTGCTGCAAAGGAAGTTTACCCACTCTATTCAGCTAGAAAGTTACTCACACCTAATAATGCTTTGTCCCTCTATAAAGCCACACTCCGATAGGGTCCAAAAAGAGTATTCAATGTAATAGCTCTCACTTTATCAACTAAGTTCCAACCCCTTGCCTATAGCCGCAATATTTCATCTCTGATCCTGTTTTTCAAATATTATACTGGAATGTGATATGATGAACTCGTTTCACTTGTAACCCCTCGGTGTCAATATTCACGACAAAGCCGTTTAGTAAGAAAATCTCACCTTTTCACTGTTGAGGTCACTAAATACCAGAAGGCTTTCTACTTTAATAGTTTCTTCCCTCGAATAACTAGAGTTTGGAATTCCCGTCCTACTGCTAGCTCCTCTGACTGTACTGATATCCAGAAGTGCAAATGTAACGTAAGCCAACATCTTGTTAGGAATGGTTTTAAAAAGTAGCTGCTTAGAATCCAAGTGACGATATGCATTGTTCGGGTTGAACGTGTATAAAAATTAAAACATAAAACTCAACTCATATCGAAAACAAATGCTCAAATGTTCATCACAATTCAGTACATGATTTTGATTTTAAATATAACTACATGCATGCATACGTACATACATACATTTAAACAGACAGGTGAGATTTATATTATATATATTTACAATGTAATGCTTAAGTTTATGATTCCTAAGAAGAAATTAAAATTCAGCGCATTCTGTTTATTATGTCTTAGTGGCTATTGATCATATTCAATGCAAAACTAAAACATTTTAATTTGCGAATGGTAATTGTGTCCCAATCAATTCCCCTAACATCCTTACAAAACAGTCTCACGAGTCTGAACATTGAGGAGTACTTATTAACTAATACCTAATAAGTCTTATCGAAATTATCAACAATCAAAAGTATCTTAATTTTCACGAAAATCTCATACCTCATTTTCACCCTCTTTCCATAAAATAAATAAAACAATTGAGCAAAATTTTACCAGCTCTTAAGCCTGGCGTTTTTATTAAAAAAAAAAACGAAGATGATCGATTAATTAGTTTGGAGTATGTCATTTATATACAGAATTATATGCATATGCACAGAGTATCTTTAATCTAGATAAAGACTATTATCATCAATATTTGATGAAGTTTTGATTTAAAAGTATTCCTTTTTTCTCAGATAAGTTACCAAACAAAAAGGGGTGGATGTCATTCAATTATGGGTGTATTGTCATTAAGACAATAGTGAAGTAACCTTTCGAGATGCAAATTTGGTATGATTAAATTATTTGAGAGATCAATTCAATAAGAAAGTGTTTATGTTGGACTTGGAGACGACAATATTGTAGTCAACTGAAAAGCAGATCTGCTGAACAATATCCCATAGACGGGCAGTTCATATGAAAGAAGCTTTGTTGATGGAATCTACATTTTGGTTTATGCATTGATATACTGTTGGAAATTTAGTTGTACAACTATTATCCGAATTATTAGAAATAAACTTCTACAGACATCCGATAATTGTAAAGCTTTTTTTCTTGAGGAAAAGCTATAGAGAAAAGCATATAAATGGCGGGAGAGCATCATTATATATATGAGCTTGTCGCGTATGATCATTATAACAATATGTTAAAATATCTAACCGTTCCTTCGAGGTTTGTTCCTAACGAAATGCTATAAACCCATTAGCAAACATAATCGAGCAAACTGGAACCCCATCGGCTGCTTCTATTCTAATAATCCCTTTCTATTTTAATAATCACTTTTATTCTTATAATTCATTCTATTTTAATAATTCCTTTCTATTCTAATAATTCCTTCTATTCGCATAATTCCTTCCTACTCTCAGAATTCCCTTATTTTCTAATACGTCCTTCTATTTTAATAATGCCCTTCGTTTCTAATAATTCCCTTCTCTTCTAATAATCCCCTTCTCTTCTAATAATTCCCCTCTCTTCTGATAATTCCTTCTATTCAAATAATTCATTTTTACTCTAATAATTCTATCTATTCTAATAATTCCTTCTATTCTAATAATTTCATTCTCTTCTAATAATTCCTTCTATTCAAATAATTTTTCTACTCTAATAATTCTATCCATTCTAATAATTTCATTCTCTTCTAATAATTCCTTCCATTCTAATAATTCTCTTCTCTTCTAATACTTTCCTTCTTTTCTAATAATTCATTCTATTGAAATAATTCCTTTCTACTCTAATAAGTCTATCTATTCTAATATATTCCTTCCTTCTAATAATTCCTTATATTTTAATAATTTCATTCTCTTCTAATAATCCCTTCTATTTTAATAATCCTCTTTTCTTCTAATAAGTTCTTTATCTTCTAATAATTCCTTCTATTCAAATAATTCCGTTCTACTCCAATAATTATATCTATTCTAATAATGTCCTTCCTTCTACTAATTCCTACTATTTTAATAATTTCCCTTTCTTCAAATAAGTCCTTCTATTCTAATAATTTTATTCTCTTCTAATAATTTATTCTATTCAAATAACTTTTTCTACTCTAATAGTTCTCTCTATTCTAATAATTTCCTTCTCTTCTAATAATTATATCTATTCTAATAATTCCCTTCTCTTCTAATAATATCTTCTTGTCTAATAATTTCCTTCTATTCTAATCATCCCTTCCCTTTAATTGATAGACATTTTAATTCCATTTATGTTTGTTTCTTATCTGACTATCTGACATGCATAAATTCAAGTGTAATGTCTCGCTGCTCATCTCCCCAAATAATGCCCCTCTTATGTTTGATCTAAATAGTAACACTTTAAGTCCAAACTATGCTTTGGCTGTCACATTGTTTGTGATGAATTACAGTAAAAAATAAGGTAATTGCTACATAATATATTGTTTTACGAATGAAATCGAACTTATATATATATATATATATATATATATATAGATAGATAGATAGATAGATAGATATAGATATGGATAGATAGATAGATAGATAGATATCCTGTAGACCACACACACAGGATTATTGTAGTTTATTGGAAAAAAAACTGAAATAGATATAAATAAACGCAGTGATAGAGAGAGTGCTCATTTTTCTGTCAACATCTTTTAAAACTTTTTATTAACTACTACTATTGTAAGTTAATACTTATTAATCAAAATTACGACAAATGTATTACTAATAGTGATGTTGTGTACACCTATCGAAAGCTAAAAGCATAGTAGTTTTCTATTGTACTGTATTATTCCTATTGCTGATGAAGATTCATCTGTCGACAAGATTAAGTCCACTATTGTATATTTTCTATCATTCTTTCTCTCTCTTTCTGCCTAACTAATCATATATATGCGCATGTAAAGTTTAGTATATATATATATATATATATATATATGTGTGTGTGTACGTATATCTATGGATACACATACATACACGCATATATATATATATATATATATATATATATATATATATATATATATATATATATATATATATATATACATGTGGGTCTAGCCGGCAAAACAAAAAGTTTGAGGAACAAAATTCTGGGGAGGGTAAAGTCCTTTACAGGGGAATGTCTGCAAAAGTCCACATTAAAGTTCTTGATTACCCGATTACAAGGGACAACAATTTATGTCATTTATGAATAAGCAAGGTCTACAAAGCGAAATAAATACATGCTCGTTTTTAAAATGAGGGACGGGTTTCTTCCTGCAATGTCGCTTCATTGAATAGTATTATTATTAGATGATGCTCTAAGTTGGCGTGTGGGGGTTGTAGGTTCGACCTTAGTTGACATTCGTGAGACATAGAAGGGAGATGGGAGTGTGTCTGTATGGATAACGGGGGTGGGATTGTCTATACTGGGGGAGTAAAAGTTGGGGTTCCTTATCGTACAGTACTTTTTCGGTAAATTTGAATATTTAAATATTAATATTTCTGGATTGAAAAGGTTAGTGTTATTTTAATTGCAAAAGTTTATATGTGCTGGCTTTTGAATTGGTTCGAATTGTGGGGTGTATATATGACGTCTGAGAGTACACGGTAATTCTCCAGTCGGCAGATATTTGGGTTGTTACAATTTCAGTTTAGTTGAGCTAGACTTGGGTTGCCATTAATTATTATCTGCGGTGATCCTATTTTCTTATTATTAGTGCTTTTAATAGTTTGTGCTATATTAGGCAAAATGGAGAAGGATAATTTAATAGAGTTTTTATTTAGGATCGCGCTGTATTTGTGAGGATGCTTGAATGAATCTTCTACTAATTTAAATTTAAATTTGAATTTGAATTTTCAACTAATTGTTACAACTCAAATAGCTGTCCACTGAAAAATCACTGTGTACAGTCAGACGTCATATTGATGTACAGTAACATAACTTCCGTCTAATACGATAGCAAATAACTTGACAGCCCAAGCTCATAGAACTATTTATACCAGAGAGGATCCACATAACCGAACATATAATAGCACACACACCGAACAACCGATAGGTATAAGCGCCACAGAGCCGGAACATAGAAACTCAATTTACCCCCAGATAAATGAAGAATCTTTAAATACACCGCACATAAGCTCTAAAATACACACCTACATGGGATTATCCTCCTTCCCGAAAAGGCCAGAATTGCAAACCAATTACAATCATTTTCTAGAGCGATCCCTAAAACCAAACTACCCTATCTAACCTAGTAAGAAATTTAAGACAAAACAAAATGAACTTCGCATTAAAATGCAAAATATTAAGAAAATCCAAATCATACAACCCAGGCTCTAAATACGACCTACTTTGTAACGCAGAGGCGACCGAGCTTATACCGGCACCTAATAAATTAAACATCCTCAACTCAAAACAAGAGATAATTTGCAGTTGCAGACACAAGAGGAAGTTCAAGTACGGAAATGCAAATAACCACATTGAAAATGCACCACCGTATAGGAACTAACATCTAGCAATTATAACACTAATCATGAAAAAAACGTAACACTCTCCCTCGCTGATCCTCTCCCCTAGCAAAACGCTAACGGCTAACATCCCGAATTCCAACTTGTTTTCCCTCCTCTTCAATCATCACCAAGCATTTGTGATCTACTGAGATCGCCTAAAAAATTTACCTTTTTAATATAAACTATTAGAACACTCTCTGAATATATATCGATTATATAACATTAATCAAAAACCAACCTTGAAACGCCTGCCTCCTGGTAAGGTCTTACTAACGATATAACTACTTTATTCACAGCTTCTCAGACAAGTATTCCTAACCAAACCTCATCCCATAAAATCTTACACTTAACACCACCTATTAAATTGGAGACGAACTAGCAATCAGCACTAGTTGCACCAGGAATATGTCCTAACCAATTTAAAGCCAAAGCTTAATGAAAAATAATTTAGAAATCCCCCCTTGGCCTCAAACCTCAGACCAAAAATTATAACCCATTCCAACCTCCCACTTGCAACGGAACCCCACAATCCGAACTAATTCAAAAGCCAGCACATATACACTTTTGCAATTTAAATAACACGAACGTTTCAATGCTGAAATAATAATATTTAAATATTTAAATATACCGAAAAAGTACTGGACGATAAGGAATTCCGACTTGCGCTCCCCCAGTATATCCCATCCCAACCCCGTTACCCATACAGACGCACTCCCATTGTCCTTCTATACCTCACGACTGTAAGCAAAGGTCGATCCTAACACCTTTTTAGTCTTCAGAGATCCAACTTAATGTATAGAGTATTCGCATCGATGCAAAAGATTATATATTTGTTGAGTGCAAAAGTGTGAAATTTAAAAAACATGAAATTTGTCAGGTTTAGGTCGAATTACAAATACGTATGTGTAACGTTTTAGCTAATGGTTTATGTTTAATTTTTAGCCTTGCAGCAAAATGTTCCCATAACTTAGGCATTAACGTCAAAGGAAAAAGTAAATCGTAAGCTCAACTATTTGGTTTGGATTCTCGGTAGTGACATACGTGTCATTTAATTTTCTTTAATTTTTGATACATTGCGATATATTGGGTCATTTATAATAAGAAATAAGAAATCTGCATATATCAATATATCATATGTAAGCATAATTTATGACCTTGTAATGCCGGATGGCCTACGAGTATATACCGTAATTTCGGGAAATTGCACCAAATCCGAGGAGAATTGCGCCAACTAAAAAGAGTGCTCATTATATGCGTGGATGCCAAAAAGCACTTTGAATTAGTTGGCATAATTACCCCGAACTTAGTGCATTCGCCCAAAGTAAGTTTATATATATATATATATATATATATATATATATATATATATATATATATGTATATATATTCAGTGCAGATTAAATGGCCTTGTCTGAATATCGAAAAATAAACTTATTAAGCGAGGAAGAGATCCAATTAAATACTGTTTGTTATTCTGAATCACGTAGGCAGTGGACAATGTACTTGCCGTCGTCTCACAGTGGATTGCAAGGTTAGTTTAATTCTGCCTAGTGTGAAAAATAGTAATTACTTTCCACTGTGGTAAGCACAAACATCGAGTTGCATCCGCTGATTGATCAATGTACAGGAGGTTAGGGGTACAGACATTTACATAAAAAATGGTACCAAGCGTTAGAAAAAAAAACGCCTCTGAGTGAAAACAAAAAGAAAATGTTTGATAGCGAAGAAATAATACTGGTCAAATGAAAGAAATTCAAACATAAATTAGAAAAAAATAGTGTTTGCCGAAGGTATGTAAACAAATCAATCGAAAAAAGTCGTATAGCTTTTGAAAGTATTGGGACTGGAATAATGTTTAAAAATCGAATCATTGGACACCTTTGTTAAATATGTAAGGAATGATAACGAAATAAACAAAGGAATATAAAAGAGATATTTGGAAACTATAGAATGCTAATCATATAATTTGTCATCATTTTTCTTGTGTTTTTGTACTTTTTTTAATTGAATCATCTATTTTACTGACCAACCAGGCCTACTATATTAAAGATAAATTACTTTGCTTAATAAGATGCTTATGCTGCTCCCATGCGAAATCAATTGCTTAATACACGAGCGACCGCACGCGCACACACACACATAGACACACACACACACATATATATATATATATATATATATATATATATATATATATATATATATACTAGCGGGGGTACCCGGCGTTGCCCGAGTGTTTGTTTCCGGGACGGGGGAGGGAGTTTTAAAAAATGTTATGGTAGGTAAGTAGGAAGGATCAAACCCGGAGGCATGAGTAAAAGTAGGAAAATAAAGTGTGAAAAAAAACAAAAAAAAAAACATCTGCACGTTAACAGTTCGGCCACCAAGAAAAGTCCATTCCAGTTGTTTAGGAAAAAGAAAATAAAACCGACTACGGTAGGTCGGCGCGAACGTGAAAATATAATGTGAATTGTCTAGCACGCTAACCACTACGCCACAGAGCACTGCAACTTAGTTTAGTGATTTTAAATAACTTCACATGAAAGAACTACGAAGCCAAACCGGTGTTCTGTTCTCAACTGTTCCTTGTGAACGATCCCCAAACGGTGTTAAGTGGTGAATGGGGGAGGAGGAATTTATTAGAGAGAAAATATTTTACCACTTCCATTGATCTTAACCTATTTTGGCCGTGACTTCTCAGCAGAAAAAGTATAGAAATCTAAGATTATCGAGGAATTTGAGAAATAATAAGCCTATAACACACCTCAGATATTGTTCTGCCGTTTGTGCATATTATATTTGCATGAAATATCTTGATTTTTAATCCTATTAAGGTCAAAATCAGCGGGAAAAATGAGTTCATTTTATTTATATAGAGAAGAGATTATTATATTCAATTTAGCAAACAAAATCTATTGTTTTAATCTAAAAAATTACATCAGCCAATTGTAACCTCTGTTCCTTATCGAGGCAAGTCTATTAATAAAATAAAAAGAAAATAAAAATCGGAAGGCTTTTTTTGAAGTGAATAATTTTAAATGCACCATCCAAATTTTAATTTTAATTTTTAAGGCTTTTTTGAAAAGCTTCCACATTTTACTTTCCATTAAAGGACTTGTTAGCATGAAAACCACTACTGTTGCCATATGTAATCAGTTTAGCTTTGCATAGCAGATTTATTAATGACTTTACAGAGGATATATAGTGTAATATGGTAGCTTTCAAAGTTCTAAAAATAAAGTTCCTCCATCGAGTAAGTTTTTACATTTCAAAACAACAAATTATTAAAATATTGCAGTTAACAAGTCAATAAAAATTTTGAATTTTTGTTAATTTTAATGTTTTTTTCATTAGATAAATTCGTGAAAAAAACATAGGAAAAACATTATTTTAACAACTTACATGGTTCATATAACCCACACACATTGCCAGCTTTCTTCTCATTATCTCATAATTATGTGAAATTTTTCATTTTGAAATGCAATAAACTACAAACTGATTAAACTTGAATTTCAGAATTTTGAAAGATATATATATATATATATATATATATATATATATATATATATATATATATATATACACTTGTGCCCGATATTATTCATACCCCTCGGATCTTTGAGATTTCTATAAGAATATTGCTCAAACCAGAAGGTAGACAATATTAAAGGGATTTAACACAATAAATCAAGCATAAGCATTTAATTTAAACTCAACAAATAAATAAATTATGCAAGTTTGAAACATTATACAAAGAAAAACAATAATGGCACTAGTTCAAAATTATTCATACCTCTCTTACTAATAGTCAATAGCATGCCCTTTATTCTTAATAACTGCCTGTAACCGTTTTGGATATTTATCAACAAGGTTTTTACAAGCATCAACACTGATTTTTGACCATTCTTCAATGCAGTAGTTCTCCAAATCCCTCAAATTTCTAGGTTTCCGCCTTTTAACCTCAGTTTTCAATATGTGCCAGAGGTTTTCGATAGGGTTCAGGTCGGGACTCTGGCTAGGCCATTCCAAAACATTAATTTGATTATCCTCAAACCATTTCTTGACTATTTTGGCAGTATGTTTTGGATCATTATCCTGTTGAAGGACCCAGTTTGGTCCTAAATGGAGCTTCTCCGCATCCTGTCTAATGTTTTTCTGGAGTATCTCCAAATATTGCTCCTTCTTCATGGTTCCATCTATCTTGACTAAACTATCACGACCACTAGCCGAAAAGGAGCCCCAAAACATTAGGCTACCACCACCATGTTTCACCGTGGGTATGGTGTCTTTAGGTTGTAAGCTTCTCCTTTCTTCCTCCAAACGTAAGAAGCATCCGTATGGCCAAACAATTCAATTTTTGTTTCGTCAGTCCACAAAATACTTGAGAAAACGGACTCTGGAGAATTCACATTGTTTCCTAGCAAACTTTAGACGTGCTGCAAGGTGTTTTCCGGTGTGCAATGGAGTCCTTCTTGGCCTTCTTCCTTTCAGACCATTTTTATGCAGAGTCCTTTGTAATGTTTGCCTTGATATTTTTATGCCAGAAGACTCCAGATTTTTTAAAATGTCCTTAGTAGTGGTGGTTGGATTTGCATTAACACTTCTTACAATATTCCTGGTGGCTCAAGCAGACAGTTTCCTTTTCCTTCCTCTACAATTCAAGTTGTTTGTTGTGTGGTGGCTCTGGAATTCTTTGATGATGCTCTGTACTGTTGCTGTAGGGACCTCAAATTTCTTGGAAATTGACTTGTAACCTAAACCATCCTTATGTGAATTCAAAATTTTAGTCCTAAGATCATTACTAAGCTCTTTTTTCTTCCCCATTCTAATAATTTTTATTCTTTTATTGGTTTTCAGTTGATATCATTTTAATTTCTGAAAAATGCAAAAAACGAAATGAAATTAATCAAAGGTTGTATAAAAGCATTCAAAATAAGAATCAAACAGGAAACAAACAGTCAGAAACTCGATTAATACTGAAAAAATAAGGGGGTATGATTATTTTTGAACATTGCAGATTTTATAAATAGCTGTATATTTCTTTTATTACAAGTATCCCGAGATTTTAAAATGACGAAAATGATCAGAAGAGGTTTATTAAGAATATGTATCAATATGGACGTAAACAATAAATTCTTACAAAGTTACACCTAATAAACTCAATTTTCAAGGGGGGGGTATGAATAATATCGGGCACAAGTGTATATATAAAGCTGAA
This sequence comes from Euprymna scolopes, assembly GCF_053919585.1. NCBI lineage: Eukaryota > Metazoa > Mollusca > Cephalopoda > Sepiida > Sepiolidae > Euprymna > Euprymna scolopes. The sequence goes on from NC_136495.1 coordinate 127,387,151, forward strand.
TGTCTGTGTGTGGGTGTGTTTGTCTGGTCACGAACAGGCTCCCTTATGGTTGACTAGTTTTAAAAAAATGAGTACATATAATGATAGAAGATGTATCGAGACACAGAAATGGGTATGTTTGATCTGGTAGAACGGTGGTTCATTAAAATTGTGGGGTGGGCGTTCGCGCCGAGCCCACAATGTATGGAAATAAAAAAAAAATGTAAAAATTAAAGAAAAAACGTTTACAAGTGTTTTTGATATAGATGTACATAAAATACTTTGATAAGTATATTTTAACTTAAATAGGGATTGTATGATAAAATTGTGGGGTCTGTGTTCGCGCCTGGTCTCTATAGAAAGGAAATAGGCACACATTTAATAAAGACTTTTCATATCTATCTGCGTAAGTATATTTTGATAATTGTTTCAGTTTGAAGACATATGGTATAATAAAATTATGGTGGGTTCGTTCGCACCTGACCTCCATAGAATGGAAATATGTCACAAAGTTTTTTTTTTTAATATAGATCAACATAATATTGTGATAAGGGTTTCAGTGTGAACAGGTATGGTATAATAAATTATGAGGGTTATCTATTTTATTTTTACTTTCATCATATTTTGCTTTTGTTTTGATACCCCCAAATTAAACCCAAATTTACAACCCTTCCTTTCCATAACCTATCATACTTTCATAAATCAGATTCAATTTTCTGTAGGCTGTTTTTGAACCCAGTCAACGACATGTATTTTTGCTAGTATATATATATATATATATATATATATATATATATATATATGTGTACAGAGAGAGAGAGAGAAAGAGAGAGAGGGGGGAAGGGAAGAGGAAAAGAAAGAGATGTGTTTTGGCGATACCTTTTAGACGAATTCAATTATTTATACGAAAGTGCATTTTTACCTAAATGCGAGTTGGGATAATTTTCCCTTTAAACAATTTGATCACCCCACATGGGGAGTGGCATATATATTCATTTCTTTTTAATATGATTATCCACAGACACGTGTTTCGTCGTCTACGACTCATCAGAGTGGCTGAATCTATCGAGATTTGAAATCAGGATCCCATGGAAAGAAGCTTAAATTTTTATAACTCACACAACCGCTGAATATATCGAGATTTGCGTAGATGTTATTTGTTTTTGTGATACTTTTTAAATAAATTCAATTATTTATACGAAAGTGCATATGTGTGTGTGTGTGCGCGCGATCGTGTGTGTGTGTGTGTGTGTGTGTGTGTGTGTGGGTGTGTGTGTGTGTGTGTGTGTACTAGATGAATATTAATCTTTAAAGCGGTATATTTATTCACCGAAAAACAGTTTTTTCTGTCCTGAAGCATAAAAATGTTTATTAACAGAATGTTCTGCTGAATTAGTGCCTAAGTGTTATGGATGAAGTTTAATCAAAATCTGAGATATTTTTATTTTCAATTAGTTTTGTTCTCGTATAATGTCGCATAATATGCCTTCAAAAATTTCCAAGCACACTGTAATTGTGAAAATATTTATTAATTAATGTCTAATAATAATAATTGACCTATCACAAATACCAAAGGTATCTGGATTTTCAATGAAATATAACCAGCTCTGTCTGAACGTAAATGAAATTGCTTACATTTGGATTAATTCAGCATAGTTTGACATTGTAGCCCACCCCTCTATTCGTCCTTGACTTTTTCAAGTAAAATTTAAGACGGAAACACCTCTTCATTGCGATCGCAATTAGCTTCCCTGATAACAAACTGACAAGGTAGGTCGATCACAGTAGTTTGTCAGTTGTTCTTTCTTCTTATAGTAGTTGATGTGGCGCCTCCGAGTTTAGCCTCGTTCCTAGGACGTTGCATTCGATGAATATTTTTGAGTTGTCCTGACGAAGACAAATATACGCTGCTTTTATAATTTTTCAAAGAGAGACGTGGATTGAAAGGGAATAGCAAACGCCGAAGCTTAGTGAGAGGAGAGAATAATCTTTATATTTAAAGGAATAATACAGTATCGGGAAAAATAGCACAATGATTTTCGCGTGTTTGCGGGGTAAATATCTTGGATTTAGACCCAATTTTTTAAACTGTTTCTTTTCTCTCTAACAGAAATATTTTAAGCAATTTTTACAATCAAAGTGTAGTATCTGTTCTTCAGATGCGGCACTTCCATTTTTCGTTCTCTTTCATTGGAGGAGAAATCCTCCACGACTGAGACAATTTTTATTTTTTTACCTTTTCCCCACGTTAAAAACCAACCCTAGTGTCTAACTCTGCCCCGTGGGGGGGGCATTGTAAATAGGTACAATAGGCAAGCAAGTTAAAATCCATCATCTTGGCATTTATCTGTTTCTACTCTGCTAGTTTCAATCCCTTTTATCTTATTTTTTTATCTTTTCCCTTCTATTTCCCGTTTCTCTCCAAAGAAAAATCATTCTTTTTTTTGTTTATATATCGTGGAAGAGATTATTGGCATGGCCCGATCGAAAAAAAACAAACCCTATACGTAGCATTTTCCTAGTTGCGTACAGATGCTTTATTCAATTTTTCTCTGTTGCTTTTTCTTCCTCTATTTTTCCACTCACGTAACTATCGTGTTTAATCAGCGATGATATTATGTATTTGCGATTACAAACTACGGATGTTAACCATCAAGCAGGAGTAAGAACAAGCAGCCAATTGTTGTCAAATCCTGTACTCATCTACCAACATCGCTGATATGATATGATCAAAATAGACCATTTTCAAAATTATTTAATTGGAATTCATTATCGAGATGAGTCTTCTTTATTAATTGTTTTTATTTATTACGGACTATGATCCTCATCTTTTTATTAGTTGTTTCACGGCGTTTCGGTCAACTATTCCTCTAACCTTCGTCAGGTGGTAACAGGGACGGGATAGGAATTCTGAATCTCCTGACTGCATCCACTGCTATTACTCCCTGAGGAGAGCGTTTTCAATCCTATCCAAAGCCAGCCAGAGGCTTACTTGGTCCAAACCTGGTAACACGACAGCAACTACGGAAGGCATTACTTGAAACAACTAAGAAAAAGACGAGGATAACAATCCGCAATAAATAAAAAATTAATAAAACCATTTTCTATTTTCGTAAAACCAGGATAAAATTTATAAATAAGAGTGACCTCTAATTTCAATATTTTTCTTAGGATATTCACTCTGCCACAGATATATTAACACACATACATGCATGTATGTGTATATATATATATATATATATATATATATATATATATATATATATATATATATATATATATACAGTGATGATCATATTTATTGGCAGGGTAAAATAAAAGTTAAATTTTGTCTAATAAATTCTAAAAAAGGGATTAAATTAAAGAAAATAACAAAGTATATTATGTATTTTTAACTGGCCTTTCCGATGCAGCAATCGGATTTTAGAAAAAAATAAATAACAAAGGAACAACAAACATAATTGCAAAAAACCCTTGTTCAAAATTATTGGCACGGCTTTGTTTTTCTTTTAGTATCAGTATAATATCAATCAATTTCCGGTTTACGTGCTTTCTGAACTTTTTTATAGCCATATTATGCTTGTTTATTCAGTGAATAATTTTTTTCAGATAATTTTTAGATAGCGATTTATTTAAACTATTATAAGTGACTAAATTATAATTTTCAATCGCCATGGTTAAAACTAAGGAACACAGCGAAGACGTCAGGAAGCTTGTTGTAGCATGCCATACCAATGGGGAGGGCTATGATAAGATTTCAAAGAAGCTAAACCTTCCCAAATCCACTGTTAGAGCCATAATAAACAAGTTCAAATCGCAAGGCCACGTTATGAGTTTAGAGGGTAGAGGGAGAAAAAGGATTCTTTCCCCAAGAGATGAACGGAAAATTGTTCGACAAGTAAAACAAAACCCAAGGATCTCTGTTGGGGTTGGGGCGATTGTTGATGAACAGAGAACTTCTGGAGTGAATGTATCTCGACATACAGTTAGTAGAGTTTTGAAGAGAGCTGGTTTAAAAGCATGTCGTCCGAGAAAGACTCCCTTATTGAAGCCTATGCACCTGAAAGCAAGGCTAGCCTTTGCAAAACGTCATATTGATAAAGATGTTGCATTCTGGAAACGTGTTCTATGGACTGACGAAACGAAAATAGAGTTATTTGGCCATAATAAAGTGTCTTATATTTACAGAAAATCTGGCGAAGCTTTCCTGCCTAAGAACACCATACCCACAGTGAAGCACGGTGGAGGCAGTTTGATGTTTTGGGGATCCTTTGCTGCCTCTGGACCAGGGCGACTTGTTAAGGTCACAGGTAGCATAAAAAAGGAAGATTATGTTAAAATATTGGATGAAAACCTGAAAGACTCTGCTAAAGAGCTCTCACTTGGTCGTCGTTGGTGGTTCATGCAAGATAATGACCCAAAGCATTCGGCTAAACTGACTAAGAAATGGCTTGAGGACAATCATATTAATGTTTTGGAGTGGCCATCACAAAGCCCAGACCTTAATCCAATTGAAAATTTATGGAGAACATTAAAATTGAGGGTAATGCAAAGGAAGCCTAAGAATCTTATTCAATTGGAGGATTATTGTCAGGAGGAGTGGGCTAAAATTACTACTGAAGAGTGCAACAACTTGGTTGTAAACTATGAAAAGCGACTGAGGAAGGTAATCAAGGCCAAAGGCTATACAATTGATTATTAAATAAATCGTGCCAATAATTTTGAACAAGGGTTTTTTGCAATTATGTTTGTTGTTCCTTTGTTATTTATTTTTTCTAAAATCCGATTGCTGCATCGGAAAGGCCAGTTAAAAATACATAATATACTTTGTTATTTTCTTTAATTTAATCCCTTTTTTAGAATTTAATAGACAAAATTTAACTTTTATTTTACCGTGCCAATAAATATGATCATCACTGTATGTGTGTGTTTTCGTAGTAAAAACAGAAGGTTACTTCAATCTTAATATGTTATGCGTTTTTATTGTGTTATATTCTTGCTAATCTCTGTTTTCTAATAGTAAACCTTTAAAATTTCGAACGAGTTGTGGTATTAGAAAATTCACGTAGGAAAATGTTAGATCCATACAGAATTCTGAGCATGTGCTTATGAAGAGGTGCCTTATTTAGCAAGAGTCGCCTTAAACACGAGCCCGAAGTCAGTCGTACAAACGTATTTAAATTCAAATCTTATAGTATTCCATTTACATTCCTAATCCAAAATTTAAGACACTTGAAAATCTTTGAAAAGAAGCCTTTTTCTGAAGGATAGATTTTAAACTCCGTCCACTTAAGGTTACCAATACCACAACCTCGAATTTTATTGAAAAAATTCCAAATACATTCCAAATATTTAATTAAGGAAATGTCCTTTTTATAAAATGGAGCATTTTACACTTGATCAATATCATAGTACCATGTGTATAAATTTATTTTAGTTCAGTAACAGATTAGGAATCACAGCGTTAAGATATCACTATACCGTATTAGAAACAAACTTACCGTGTTTTAACGTATTATTACGTATTATAAACAAACTTAGCGAAATTGAGCGTGCTCGAATTCAAGATTTCGATGAGAAAATTTGTCACAGTAGGCGTTCGGAGCTAAGGTAAATCGTTATAAAACTGTGGTTTGCAACTTTCTAAAATAGTGAGAATTACAGAAAAGCAAAATCCATATGTAGACTCCCCCCCAAAAAAAAATAAAATTCACCTGCATTGGGTAGGAGAACAAGAAGGGTTATTGTGGAAGACAACACACTTTCTTCTAGTAACATTTAGTCAATCAAATATGCTGATGTCAGTCAAGTAACCATCAGACGACACTTACGAAAATATGCATCATTCGTAATCAAAATTCAAAATTCCACGGGAACTTTTTCTCAACTTAATATATTGCTTCTCCAATAATACTGAAAGCAAGTCAATTCTATTTTTTATTGTTTTAATTGTACACATCCATCATTGAACTGTTGTTTTATTCCAGCTTTTTTTTTAGGCATAACTTTGATTCATGGAAATTAGGTAAAGCAGTAAAATGAGGAGTATTGCCAAGGCCGGTCCGAAGAAGGTGAGCTCTCTCTACCGTGTTAGAAAGTTATTTACGCCTGAAAGTATCCTGAATCTTTACAAAACCACCATTCGCCAATGTATGGAGTACTGTTGTCACATTTATGCTGGTGCATCTGCTACTAGTCTCTCTCTGCTTGACAGGGCTCAAAAGAGAGTCGCCAACCAAGTACGTCCAAGGATGGAGTACTGCTGCCACATCTGGACAGGAGCTGCTAAAACAGCCTATCCTGCCTTGACAGAGTACAAAATAGACTTCGTGGTTTAGTGGGCGGGTGCCCTTTTCTCTTCCCTGCAACCTCTCTCTCACAGGAGAGACGTTGCGAGCCTGTCTTTGTTTTATCGTTATTTCCATGGCAGGTGCTCGTCTGAGCTCCAATCCCTCGTCCCCCCTCGCCAATTGTTAACGAGAAACACCCGTCTCGCTGAAACTACTGTCAATAATTTTCCCCACTCTTTTCAGTGCCTAAATCC
>NC_136495.1:127398673-127486173 GCF_053919585.1 Euprymna scolopes
TTTTGTGCACTTTAAAAATATAATCTTTCATAGCAATTAATGGTATAGATATAAAATTTTCAATGATTTTTTAAGTGCAACAGAATCTACATTACACAAAATAAATCTAAGGTAATTTTTTGATTCAATTTAAATTAATTTTTTATACATTACTTTGTAAAATCTATAAAAGTGCATTTTGAAGATAAATAAATTTCAAATTGAATCTTGTACCTTTATTCTTAAAGCGTATAGTAAAAACATTTTGTTTAACTATTTTCATGCCTTGGATAAAATGCTTTTCTAATTTGCATATATATATATATATATATATATATATATATATATATATATATATATATATATATATATATATATATTCGAAATATGAGGTTAGAAAGACAACCACGTGCGTATCTGTATTTTTTTTAAATAAACAAAAATTTATTTATTTAAAGATTCTAATTTTCTGCTTATGAAGCCTTCATCAGGAATTTTCTTTTTAAACAATAGAATATTTATAATTGTTTTCTTTTTTTTATCTTACGTGCCATGATGTCGTTTGGCAGAGTTTGTTGGTTGAAGTAGAGAGTATGTATTGTCAGTCCAGTGGGAAGCGCCGTCTATGCGCGAATGGGTAGTTTAGTAGTAATCCACTTTTTAGAAGCACGAATAAAACAGAATTCGAAATATGAGGTTAGAAAGACAACCACCTGCGTATCTGTATTTTTTAAATAAACAAAAAATTATTTATTTAAAATAAAATCTGCCAAACGATAGCATGGCATGTAAGAAAAAAAAGAAAAATATATATATTGTATTGTTTAAAAAGAAAACTCCTGATGAAGGCTTTATAAGCCGAAAATTTGAAACTTTAAATAAATAACAACATTTTTTTGTTTATTTAAAAAATACAACTGTAACGGGTTTTATTTTTTTATTATGTCTCATTGAATTGTGATTATTTCGGTTATTATTACGTGCCCATTGGACTGTTTGTATTATTAAACTAATGTAAATAAGTGAACCTTAGCTCAATACATTGTACTCATCTATCTGAAAACCTTTCATAGATCTACGTAGCCCTTCAAATATTAATGAATGATTTATGCTACTATTTTATCAATATGTATATATATATATATATATATATATATATATATATATATATATATAGTAATATATAAAATATATATGGCGACTAAGCTACACTGAATATTCTGCGTTTCATCCACTGTAGGATTCGTCAGGCTTATGTGCACATTTTGTGGTTGCTTCTTGTTTTTATATATCTTGAGGATTTCTAGTTAGCCAATCAGCTTTCTAGTATCCACCGCGCCCCCTCCTATCAGCCAATGGGCATGCATTTTATCGAACAAAGGATCTGTTTTAGAACTAGCTTAGGTGTTTAAGGTAGATCTTTTCCCTTTTTTTTATATATATATATATGTGTATACCTATGTGTACACACACACATACACACACATATATACATATATATATATATATATATATATATATATATATATATATGTGTGTGTGATCGTATTAACATTGCCCTAGAATTTGGCGAGGCATACACTGATATATTCTCAGAAGAAATCAACATCATTAAAAAATGTAGAAAATAAGTTCTAATAAATAACAATAACCAATGGATAAAAACTAAAATGAAAAATTCGTTCGATTTGGCGATGGGTGCCAGAGACTCTGCAGAGGCATCAGATCTTGTGGGATTATTCATTCTATATACCCTCACAAACATTTTCGATACTACGGATGTCGGCCTATATAGAGATGACGGACTAGCTATAATAAAAAAAACTCTAACAAAGTCAAGGGAGAAAACTTTAAGAAAATCATACACAAAGAAATGAAAAAATTAGGCCTAAATGCGGACGTATCAGCTAACATAAAAATAACAAACTTCCTGGACGTCACGTTAAACTTAGATAAAAACACATATGAACCATACTTAAAAGATAACGCTACTCCAATTTACGTAAACCCTAAGTCCAACCACTCACCATCAATTATAAAACACATTCCTAACTCGATCGTAAGTAGACTCAGTAATAACTCCAGCGATGAAAATGCATTTAACAGGTATACCAATATCTACGAAACAACCCTAAAAAATAGTGGATACAAAAATATCGATATCAAATATAAGCAACAAAACACCAGCAACTATAATAAAAGTAAAAATAGGAGAAAAAGAACTATAATTTGGTATACGGCCCCATACAATCAAATGTTAAAAACAAAACTTGGCAGGAAATTTCTAGATCTTATTCAAAAACACTTTCCCGCAACCAACCCCTTACACAAAATCTTCAATAAAAATATCTTGAAGTTATCTTACATTTGTTGCGAAAATTTAGAGATGATAATTAAAGCACATAATAACAAAGTACTAAATGAAAACAATGTAAACAACAACAAAATAAACCATAAAAAAGTAGACACCATGACAGAAATAAAACCAACACTAGCAGAAATAACATAATAATAATAATAATAATAATAATAATAATAATAATAATAACAAGCCAAGCCCAGACAAGAACAACCATACCATAAATAATAATAATAATAACGAACAAGATAAATGCAATTGTAGACACCGCACAACTTGCCCAGTCCAAAATAAATGCCTAACAAAAAGTGTAGTTTATCAAGCAACAAAATTTGCGAAAGAAAACTCGATTAACAAGAAATATTACACAGGCATTACTTCCTTAGATAAAAAAACCCCGATACTATGACCACAAAAGTACCTTCAAAAATAAAAAACACCGTATAAAAACAACACTAGCGAATAAATACTGGGAACTCAAAGAAAGCGGACATTCGCCGGTAGTCGAATGGAAAATAATGAGACAAGCTACCACGTGCAGACACTTAGACGATCCATGTAAATTATGCCTCAATGAAAAATTTGCTATCCTGTACTTTAAAGAACCTCAAAATCTATTAAACTGTAGACGAGAAATAGCAAACAACTGTGTTCACAAAATAAAACTCACTGTAGGATAGCGATAAAAATTAGCTTTAAAACTAACAATAACAATAGAAAACAAACAAATAAATAAATTAAATAAACATGAATATAAATAAACGATCACACATATATGTATATATGTGTGTGCATGTGTGTGTGTACACATAGGTATACTCATATATATATATAAAAAAAAATAAATAAATAAAAGAGGGAAAAGATCTACCTTAAACCACTAACCTAGGTATAAAACAGATCCTTTGTTCGATAAAATGCATGCCCATTGGCTGATAGGAAGAGGCGCGGTGGGGTACTAGAAAGCTGATTGGCTAACTAGAAATCTTCAACATATATAAAAACAAGAAGCAACTACAAAATTCGCGCATAAGCCTGACGAATCCTACAGTGGATGAAACGCAGAATATTCAGTGTAGCTTAGTCGCCATATATATTTTATAAATTACTAACTAGCTCTACCTACGTATTGAGCACTTTTGAAGTAAATACTTAAAGTTTACGCATAAATCTATACTTTCATATATTAAATTTATGTGAGTAAATGAAGTAGTTATATATATATATATATATATTATATATCATGAATTAAAAGCATAAATATACATCGTTCTACAATCACAACATACAATTATATGATTCATATCTTTGTAATCAGCGAAATGTGTTCATCATAATAGACCTATATTGAAATAGGTTATGAATCGATAATAGACAAAAATCTTGGTTAAGCTGTAGGATTTACTTAAGCTATATTCAAATATATATATAGATATAGGTATTGATATATATTGTGTGTGTGTCTCCGTGCTTATATATGATTTGAAAACGAATGCACCTAAATATATGTGCGAACGTGTCAGCATCTCTTTAAATTATGGAACTAAAATGATTGTCATATAGAACTTCAAAATAAAAACTTGAATTAAGTATTAATGTCGCACCTTCCCTGTAAATACCGATAATGATTATATAAGAGAGCACTCATTATGTGATTGTAAACAAGTACGAATGTTTAGATTTATTATTAGACTTAATATAATTATAGGATTCACTTATTAGTTTATAACACTGTTTACAAAAATCTGGTAACTTAAAAGAAAAATATGTCGCAAATTAAAAATCTCTCCATAATAATCAAAATCATTTCACATTGATAGTTATCTGTTTGCTTAGAACTGAAGTAAAATTTGGAATAAAACTTTCGAATGAAACGGAGGCGAACTCCTGCCGAGTACTTAAATATCCACGAACGGATTCTCCGCCATACCCCGGTAAGTACTTTCAGTCAATAACCCTTTTTTAATATAATGGCTAATGCAGGAAGAGTTCCACGTCATTAAACCGAGCTACATAATGCCTTATCTTGACATGGAAGTTATTAGATTGGTATATATATATATACATATATATATATATATATATATATATATAGAGGAATGTATATATATATATATATATATATATATATATATATATATATATATATACATACATAGGACTGTATGTCGATGACTAAAATATATATATATATATAACTACTTAATTTACTCACATAAAATTAATATACGAAAGTATAGATTTATGCGTAAACTTTAAGTATTTTCTTCAAAAGTGCTCAATACGTAGGTAGAGCAAGTTAGTAAGTTATAAAATGTATATCGCGATTAAGCTACACTGAATATTCCGCGTTTCATCCACTCCAGGATTCTTCAGACATATGCGCGAATTATATTAGTCGCACAAGTAACTGCGCGACAACAAAATGTTACTGTAAGATTACTATTCCGTAATACAGCGTAGGGTACCCGTGGAAAAAATAAAAAAAAGTAATTTACTTGGCACATACTTATTGAACATTTTTAAAAATAGTACAATAATTACCTTGACATTCTTCTGCGACAGAGAGAGATAGAGAGAGAGAGAGAGAGACAGACAGACAGAGAGGGGGGGCTACTGTTCAATATTTGTATAAAATATTTCATACTGATTTTTTTCCTATTTTGGATTATCCGTTACATTACTACCATTGCTAAATTAATTTAGTTTTAATCCCGCATTTCCATCCATGCTCACCACCGCCCACCGAAAATTACCGACTATTACCGAATGAGCAGACGTTAAATTGTAACAAACACACATCCCTAAGTTGTCGCTTGCTGTTTATGTCTGCGTTACCGAGCTCCTTACATGTAACATTTTCGTGCATTATTTACAACACGTAAGCGTACTATTTTTTTTAATTTTTGTTTACAAATACGGTATCAATAATTTTTTTACTTTCTTTTTTATTAATGTGTAATTGGTTAAACTTTGTTTATACAAACTCCTGTGACTTACGTAGGGTCCCCCCGGAGTAAAGGTGGTATTGCGGTGATTTTGGGGCCTGTCAAGAATATATTATGAATATAATATTATCATTTTTAATTTTGTAACTGGCTGTAACATTTTCTTGCATTATTTACAACTTGTTGTAAATAATGCAAGAATATATTACAGCCAGTTTTTGTCTTTCGGTATTTCTTATCGTTTCTTCGCAAGTTTGCTGGCGCTCGACGTAATGTCCCAACCTCATTATTAAGAAAATAATAGCGTGTTACAATAATGCTTGAGCACCAACATTTTTACTATAAGGGTGTAACAAATACTCGGGTTACAACGGTAACATAAATGCAGAAGCACATTTTTACCTAAGTACAAAATTAACAAGAAGTAATATTACGACAATAATAAACAAAAGAACGATATTATCACAATTTGTTGATGCTGTTCAAACCTTGGCGCCAAGAAGAAATTGATTTACTTGATGGCTGTAAATCATATGAGCAATCATTTCATCAAAATGCTCCATATTTGTCTGAAATGACAAATTATGAAAGTATTAAGAAAAAATTAAAGATGCTATTGAAATAAGCAAAAAATAGAGCAAAAATCTAAAAATTATGAAAATGAAAATAATGTTGATGATGATCAAATTGAGTGGGATCCTAACATGGCGAGAGAGGCAGATAAAATGAAGCTGATTTAAATCAGACTGTCACTGAAGCTCAAGTTTTAGAAAATGAGCAAAAATTGAATTTCATTCAAAAAGAAATTCATAAGGAAAGTATTTCCAAACTTGATCAAGAAAATCTTCGTTGGAATGAGGAAAACACTATTCACAGGTGCAATTGTGACGATTGTCCAAAAATTCTCAAATTTATTAGTGGTTTTGGGGGTGTGGGAAAATCTTTTCTGATCAATGCACTGGCTAATTAAATTACTCTCACATATCCTGCCATCAATGGACCCAGTGTAGTTATTTGTGCTCCTACTGATGTCAGTGCTTACATTTTGAAAGGATCTACATGCCATAGAGTCTTTCAACTAAATGTGCAGCATGGTTCTACACCTAAATATGAACCATTATCAAAGGATAAAATAAAAAGTTGGAGAACCTTGCTTGGATATGTGAGATTATTCATTATTGATGAAATAATCATGGTTAGTCACTTGCAATTAGTCTTTATTCACGAACGTTTGCAAGATGTTTTGGTGATATAAGGAAAGAAGTGTATCCATTTGCAAACATGTCAATTCTTGCATTTGGTGACTTATTTAAGCTTCCACCTGTTAATGAAAAACCTGTATTTTTCAAAATATCTATTCAAGATGCTAGAAAATCAAATTTGGGAATTGCTGGTATAAATTTGTGGCCATATTTCGATTATGATGAATTTGCCATAAATATGCGACAAAAAGATGACAATGAAAACTTTGTTAATATTCTTAACAGAATTAGACTTGGGTCACCAACTGATTAGGATATTGAGATCTTGAAAAGGCATCGAATCAATCCTAAACAAAAAGCAAATATTGATCAAGTTACTGATATTTTGCAAAATTTGCAAAAGAAAATGCATATTATTTGCATTGTACCCACAAATGAATCTGCTGAGGAAGTGAATTATAAAATGTTGAAAAAAAATAATATTCATATCATTGAAATTTCAGTAACTGATTCCAACATAAGACAAAAAACCGTAACAAAAAAAATCAAAACAGACACCAAAAACTTCTAAACTTAAAAAGATTTCTGACACAGCTGGACTTGAAACTGTGCTTAAAATTGGAATTGGTGCTAGATGCATGTTGCGTCGAAATATTGATATTGAAAAAGGACTTTGCAATGGTACAATGGGTACAGTCACTGAAATACAAATGAAAGATGGCAAAGTTGTTGCTGTGATTGTAAAATTTGATCATATGGATCATGCAGTCAATGTTGAATTTGTGCAAGCTGACTATGAACTTTCTCGTGGACTCTTTGTGACTAGATCTCAAATACCTTTGTTACTCAGCTATGCTTTAACTGTCCACAAAACCCAAGGTATTTCAGTCGATGATATCATTGTTGACTTGGGATCTGATGTCTTTTCAGAAGGAATGGCCTATGTAGCTTTGTCACGTCCTAGAAAGCTGTGCAATGTCTATTTGATTAACCTTGACCCTCATAAATTGACCATGTGTAACAAAAGTGCATGGACTGAATATAATAGATTGAGGGCCAAAAGAGACAGGGTTGATTTGCCTCCACTCCCTCCTTGTTCTGTTAAGCCTCAAAGTTTGTCATTGTACAAACAGACTTATAAACGAAAACAAACAATCGTTATAGATCATGATTTGAAGCAAAAACATAATAGTCCAAATAGAAAATGGCCGAAAATAGACGATTGAATTTCTCAAAATAATTTGGACCTGAAATTGATCAATGAAGGAAGCTTGTTTTGCTAACAGTATTGTTCAGACAATTTACCACCTTCCTTTGTTGTCTAACATCATTAAAAGCATTCCAAACATTGATTTGTCAATTCAGCAATTAAAAAGATTACTTGTCCCTGGCACTCACAGTGTTGCTGATCTTAGAGAATCAATCGGAGGTGTTTTTAATAATGGCCAACAAGAATGTGCTATTGCATTTTTTGGAATCTTTTATAAACAAGTGCCCTGACAGTGCCAAACAATTATTCACTTTTGAAGAAAATAAAGTGATTAAATGTCTTAAAATACACAAACAAAACTGCCAAAAACTACAAGATAGTGAATGCAATTGCATCTTTAAAGTTGGCTGTGAGTGCCAAACCTTGCAGATTGATGGAATACCACAGAGATTAGTTATTCAACTTCATCCTACACATGGTCGACAGCAATTTAAAAGTTTGCTCAAAACTGATGCTTCAGTGCTCAAACATTTTATCAAATGTCAGCAAAATACTGAGCACTTGGAAAATGTCACTAGAACGTTTCCTACTGTAATGAAATATTTGTGTGTTCAAATAAATAGATTTATGTTTGAAAATTATAATCCTCGGCGAATTAATGCTGAAATTATGAATTTCAGTACAAAAAAAACAAAATATTTTTGGAACAAATTTCAAAGTAAAAACGGCTATTATGCACACTTTGAATAGAGTCGATTTGGGGCATTATACTTGCATTGTTAGAAATAATAATAAGTGGAATATTGTCAGTGACACTAACTTTTCTAATAATGTCAATTTTCCTTCAAAAATGTCTAATATTGTTGGCATTTTTTTGAAAAAATATAAAGGAAGCAAACATTTGATAAAAACAAGGTCATATATTCAATGGAAATAAATAGTGATGGTTTTCGCTTTTAAAATTCTACCATCACCTAGGCATGACATGGGGTTGTAACTCTAACTCTGCAGGCGAACAATAGCACTGTTATGAATCATAACTAAACTGGAGAAAAGATTTCTGCTTCAAGAGATAAATGTAATATAAAATGTTTAACCGGAAAATTATTTTAATGAAAACTATTGATCAATATTACACTCTAAAAAGGAAGATATTAGAGTTAAAAAACAACAATTTTATTTATACTCAAGCAATTCAAAAGTTATCTCAAAACTGACTCTTCAATTCGCAAATATTGTCAACAAAATACTGAGTACTTGGAAAAAGCCACTAGAATGTTTTCTACTGCAATGGAATATGTGTGTGTTCAAACAAATAGATTTTTATTTTAAAATTACGATCCTCAATGAAGTAATTTCGAAATTATTAATTTCAATAATTTTTTTTTTTGCAGAAATGTTAATGTAAAACCGGATATTCTTCACTTTTATGAAAGTCGACTTGGACATTTTACTTGCATTATTTAGAATAATAACAAGTGGAATATTATCAGTGACACCAATATTTCATATAATTTTAATTTTCATTCCAAAATGTCGTCCATCAATATTGGCATTTCTTTTGAAAAATATAAAAGAAACAAATAATTGACAAAAATCAGACCATATATCCAATCGAAATAGCAAAAACATGAGTGCTAACCTCCCAATCAGCGTGGTATGGGGCTATAACCGCATCCCTGCAGGCAAACGGTAGCACTTTTATGAATCACTTAAATTCAGAATTTAAAAAAAGAATTCTGTAAATGTTTCATTATGTAATACTATTCCTGTGATCATTAGCATGTTCTATTAATTAATAAATATAATTCTATTATTTTTGTTGTTGCTTATGTTGTTGATGAATAGAATTTTAAAAAGTTAAGTATTTTCTTGAAAAAGGATTTCGGCCTCAACAGAAAGATGTTTAACAAAATGTTTAACCATAAAATTTACCAAAAAAACAATTAATATTATACCATAAAAAAAGATACTAGAATTTAAGCAAAAAATGTTTTATTTCAACTCAATCAGATGTGCCAATTGGCATTTTGTTGAACTTTTTTAATAAATTTTAAATATTTATAATTTTTATTATAAAAAACGATTATTATATTGATTATAATTTTTTGACAGAAGAAATGAAATAAATTGCATATAAAACACTAAAAGACAAATTTTTAAATCATAAGAAAAATCTAAAGTCACTAAATTCTCAATAAAGTTTGTCATAATAATACATTTATTGGATTAATTTTAATTTGCAAAAGATAGAAGTACAGTTAAAACATCCAGAATCAGCGAATTTATTAAATTTTGTCATAACAAAAACGATTGTTTTATTTCAATGCTATTGATAAGAAAACATTTGTTTTACTTGATTAAAATCAATTATACATAGATTATGTCTGTAGTATATAATTTTTTTTATAATGAAACAATTTATTAATTATTTGCTGATTTACGATTTTTTCGTTGCCGGTTTTTATTTTGCAAATTAAAAAGAATCCAATAACCTTTTTTGATAATAAAAAAATGCTGACAATTAAGTGATTTTAAATATTTGAATAGTTTTTTAAATGAACAATAAATTAAAATATATTGATATAATTGGATAATTTTGCATTGTTCTTCTAATGTTTTATATTCATTTTATTTCTTCTGTCAAAAAATTATAACCAATATAATAATCGAAATTATCTTTGAGTTTCTGATATTGACTCATTCAACCTAAAATACGAATCTACGATTAATATCGGCTCCTCGGTTATGTAACGAGTCATGATTACCTTGGAAGGGTGTCTCTAGATGATCTGAAAAAATAAAAGAAAAATATGAAAAATTAAGAAAGTTATTAATTTTTTAAACTATCAGCTTCTTTTGGAACACCCTGTAAGAGTTTGTTAGGTTTTGTACACATAGGCTTGTTCTATAATCATAATTCATTTGTGCAATAAAAATACACAGTGTCTATTCTCTATTAATACATGGCGTTGTTTTCCTAAGTTGTTTAAAAAACAGACAATATGGTCTAATATGTACACAGAAAACAAATAGAACCACAGTATTAATCATTTTAAAACATAAATTTGCACAGTTCTTCTATTCTAAGGGTGCAAGTAAATGATAAATACTTGATGCGTCTGCTCACAAGCATTAAATATTGATTATATACGATGACAAAACCAACCCCAATTTTTCTTCACTTGTTTCTATGTTTACTTCCATTAATGTCAAGAGAACATTATGATATAACAAGGAATATTTAAATATTTCAGATTAATTTGTGTGTTGTTTTATGTTGATGGCATATCTACAGTTTCTGAACTATGCAATGTCAATGCAACATACCAATATGAAAAGATGCATCGTTAAAGAACCAGTGAATGCAAGTTGATATGGAAAGCGTTACATATCTGGAAACACAACAACAACAACAATAATAATAATAATAATAATAATAATAATAATAATAATAATAATAATAATAATGATAATAATAATAACATTTTTTAATTGAAACTATTTTTAAAAATCATTATTCAATTTTAATTTAATCTTGCAATACAATTCAAACCGAAATAAAACCTTGTTTAATCGAAAGTAATCAACGCTGATATTTCTGGAACTCGTTTTTTATTGACGATTCAGATTTGCAAGGGGTGGTATTTATGATTTTTTGTAGCCAGATGTCTGCTCCTATTACACTTGGACTTCTGCATGTCAGAATACTCAGGGAAGCAGAGGTCCAGGAGCAAATTTCAAAGTGCAGGAGTTCGAGGGGGAAAAGCTATTCTAATAGAAGACCATAGAGCATCTAGGGATCTCAACAGTGCATGGGTAAGAGTTTGCTGCTTGTCGGGTTTGTCGTGGGGTTTGTCGTCGAGGGAGTAATAGTGATCACTGTCTCTCAGAACACTTGCCATTGAAATACTTGTAAACCAGGCACATGGATGCCAGGTTTCGGAGATAGGACAAAGATTGAAATTTAGTTGATAGTTCAAAACTTATTAGGTTAACGACTCTTTATTTAACCCTGTCTAAAAACGAGATATATGTGACAGATGATCGAGCCCACATGTGGCAATGTTACCCGATTCATGGGCGAACTTGTAGAGATACAGGATACTCTAAGGAGTAAGTAGCCTTTTAGCAGGGTAGAGAGACCCAACCTTCCTTGCAGCAGACTTGATAATTGCCTCAATGTATTTGTTCCAATTCATGTTTTTTGTGAATGTAAGCTCGAGGAGCTTGAGGGGCATACTTTCAGACAGCGTATCATTAGCCATGGCAATCAGTCGTTGAGAAAGTTTATTGCCATTATAAAGGAATTACACTTGCTCTTGGCAGTATTGAAATTTACCAACCAGTTACAACCCAAAAAGAACGTAAAAGAGAAAATTACAGACGGACGTAGCACATCCATAGATTTTGTAAAAGAGAAATAACTCAAATCAAGGTAATAGAATGAATTTAGCTGGAGAAACAGAGTAGTGGGTTACATTTACCGAGATAGAGACGGTTGCCTCGATCTTAAATGGCATCCAGAGATGTATTACAATAGCGAGTTTAATATATGTGAAGAAAACATGTCTAAGTAGATACAGGACGAGAAATGTATTATTTTTTAAAAACGAATTTGAGTAATGAGGCAACCAGGAAAAAAGTGCAAGATTTGAAAGAAAATGAATATGTACCCAATTCATATAAGTTTTGTGGATATAAGCTTGCTTAATAATATATTTGAACGTAACAGTGATCGTATTACTTTCTTATAATTCTGGTGGTATGTGTAAAACATCGGTTATTAAATTATATGGCGAAATATATGTGCTCTTCCTGAGGAACAGTGCGCAAATGTAAACACTAAATGGTTCAAAACTACAATTGAAGCACACGTTCCTACAGTTCTATAGAACCCCCCACTCTCTCAAACGTTGTACCTCTCTTTGCGCAGCTACCCTTGTTCACAAAGAGCATTCATACCGCGGTCCATTACACAAAGACGAACGTTTATAGCTTTATAGATATATTTATTTAGCTAGATAATTGTAAGAAAGAAGTAGCGACAACTAAGAAAGAATATATTGAAACAACCAGAAAACGCATTGTAGTGCAGAAATTAGGAACTCGTGATTTCTGAAAAATCGATAACAGCATAGTAAAGAATGGCCAATCAACCATTCCCCCACTATCCAACAACTATTACACCCTCATTGAGTTTCCTTAGTGGACAGAGACTGCATTAAATGATCTAAAACTTACCCCTTATCAAGTACATAATATCATTAAAAACCTAGACAGTTACAAAACCATGTTTACCTGATATCATCCTAGCTGTACTATTAAAAAAATGCTCCGCTTAGGTTGTTCCAGTTCTCTTCAAAGTCTTCAACTAATACCTTTACGAATCATGTGTTCTAGTCTGTTAGAAACCTGCTTCTGTGGTATCAGTTTATAAGAATTCTGATGAAAGAAGTAACTCATTAAATTATCGCCCATTAGCCGCCTCCATGTTTTTGCCAAAATATTTCAGCTCATCATTATTCAAACTCTAGTCTACCACTTTACAGTTCCTAAACTTCTGTCCGACCATCAATAACTATTTAGCCAAGCCCGTTTACTGTAGATATTGTAACTGTAATCTCTGAACGTATATACCATGTACTGGATAAAAGAGTATGGAAGCAGTCCTAGATATATCTAAGGCTTTTGACAGAGTATGTCACGATGGTCTTCTCATGCAGATCAAATTCTTAAACCCTTCTTAAATAAGAGAAAAAGTCATGTGACCTCGACAGCCGTATGTCTAAACAATATGATATAAATGTGGGTGTATCTCAGGGGTTGATTCTTAGATCTTTATTTTTCATGATATTCATAAATGATGTCCCTGATAAAATAGAATCTGAGATGGGTATATTTGTTGACGACACTACTCTCTATAAAAGGCACTGGGTGATGACGAATGAACAAATATCCGAGGCAATAGTAGGATGACCTATAATCTGTTGTAGAATGAGGTCAAAATGGATCGCAACTTTCAAGGCTGCCAAGACTAAGCTCCTTTCCTTTAATAGTTAAAAGACGCCTTCTCAACGACCAATAGATATGACTAAAGATGCATAACCTGAAAACACTTCGTTCAAACTCCTCGGCTTAACGTTCACAGAGAATATGAGTTTGAAGAGATACATTAAGAACATTGGCAAGGTTGCTGCAAAGAAGTTGGACTCTCTCTACCCTGCTAGAAAGTTACGCATGCCTGAAAGAATCCTGTATCTCTACAAGGCCACAATTTGCCCATGTATGGAGTAGTGTTGTCACATTTGAGCTGGCGCATCTGATACAAGTCTCTCGCTGTTGGGCAGGTTTCTAAACAGAGTCGTCAGCCTGATAGATTCTGATCTGTCATCTTAGCTTCAAAGTTGTCTATCGACGTAACGTTGCATCTCTCTGCCTGTTTACAATTATTTTAATGGTGGATGCTCCTCGGTGTGATTTCCCCCGACAAGCAATAAAGTCCTATCCCTACACCATAGAGATCCCAAGAAGGCCCTCTACTCTAATAACTTCCTTCCTCAGAACCTCTAGACTTTAAAATTCCGTTCCAGCCTCCTGCTTCCCCCGCTGTACTGACATGCAGAAGTTGAAGTGTAAAGTAAACAGACATCTTGCTGATAAACTCCCTAGATAGTATCCCTTCAACTCCTGTCCCTGATTGTAGCCTCCTACATAAAACTTCATCGAGCCTTGTTTGAGGTGAAAATGTAATTTAAAAATTCGATACAATTTCTTTGAAGAATCTACAGAAAAATGAAGAATCATTGCTCTTTTTCATCTTCCACTATTTTACAATTTGTATATTAAATATATTTGTGAGTACATTCCTATCTAATAAAATTAATGTAATTTGAAATTTAAAAAAAACTAGAACGGTGTTATAGTAACAAACGATATATACCACAAGACTGATCAAGTTTGAAAATGTGTATCTTAAGGACTTGCAATATGTGACATGCTGTCACTTGGCTAACATTTACTTATATTAGTCCTTTTCTTTTAGATTGTACTTATATTAGTTGTTTGAGTTGTTTCTATTGAGCTTCTTCTATTCGTAGGATGGAATAAGATACGTTTATCTATGTCTACATTTATCTCATCCTGGAGTAACTTACGTTTCTCTCATACTAAAATATCCAAGTTCACAGGTTATATCTTTCCAAAACAAATATGTAATAACACAGAAAAATCAGACTTTATATAATTCACTAGACCCTCACGAATTGTGTGAACTAATAGCAATGCCCATTCTGTACATTAAAGAAAAACACTCTTATTCGAAAAGTAGATCGATAACCGTTAATATGCTCTATTGTTACATCTGTCTGGTCGTGATCCTCCGCTGGTCCGCATTTCTAAAAAATCCGCATTTATATGGAGATGTGTTGATCTCTATTCGTGACAAGATTGAGCGTAGATAAAAAGGTCTACGATTAAATTTTAAGACTAGTTTTCTCCTCTTATTTATCTGCTTACGCAATCACATCAAAAGTCCCTTCTCTAATAAACTGTAGTTCCTTCCCTATAATCATGACGCGGTTTCTCGTTACGTGACTTGTCGCGCTTATTAAACACAATCTGCCAGTCTTCCCTCTCTCTTTATATATATATATATAGAGAGAGAGAGAAAGATAGATAGATAGATATGTATATATATATATATATATATATATATATATATATATATATATATATATATATATATATATATATATGGAGGGAGTGTATGCGTGTGTGTGCATAAACTGCATCAATCGCTTTATTGCAGTTTAGTAAAATAGCAATATTTCACTAAGTATTCGTCACGACAAAATGTATTTTATATCATCAAACGAATGCTTTAAGGTTAGTTATTTACAGACATTTTATTCGAATTCATGCGATATTCACGAAGTTATGACATTTTATTCTTTATCGTGGAATTTCTACTGTCCATCGCTTAAAATGTTGTTTTAGGGCAAAAATACAATGTCTTATGTGAACTTTAATTTTTATTATAATTTTCTGTCAAAGACAAATGAGAAAAAGCACATCCTATGTGCTAAGCCTCAAATAAATGAATTATTTACCGACATATCCACCATTTTTAAATAACTTAAAATAACCTTTTGTCCTCCGGGGAAGTCAAGTGTTTGACTTCAACAAGGATTTATAGGTCTCCTAATATCAACTATGTTTTCCACAAAGCATATTTTGAAGTAAATTGCTCCCCTTCCTCAGAAACTTCCTTTTTTAATATCGACCAGAAATATTCAATCTGGGTTAAGGTCTGGGGAACACGGTGGTCAGATCATGAGTGTTTCTCCAAAGAAGCCCATAGATTCAAGGAAGGCTGCAGTCGCCGAAGCAGAATGGGATGGCACATTGTCATGCATAAAAATCATCTGAAAGTGACGTGAAAATAATAGTTCATCAAGCCATGGTGACAAATGTCATAAAGGTTGTGTACACATTGCTGGTATGTTTTACATCCTCTGGAACTCCGGATGATCCAACCAACTTATCCCTAATGATTCTCGCCCAAAATATGATGCACCCACATCCTCGTTAGCGATGAACTCTGTAAGGGGTTGGAGTTCCGTTCGAGTTCCAAACTTTGGCCCATCCATCAGGATCGTAAAAAGTAGCAAGGGCGTCATCTGTAAATAGGACACTTTCTGAATCTATTTTCATGTAACTCTGTGTCCAAGCCTTTCGTTTTTCCATATGTTGTTTTCTTAATGGAGGCCTTACAGTAGTCTGGATATCCCTTGCCATCTCATTCAACTGTCTGGATCTTGGAGCGATTCCAGCTCTTGCAAAAATGAAAGTACTGGTGCTGTTTGTGTTTCGGTTGACTTCCCTACGAATTTTTCCGAATATAACGATATGGAAGCGTTCTCCTGGCGCCCTTATCCTTTCTGGATTTGGTGTTGGGGTTGCTCAGGAATTAAGTTCTTGGATACCTTTCCTTCAGCTCCATAGCTAAATCATTGATGAAAAATTCTTCCGAGAGTCCAGATACAATCCTTTTCTTTTTTGATAACCGTTAATCACCCCTTTTTGGCACTTTAAAAGACCTGCAATAAAGCGATGGGCAATATAAATTACTTGCTAATAATAACACATCATAACTTCGTGAATATCGCATGGATTTGAATAAAATTTTGGGAAATAAATAACCTTAAAACAGTCATTTGATAATAAAATTGTCATTATTTTGGGACGTATATGTAGTGAAATATTCATATTTTACTAATATGTATACATATAGATATACATATAAACTGTGTCAATCACTTCATTGCATATTAGTAAAATATCAATAATTCACTATATTTGTGAATAAAAGTTTTGATAATCCCTTGAAGTGAAATGCCCACGATAAAATATATTCTCTCTGACAACTCTGTATCCTAAACAAGACATTAGACATAGAAGTGAGTGAGAAAATGTTAGTGTTTCTCACATGTAGGTTCCGGAAAATAAAATGACCAACAATACCCACATATACAAATGCAATTTCTAGAAAAATAAACGTTACAAAACTACAATACAATATATTCTTTTTACCAAATATGCGTAAAACAGGAGCGGTTTTAATTACTTGTATATTATGAATCATTTATAATATATACTTTAGGTTATTAATTTTATATACTTTAAAAATAGTGCACTAGATTAAACTGTAGGTAAAAGGCATATATTTGCATTTGACATCAGTTTATTGTTATGCATTGTTACATATATTAAGTTGAATCCTACGCTATATATTGATAAGATTTGACATGACCATTGACATTGACATTACTGAGGAATAAAGGATTTTAAACGTCTGTTCCATACGCTTGCCCTATTATTTGATTCTGGATTTACAGATGATGGCAGCCCACTAAAAGAAAGGGAGGCAGATAAAGAAAGCCTATTCCTGGAAAAGAGTGGGGAAACAGCAAAGACTAAAACACATATGAGTTAACTAAAATAAAAAAGATATGTTTTTTATTATTTTTTAACGAACAGACAACAGAAGGATAAGAGTGCAAAAAAAGATTGTAAAAAGGAGTAAAAATATTAAATGCATTGGAAAGTAAAAAAAAAAGGTGAATAAAAACCAAAAGAGGAAATATACTCAAACGTCCAATCATTTTTCAAGTCGTGCTGAGATATAAAAACGGAAATATAAAAATCAAATAAAAAAATTAGCCCAGATAAGTATATTTACATCAGGATGTGATGCTACATACAAACGTCTGTATTCTTAACTTAATTAGATGCAGCAAATCAACGAGAAACATACACACGCACACCAACATTATATATATATATATATATATACACATGTATATACATATGTAAATATATATACATGCATATATATATATATAAATATAAACATGTGTATATATATATAAACATATATATATATATGCTGATTGGTCGAGCCAAAAAGCTACTTTATGTTTTCTTAAATGTAAATTTTTCTCTTTTAATTATATATATATACATATATATATATATATATATATATATACATATATATATATATATATATATACATATATATATATATATATATATATATACACGGTATTCATGCAGAGAGTTATCCGTGCTGAACATGGTTTATTTATAATAATAATAATAATAATAATAATAATAATAATAATAATAATAATAATATCATTATTATTTTATTATTAGACAGCGAATATGTATATGTCAGTTCATGTAATTTTGGGAGTATGATATATTTGTTACGTAACAATCAATTAATCAATTGAGGCAATTTTTTGAATATGACAATTGAAATTAATTGATCAATATATATATGATTTTAGGCACATGATGTTATTGTTTCGTGCCGAGTTTGTAACAATTAATTGATCAATTTACGTGATATTTTGAATATGACATTTATGTTCTGTGTCGATTATTATCTCATGAATATATATATATTCCGGTTTGTTTTGTTTGTATGTTTTTATAAGATAATATATGGGATAAAACTCTTCCATATTACAGTTGTTTGGTCCTTTCGCTCAGATGAGTATAGTATCTGTTCTCACCATTCCAGCGATCTCATCATCCCTCCCAAGAAATGTTTCAACAATTGCCATGAACACAATTTGGACCGATAGCACATGTTTCCATATATTGTTGTTGTTGTTGTTGTTGTTGTTGGTGGTGGTGGTGGTGTTGGTGGTGGCGTTGGTGGTGGTGGTGGTGGTGGTGGTGGTGTTGGTGGGGGCGTTGGTGGTTGTGGTGGTGGTGGCGGTGGGCGTGGTGGTTGTCTGCACCAACACAATACTAGGTGACGGTAACTAAGTTATCTCTCCTCAACAAATGTGTATTGGGATGTTTTGAATATTCCATTTACATTCAAAGGACATTCAGTTTGTAATATCCTACTTTCTTTGTGAAGGAGTTCAGGATAATAACGACCAAATATAAGCTTATATATAGATAGATACTCACATGATATCCTTACGCAAGTTATCATCACTGATTTCTCACTGATAATGATGGTGTCGGTTGTGTTTTTAGTGGCAACAAGTTCCTACAGAATTTTTATACTCTCAGTTTCTTTCAATAGCCATTGCAAATGACTTTGTCTAATTGAAATTGCCGTTTGCTATTTATTTTTAGCTGGGAACGGCCATTGAGATTTTACAGAACGTTGATGAGAATACCCTCCCCTCGAATGTATCAGTACTTTTCCTACGCTGCCACTATATGTCTTGATAATGATCTTAATTTTCGGTGTCCCCACCTTATTTGACTCTTCACTAGCGTGTTGCAGTGTAAAACATGAGGACGTATATCTTTTAGAAGATACAAGTTTATGCGTATTTGTGCAGTTTCAGTATTTTTATTAATTTTACTAAGCCGTTTCTGAACAGAAATCATTGTCAGCTAATCCTCACTAAGTATTACTAATTGTGTTCTCCTAAAGAACGAATCCCAATAAATCTCTTTAAATTCGCCGCACTATTTATTTTCAGTAAATATTACAAATTACAATTGTATCACAATAACGATCAGAAGACATATTTTTGTAATTATTCATGGTAAAAATAAAAAGTAAAAATAAACAGTATCAGTCAACTACTTCGTAATTACTAAACAAAAGCTGTATCAAGTAATTCCTAAAAATGAAAGCGGAAAACTAAGCTATGCATATTAAAATAAATATAGCCTTATGACATAAAGGTGCAATAACGCTATCTTTATTCTAAATATACATAGTCTACTATTTTTCTAAGTTCTTTATTATAATTTTATAATTTATTTTAATTAAACACCTCAAGATACAACTCTTGCTAAGATATATTTTTATTACCATGGTAATAAATAAAAATTTCGTCATTACACACTTGCCGTAATAGACAGTAAATATATATATATATATATATATATATATATATATATATATATATACATACATATATATATATATATATATATATATAGTATGTTATGAAAATAGATATGGCATCAGCTACATATATGGCGGTTAAGCTACAGAGAATATTCCGGGGTTCATCCTCGTGAGAATTCATTAGGCTTATGCGAAGAGTTGTGGTTATCGCACATTTTTATATGAACACATGGTATTGAATTTGCTAATTATCCAATCAGCTCTTAGCTGTTACTGGGCCCATCGTAACCAGCCAATGAACGGTCACATACAAAACAAATTACAGTTGACCTAAGGTTCACCTTCCTTTTGCACTTGTACTGTGGCACTTACAAAATTCAATACCATGTGTTTATAAAAGAAATCTGAGATAAGCCTGGCGACTTGTCACGCGGATGAAACACGGAATATTCTGCGTAGCTTAATTGACATATATATTTTCATAGCTTACTACCTAGCTCTACTTATGTATGGAGCACTGTTTACGTAAATGCTGAAAATTTAGACATAAAATTATATCTTCGTATATTAATTTATGAGATTAAATAAGAAGTTGCGCGTATATATATATATATATATATATATATATATATATATATATATATGTATATATGCATGTGTGTGTATGTGTGTGTGTATGTGAGTGATGATTCAAGCTTAGAAAAAACAAAATTTCAGTATAGCGCCTTTGCCCGACTGCATTATAATCACAGTGATAAGGAATGTTTAAGCTTACAGGGCTGTTTAAAACTTTGCTTCAAGAGAAATGCTTCTTAAAAGGTTATTAATCTGCCACATATTCAAAATTTTGTGGAAAGCGCCTTTTTAATTTTTCATGTCGTTTCTATGTGTATGCTTTTTTTTTCTTATTTTTGTAAATTGTATTTCATAGTTTAATTTTTATTATAATAGTTCATTATTATTATAATAAAAATTAAAATAAACGTATGAAATACAAGATAAAAGAATAAGAAAAAAAACACAGAATTGAATACTAAAATTGTGACCTCTGTTTCAAAAGATGTTATTAATATTATTATAATTTTATTATATATTTTTTGATTAATGCTGGTAGTTTTATTCAGATTTTATTCTATTTTTAGAATCAATTTTTTTAGTTATGTCATCAGCTAAGGCATGTAAACTAAAACATTATGCATTGCATATCCCGTACTAATGCTATATGTCCTGGTTTATGCTGGGACATACTTATGTATCGCTTTAAGAGACGAATAAATATTCTCCCCACCCCGATGAGATTCTATCCTCCCAATCTTACCCACTTTAAATAAAGCGATGCACACAGATGAATGTATCAAGCTACATAACATTAGACGCACGATATTTGAGTTTTCATATTAGAAAACTTAAACGCCAAGTTCAGTAATAATATTTTAATTTATCAACATGAGGCTTAAGAAATTTCATTTTGCTTCTTATTTCAACGACGAAATTTGAAATTACGAATTAAGCTTGAAAAGATATCTGCTTATATAAACTACTTCTTAAGCATTTCTCGCCGGTATAATCATGATAGGTTTCGTATGAATATTACTTTGCTTACTGCTATTGCCTGTAAATCCAACATCTTCCGGATTATATATATATATATATATATATATATATATATATATATATATATATATATATATAGATATATAGATATAGATATAGATATAGATATATATATATATAATTTTATAAATCTGCTGGCATGCAAACCCGTATAGGAAATATACTTATTTAAATGTATTCTTTGTCGTACATATAATACAAATTCTAGATTTAAAATATAACCCTTTCGCATCATAAAATTTAAATTACTAAATTATGATATGTATATATATATATATATATATATATATATATATATATATATATATATATATATTTGGTAAGACTGGAAACTGGTAAAACCTGAAGAGAATGCTCTACTATTGCAGAGCAAATATGTGTTTTATTTTTTATTATCGTTTATCTGTTTGGTTACATATAGTTCAGATGTTGGACCATGTTTACGATCTATCTAACAGCCTCGTCCGACCTTACCACTTCTGTCAGGTCTGACGAGACTGTTAGATCGTAAACATGGTTCAACATCTGGAACATATATAACCAAGCAGATAAAACGGTCGTAAATATATATATATATATATATATATATATATATATATATATATATATATAGTCTTTGAAGTTTTTAACCTTTAAAACTATACAAAAAAATTTTTTTTTTATCATTCGTTAGAGAACCATCCAGTCAGTAAATCATTTAATCACCTGCAATCACTGCATCAACTCGCTCTCGAATTTACTATAATACCAATAATTTATTTTTCAAGGGATCATCTGTTGTTTACTATGAAACACTGTTTCGGGGATTTAAAAACAAAACAGTATATTACATCATGGCTCCCCAGCAGTGTTGATCAAACACCACCACCCTTAATCTTAGGAAGAAGACATGTTACAAACATTTGATCCAAGTTCCTATTCTTGATTGCAATTACTAACCTTTTCATACTATAAAAATGAATTTCTTACCTGTGCGATTCATCAATTTCCACATTTAAAATGGATGCATTTTTTTAATTTTTTAATTTATCAGTCTTATATTTATAAGATTAGGATTAATCCATTTAACTACTTATCACCCCCACTATGATTAGTATTTACTATATTTACATTCTTATTTATTTAAAATTAGATATATAAAGGTGAAAATATTTTTACATATATACATTTTATATATATATATATATATATATATATATATATATATATATATATATATATAAATTTATTATATGTAATTATAAATACATTTTATACATTGCTAATATAGTTTTGGATTTCCTTTATTTATATAGTCTGGTTTATCTTAAACGATTCAAAAGCATCAGGATAACGAACAAATGCTTTATTTAACTGTTTTAATATTTTATTTTTATCCCCTCCTTGTTTTATCATACTTATTACTAAGTTAGAAACTGGTGGTATAAAATCTGTTAATTTTAAAGTAACGCGAGCTATTCTCAAAAACTCTGACATAATGGTTCAATAAAACATAAAAACAGGGCAGGTGCTATCTTTATGCGGCATACGTACTATTTTAAAGAGGAAAACGTTTCTTTTATCAAATATTTTATAAAGAAAAATCCAATCCTCAATTTTTATATCTAAATCCAGAAATGTAGCCTGTTGTCCTCTATGTTCACAATTCAATTTTAATTCGTTTGGATATATAAGATGTTTATTTTTTTCGAATTCATCATTATCGTTTATACATATAAGTTCATCTATAAATCTCCTACACCCATGAAAGTTATATGTTTTAGATATATCTGTTTTTAGTAGTGATGATATATATATATATATATATATATATATATATATATATATATATACTCGAGTCTATGTAAATACAAATTTGCCCAAAATGGTGCAGGATCCAATCCCATTGGGATAATTATCGTTTGGAGTAATATTTTATTTACTATTTGAAAATATCATTCGTTAATAAGATGACTTACAATTATTTTTTAAATACCTTTAGAAACACTAGTATTGATATTTTTATTTTTACACTATAAAGTTTTAGAGTTTGAAAAGTATATATATTTACCTTTTACACCTTCAAAAGCTAAATCTACAGTATCATTTAATTCTTTTATAAGTATTTCGTGCGGAATTTTAGTATACAGCGTACTAAAATCATAAGTAGCTATAGATTTTGCTTTTATTCTGGAATTTATTTTATCTCATTTTTCTTTCACTGGTTGGGAAGTTTGTAATACCCAAAATAGATTTATATTACTATAGAATTTACTTTTCAGGTGAAAATTATTTATTTGATTTATAATTAATTTAAATATTTTAGATATAGCTTTACTTTAAGGTTTAGTGATGCACGTCTTTGAACCTACAATAAATCTAGCACTAACTGGATTTTTATGCATTTTAGGTATCCAATACATACATGGAAGATTTTTGTGTTTGTCTTCTAACTTTAATTCTACTTTTTCACTAATAGTACTATTATTCAAAATAATGCTATCTAAATTACTATGACATACTTTATAAGTATCCGAAACGTTACCTATAAGTCCTACTTCTATCAATAAACGTTGTATATAATATTTTTTTACATGTAAAAGCTATATTGTTTGCCGCTTTATCAATCGGAACTATTACAAACTTTCCTTGAAGTATTTTAAGTTCCTCCCGTATTTCTGAATTTTATAAAAGAGGATTGGTTTTTCTAGGGTGTTTAAATTGTTTTATATGTTTAACCTTTTCATTTACGCATTCAAGTATACTATTTTTCCATGCATAAAACGTAGACTGTGCAAATTTATATTTCTTTACCATCGACATAATAAAACCTTCTAGTGCTTTAGTTACTTCTTTAACGCATTTAGTGTAATTTAGGCATTTAGGTGCTCTATAATTTGGGCCCTTACTAAGTAGTTTTCTTTATTTAGGATTATTTACTATCTCTAAATCTCCTGTAATTACATGTTTTATCTCATTATTACAGAAAGGAGAGGAATTACATTCACATTCTGGAATATTTATAATATTATCATTTATATTTATATGTTCTACCGTTTTCTTATAATTAAAAATCTTATTGCGTATTGTTGGCCCTAGTTGGCCCTAGTTTATATGTAACTATTGGTTTTTGATCTTTTGTCTGTAACTCATTTGGTAGTAATTGTATAGTTTTTTGTTTATTAAATATTTTAGGTAAATTTACATCATCACAACCTTTATTTTCATACAAAACTACACAAACATTTTTAGGTTTCTTTTTTATATCGTTCACAGGTGGCTTATATAATTTAGTGTCGATTATATCCAGAATATAGTCATATCATTGAATGAAATAGTCCCTCCTATATATCCTATCCGGTTGTAATAATATTTTCGATGCTATTTCCTTCAAAACTTTCTTTTTTTGTTTGATTGAGCAATTTTCTTATATAATTGAACGACTCATAAATTTGATTATCTTTAATTTTACTAAAAAAAAATTCTCGCATGAAATAACTGATTTTCTATTATTTCTATTAACATGAGTTATGTCTCTAATACCGTAGCGAGGCAAAGCTGGATATAATCTACCAATAATTTCAGAATCTTGTAGGTTATATATATATATATATATATATATATATATATATATATATATATATATATATATATATATATATATTCAGGGAGGGAGAGCGAGGTTTGATTGTTTTGTTTTACAGCATATCAAACCTTTTCGGATTATTCAACGTATCAAGTAATTTTGGAAAAAAAAAGTTTTATGTTTTAGACATTTATTCATTGTGTTTGGTTTGATTTGGTTTTGTTTGGTTTTGTTTTGTTGGGTTTGGTTTGGTTTGGTTTGCTTGCTTTGTTTAACGGAATGTCAACCTTTTCAGGTTATTTCATGCTGAATCCAGTAATTTTAGAAAAACGTTTTATGCTACAAGTTGTTTATAGCTGCACTTATTGATTCATGGTGTTTATTTTTTCTATTGCTTTACGGCATATCAACCTTTTTTTTGGTTGATTTAATGCCGAATAAAATAATTTTCGAGAGCAGGTTCATGCTTTAAGTTATTTATATCTGCAAGTATTTATGTATTATATTTAGTTTGGTTGTTTTGTAAAATGATACGGAAAAAAGGAAAAGGTGGAATATGGCCCGTTTTTTTTTTTTTTGGTTTTGTAGCACATAATTAAGTTTTTCAAATACAAAATGATCAATGTCAAGTGCATTTTATCTCAGAAAGCCAATATCTTCAGACAGCCTGATATGGTATTGAAACGAGAGAGAGAGAGAGAGAGAGAGATAAGGACAAACATGGAGGGAAAAGAAAGTGAAAGAGAGTCAGAGTGGGTGTGTGAGACAGAAAGGTGGTTAGATGTGAGTACATGGTCATATATTTGTATTTCTTTAATTCACTCTTAAACTAATTAAAGGATTATCTGATTTAGAACACATCTGCTTTTATAAGCTTCTCTCTTTGCCCACTATTGGTCTCCCTCGCGTGTGAATTGCACAATTGGAATGATAGGAAGACACGCTTCTTCGTTGCGGTCTCTAAAGCCATGCCAAATAATAACCGAACAAAAAAAACCTGGTATGTTACATGCTCTCACTTCCTCTGCTGATTTATGCACCCCACAAGTTTGAACTCGTTTCACGGGCGTTAAAATCGATCAACGGTTCCCGTTCTCTTAGCGCAAATAAAAGAGAGTTGAATTGGCTTAGTTGATAGGTTTCGATTTTGCCACATTGTGTCTGTTGATATAAGTTAGAATCGCACGTTTGTTTCGGATAATCGGTGTGGACTGAGAGAAAATGCGTGATTATTCGTTGTAGTGTTACGACTTCAACGTTTTATTCCTCTCTTTCTCTCTTTCACACACCCACATTTTCCATCTCGCTCTTCCTCTCACACACGCACTCACAACACTTTTCTCACTCTCTCTCTCTCTCTTTCTCTTTCATAATCTCACTGTCTCTATCTTTGTCTATATGTCTGTCTGTCTCTCTCTGTTTGTCTGTCTATGTCTCTATTTCTCTGTCTCTCTCCCTCTCTCTCTAGAACAAGATTGTTGTCGTTTATATACTGGAAAAATATTGGCAATGTCCGATCTGCAAACATCTTCTATACTTGGTATTTTCTCATTGGTCTATTCATTAATTATTCACTTTCTTTTCTCTCCGCCTTTCTCTTCTGTCCCCCTCTCTCTCTCTCTCTCTCTCTCTCTCTCTCTCTCTCACTCACTCATCCTTTAAAAGTTTTACTCATCTTATCTTGATTTGACTCTAGTTTATATTCAGACTCCTTTTCGAGAATGTGTTTTGCAATTACAAACTGCAGGTGTCAGCAAACTGTCGAGTGAAAACTATCAACAGTAACGTCTGTCAAAACTGTCGCCAGGTCTTCATCAAATATATAATTTGTCTGATGAGATCCGAGATGCAATATGGACAAAACAAACAGTTGTTTTTTTGGGGTTTTTTTCGCGATATTACAATTAACATTTTGTTTAATACCAGTTGCCTTTAAACGTTATAACGGTCTTGTTTTTGTGAAATTCACTCATACGTATTTAGAGATTCCTTTTGTGTAAACAAATCGAGCTTAGGCATTTGGATGATGTAAAACATTGTTAAATCACTACCCGTAGAACAGCGACCGTAAAGCGTAATAGTGAGGAGCCTTTTTCTGTATTTTGGGTGGTCGGATTTCGATCCTGGCATGAGGTAGTTGCCTGTCTAGCCGCAATGATGAGATGTGATACAGCGAAACAGTATTGTATGTGGATTACTTTATATATATATATATATATATATATATATATATATATATATATGTATATATATATATATATATATATATGTATAAATATAAACGGGGGGCATTTAACAAAACGAGATTTAAACGTGAACTCGCGAGGTGTATATATATATATATATATATATATTTCACACTTCCGGTTATAAAATAGACGAATATTGGGTTAAGAGAGCTTGAAACCGACGGTACCAATGATCTGTCTCATCTAACAACTTTCTGTACACAATATATATATATATTTTTTTTACATAAGCATCACCACTTATCAAGGCCAATAGGCCACTCCAGGATAAGGGTTAAAGAGTGTACAGTAGAAATTGGACAATATAGTAATCGTTAGTAAATGGAAATTCGGTAAATTTGTTAACAAGTGAAACGGCTAATCAAGAACTTGTTTACGTTAGACTTGAAGACAAACATATTGTAGTCAGCTGAAGTTAGAACGGAAATGCATATTTTCTTGAAATACACATAAAAAATTGTTCTAAATGACTGATGAAACGCATTAGTTTTAGTTTAAAAGCTATAACAGTCAATGAAATTGAGGAAAAGTTTATTTTATTCTAAAGATTAGAAGCATTATGTATGCCTTTCTCTGTCTTTATGAATGTGTCAGCTTGCTGCCATCTTTTATCTTATCCTTCTGTAACCTCGTGAGTTATCACTCTTCCCAACATGTCATATTATCATAGTCATACCTCAATTTATAAGGTGGATACTTTTTATATCTCCTGAAACATCTGAACTCACATCATCTGACAAAAAAAGTCTTTCAAAATCTATATTTCTACATCCTAAATCAACTTCACAAATAATCAGCTTTGTTTGATGGTATTCATTCTTGCAACTTATTTTATTTTTTGTTACTTGAAAACTAATTTCCCAATGTTATTAGGGATAGAAGTGAATGCATGTGATATAATCTTTTCATTTGGGCTCAGCTTTACAATTCCATAAGTATGAGATACCTTCAATAAGTTTTCAGACATTTTTGTACAAGCATTTAAAACTGTTGTAGACTCTTGAAAATTTAGTATGTTTTTATGGTATTGTAATACGTCTTATGAGATGACTGATCAAGTTTTATTAGCAATACACATGAAATAATTGAAATTGGTTAAAATATTTCAATATAGCAAAAGAGCTTGATGATTTAAGAATCTTTTTTAATTTTTTAAATGCGATTAAAATTAAGGAATTTTTGTGCTTCACGTGTTTGAATATTTTTTCCTCTTTAAGACCATACACGTTTTGTCACATTTTTTACACTACTTTTTCAGTAAAAATGCTATATCTTTGTTAAAACATAAGATTAAGCAAATGAATTTGCTGTATAAGTGTATTTTTGTGCTAGGAATTAGAATATGCTCCAGAAATTAATGGTTTCTAAATAATCTGCAGTAAATGCACATAAATATGCTGGATTTCGAAAGTTTTAATGAGTCACACATACATGCACACTAATAGACATCTCTCCTTTATATAATAGATGGCTGAAGGCTTGTATTAGTGTCGCCATGGTTTGACTAATAAAAGTTTGCAAGTCCTCTTTGTGTGTGAATGTTTATGTGAATAAAAGGCTTTACACAGAACCAATTCTCCTCTATAAACCACTGACCCAAAAAGAGCAAGTCGGTATCGTTGGCAGTAATAGTTTTCCAAAAAGGTTTATGTAAGTTTTTCTTCTCTTGGATACCTACCTTGACAAAGACTAATGAGATTTCTCATCCAGTGGTTTTACCGCATCCTCAGACGCCTACCTGAGCATTTTTTTCTATTCTCACACACACATTATATAATAGGAATACACCAATTAAATTCATCAATCACAGACACACCAACAATTTGGTAAATTCAGTCTTTTATTATTCTGAATTCATTTAGTCAAAAGATTTTGCATTGGTATTATTTTGAACTTTATTAGGTAATTTCTCCAGGAAAAAAAAAAAAACGTAATTTATTCGATTAAGTTTTTGAAAGTTTTTTTTACTAATCAATTTCCAGTAGGAGGAATATAAAAGCTGTTCCATACTTAGCAATTCCATTATTTCAATTAAATTTCCCATTATTCTCTGTAGTAAAGTACTTAAACCTAATGATTCTAACTTATTTTTTATAATTAATATATTTTTACGTTATGGGATGAAAGCAGGATAGGGCAAAACTTGATGAAATTATGGATGACTTTTACGTCACATACGCAAGACCTTAGACAATCTTTTTAGCACATCTCACCATTTATGTGCCAAAATGGCCATTTTAATCCATACCATTTTTCCTAAGTTGGGAGAAGAAAAGATCTGAATCAATCTTTTCCTGACATTATTTTCTCCCAAAGAGAACCAGACCATGTGCTGATACATTAAAAAATAATGTCTGATGGACTATGCCAACAAGAGGCCAACATAATATTTTATTCTTTTCACGAGTCTAATAATAAAACAAGTACATATATACTTCTCTATGAAAGCAAGGTTTGCCAAAAGGTCTAGTTGAATGTGATACTTTCATACCTCAGGCAGTTATAAAACATGCTTTAAAGTGCTACACCACGGTCACCGAAAGTAAGAAGGCCTGTTAACTGAAAAATGTCTGCAGGCAATGTAGGTAAGATTTGTCAGACTATATGAGGGCCATTTGAAAAAGAGCAATAAAACATTTTTAAAAAGAAAAAAGGAACACAGTTCGATTAATACTGAAACGGAACTCTATTCAATATGAAATATAAATTATTATCTATGTAAAATCAAGTCATTTTAAAGCAATATACAATTTAATACGGATAAAACTGAATTATGAATTTTGGGAACAAACAATTAAAGAAACATTAAAGACAAATATTTTTTGGCCTTCGGAACAAGATCACAGGGTAGTATCTGTTTTGATGGTACACTTTCCCTTTTCTGTCCTCAGTCTGTGGAGGAGAAATCTTTCATGACTGAGATTATTTTTGTTCCTATCCAGAGTGCCTCTTATTGGAAAGCTGGATTTTGCCCACGAGATTCTGTTGAAATATTTAAATAGCTTTTACTTTAAATACAGAAATTATATTTAAAGTTTTGGTTTTCTGTTCTATGTCTATTTTTCCCCCATGTTTTTCATCAAAATGTGTAGCGTATTAGTTGTCTCACAGGCCATCATCAGTGATCGCTCACTGGCAGTAACCTGTGGTGTTCTCTGGAGACCAAGTGACAACAAGTCTCCCCAGATTTCCAGTATTATCCATGTCTTGACCACTTGTGCAGATGATTGCATGTTATCGCAACAACCATTGTCACTGATTTCTCATTGGCATCGGCCACTGGTGTTTCCTGGGGTTTAGGTGACAAAATGCCCCCACAAGGTCCCAGATTTGAACTGCACACTTCCAGTGGAGATTTGGTTAGTACTCTCCCACTTCAGTTTTTCCATCCTTCCTGATCCTTCACAACTAGTTGGTGTGGCGCCAATCGATGTCATCTACACCAGTTTTTTTATTATTATTACTATTATTATTATGATAATAATAAAGGTGCTTGTGCAGTGTACGTACGTGTATTTTAAATAGTATTTTCAAGTTAAATTAAATTTTGGGTTTGTATTACTGTACACATAGATTTGAAAAAGTTGTCAAAAAACAAATATATAACAAATAAATGTTATCAAAGGCAAGATAAGTTACTCTTCTACCTATCTGGAAAGGTTTTTAGTGGTTTTACTCACTTTAAAACGTGTAATCGCTTCGAAAATCATACAATGTTTATCAATATATTTAAAAAAGAAAAATATCGGCATGCTCGCTATTGAACTCGTTAAGTTTGGGAAAATGAGTTCAAACAAACAAATTACACAAAACGCCGCCAGAAACCTACCGAATATATGTCTGCCTATGTCACGGTAACATATATTGAGCGAGTTTCCAGCAGCATCCCGCACAATTCCCCTGTTTAAACTCGTTTTCCCAAACAAGCATGCCGCCATTTGCATCTTTCAAATACACCGGTAAACACTGTCGTGAAAAATGCTAACTTTAAAATATTTGGAAATGCTCAGTGAAAAGTTTTATTTATTATCAAAAGAACGGACTGAAAAATATTATATAAAACTTTTGTTTTGCAGTAAAAAAAAAAAAAATAAAATGAAATATTCGACTTTCTCTGATAGAAATTAAAGTTCAACTTTTCTCCACGTTAAAAAACGACCCTTGTGTCTAACTCTGTCCCGTGGGGAGGCATAGTAAATAGGTACTATATTTTCTTAGATTAAACTTATCCCAATGTGCAATTATAATAATTATTATCCAAATGGAGAATTGTTCTTTCTCTTTAGGACCTACATGGACAATCGTTAACACAGCCATATTTTTATGCCTGTTAGCATGACCACGTGGTTGAATACCGGAAACTATACCTACAATTTGATCAGGAAGTGACGTTACGCTGTCATGTTCACTGGCCTACTCTCTCGGTGGTGGTGGCTACACACGCCATATGTTTATTTTAAATTGTCTTTGCACAATAAAGGAGGAGGAGAAGGAGAAGCTGTTTCTTGGATTTAACTTTCATAACTAGATATTGCCACGCTCTAATGATAAAACAGACTTTTCTTAATAAAAACCACGGGTTTAACGTATCTTCTACGTACATTTTATAACTCTTTTGTAAGACTTAATGGATAGAAACATCGAGACTCTTAAGATGTATTCATTGAGTCTCTGTATTTAGTGATGATAAATGGAATGTAAAGCTTAAGCATGGCAAACTGGGGAATATGCTATTTCAAATTTAATTGACAGACAAAAAAAAATGATTCTTATAGAAATGAAATAAATATCTTAAAAATTAATGTACGCTCAAGTTACATAATGTACTCTTGTTACATAACAGTGGGATGATCATCGAAAGGACTCTAGTAATCATTTACTCCTTTTAATTAGTTTACTCCTTTGTGTGTTAATCATCTTAAAATCATATTTTAGTATCTGAGGGGTCGTGTGTTATTCTGCCAACATGGGAAAATCGTGTTGTAGCAAAGTTGCCAGAACCTTCTTACATAAATTATTCTATTAATTCAATCATGTGATCTTAGAAGATGAATGATTTTTTTCAGCTATGATTGTCCAGTATGCTGATAAATCAAAAGGAGGGGAAGAAAGACAAAGGGAGATAGTCGATTGTGTAATGTTTAAGCTCATTTTTGATTGTATCCTTGTTAACATTATCAGTATAATTAATACATCTTGTCTCAACTGAGGTTTTCACAAAAACTGGCACCCTCTGAAAACATATCTAGCTAAGTATTATGGAGTTTCTTTTTCATGATTTTTAGTTTATACCCAGATTCAAACGTTCGAACCCTTAACGACCCCTTATTGGAAATATTTTTGTTTAAAACATAATAGATTTATCTAGTTAATATTTATACTAGCAAACGTACCCACCAGTATTTAACATTCTAATCAGTTGGCCATTTATACACTAATATTGTTGGGAAGATATGAAAAATAACTTGTGTTCAATTATTTGTATATTATAAATTGTTTATGATAGTATTGGCGCTCAGCAATAACACAAAAAAGAGGGTAGACTTATCCGTCATCCCTCAAAATTCAGCTTTAACTTCTGTCAGGAATGTAACTGGACATAAAATAAATGGAAACAATTTTAAACATTCTTTGCACGGAGGGAGTCATAACGACAACTGCATTTTTTAAAGGAAAATTGGCACCTTCCTTCCCCACTTGGCCGAGATTTGAAGTGCCCTCCATTTTATCCCCTGTAGAGACTCTCAAATGCATTCCATTCCATTTTCCTCAAATTGCAAATGGAGGGGAAGTCCTTTGATTCTTCCTGCCTTATTTTAGGAATTTTGTTTGTTATTCATTTTATTTTTTTTTCAATTTACTTACATTCAGATTATGATTGTCTCCCCTACTTTTCCTGTTGTAGATAATAAATCTTATTGACTGTATACTTCGTTTGTTTTTGTTTATTTATTTTATATTCTGAGCAGCTGATAATAAAGAAGGGAGGGGGGAAAACGTAATGGCAAATAGCATGGATACTAAAACTGAATTAGAATAACTAAAAAAAAAAAAAATAAATAAAAAATAAAAACTATACTTTTCCCAAAGTAGGAATTACTATTTTTAATGGTCGTTTTGTGGGCAGAAATTCATTGTAGTGATTTATAAGAAGCAAGTGAGCATAAATCTTTCTTTAACTGTTCTGCAAGTATTTTGATGGTGGATGCTTCGACGAACTACAAGCCCTTATGCCCATTTGACATAGATACCTCTGACAAGCAGAAAAATCCCACCCCTACACAGAAGAGATCCCTAGATGTAAGAAGGCCTTCTATTCTAATAGTTTCTTCCCCAGAACTGCTAGACTTTGGAACTTCTTTCTGGGTTCCTGCTTTCCCAACTTTACTGACATGCAGAAGTTCAAATGTAATGGGAACAGATTTAATGCTGCTCAACTCCCTACATAGTATCCCTGCAACTTATGGCCCCAATAGTAGCCCCCTACATGAAAGCGGCACTATCTTGTTTGGGGTGAAAATGAAATTTTAAAAAAGAAAAATATTGTCTAAAAGATGTTTGAATAATATCATTTCGAAGTATTGCCATGTTATTTCAATATTACTATAAAAATTATATAACACTTTGAAATTACTTTTGTATATAAAGATAAATATTGATTTCCTGCATCTTTTTTCTCTAATTGTGTGTGTCTGTGAGG
Source organism: Euprymna scolopes (assembly GCF_053919585.1). Taxonomy (NCBI): domain Eukaryota; kingdom Metazoa; phylum Mollusca; class Cephalopoda; order Sepiida; family Sepiolidae; genus Euprymna; species Euprymna scolopes. The sequence goes on from NC_136495.1 coordinate 127,432,900, forward strand.
TAAAAAAAATATCCTCAAAATGAAATTGAATTAAATACGTTTGACATACTTTCTGATTGAGCGATATCTATTATATAAAAGCGAAAATGTGTGTGTGTGTGTGTGTTTGTGTGTGTGTGTGTGTGTGTGTGTGCATTTTTTGTGTATGTCTGCCAAAGACTTTTTTTCAGGGGCGGGGCGCTCAGTCGGGTCACTCCTTAAAACTTTATATACTGACTAAATCATAATATATACGAATTACGAACGGATGTCGTGTCTATCTTTAATTTTCCCGACTTTTACCCACTATTTTCGAGATTTTTTCAATCACTGCGTCTTTGTTTCGCTTTTCAGTATAAAAAAGCGAAACTGAATCCGTATCAGCAGTTCCCCCGGCACACGTGGCCGGGACGTCGAGGAAAGCAATAAAGTTTGATCAATGCAGGAGGGGGGAAACAACTTATATCAGACAATTGCTATTCATTAGGACACTCCCCTTTTTATAGGGAGCTGGTTTCTCCCTCCCTAACATCTTGGGAAAACAAACAGCCAAAGTTGGAAAGAAAACAAAAAAAAAAAAACAGCCTTGCAACGAATGCTGACTGCGGGATATGTTTGACCTCATTATCATTAAAAGCGGGCATTTAAGTTTTAATTGTTAAATTAAATCACTTTCCTGTTACTCTACTGGGGTGGGTGAGTGGGTTACATGTCAGGATTTTTTTCCACCTTTGCCTTAAGGTTCCAGGTTCGATCCTACCTACCTACCAAAACTTTTATTTTACCACACGGGCGACGGGCAGGCAGTTTTTTTTTTGTTTTTCGGATTTTAAAAAAAAGTTTAACATCGTTTTATTTATTTATTTTTTTTGTGACCCCCCTCCAACATACACACCTCCAAACACCTGACTAAATCAAACGTTATCATATATACAAGCAAAAACTAGTCACCATCCGGCAATTATTAACCAAGCTCTACATGTTTCTAAATGTATAACTTATAATTAATATCTTAAATATAAACCTATTGTAATTTAACAAACTGATAGTTTGCATTTAATAAATTATCTTCCTTATAATATATATGTATATATATATATATATATATATATATATATATATATATATATATACAATAGATAATTTTTATATATACAATAGATAATTTTTGCATGAGGATTTGCGCGAGAGTAACAAAAGAAAAAGACTCAATCGTCCTAAATTATCTCAATGCTCTGAAATTTGAACTGCAGAATTACAACGTTACTACAGAAGCAACAGCTTTCCAGGAAGGATGAAAAAATGGCTAACCTGAGTAGCTATACCAATTGATAAGAAATAAATCCTATTCTGCTGTACAGTCGGCAATGATAGTTATCATAACAGTGTCCAACACATAAGAAGTATGCATGTATAACTATGATTAACAGGGCCCTTTTAATGCTAATAAGAGCGTAAAAAGAATTTTACTCTCGTATGCTCTTCCGATCAACTAGTCGTCAGGTAAAATTCTTTGTATATAAAATATATGATTGACTAAAAAATTCAGCAAGATTATAATGATATGCTTATCGGAGGTATAAGCACTTTTATTATCAAACTAGCATGGGTGCCCGGCGTTGCCCGGGTGTTTGGAGGTGTATGCTGAGCAAAAAAAAGGGGGTAATTTTTTAAACTTTGACCCCTATTATGACCCCTGAAAATTTATTGTTTTGGGCTCAAATCAAGTTATTAAGTTAGATTCATGTCCACGGAAGCTATATCTAAAATTTAAAGTGTGTAGACCCAAAATTGTCGGAGAAGTTTGGTAGAGTTCTCAAAGCTCAAATCGTTGAACTTTGACCCCTTAATCGCCAAATTTCTGGCTAAAAACCGATCACATAGATTTTTCCAAATCTCAGTACCCTGTATATCAAATTTCGAGTCTGTAGACTAAAAATTGACAGAGTTATTTCGTAGGGAAATGTACACAAACACACACACACACACACACATACACACACACACACACTTTAACTTTTATAGATATATAGATTTAAAATTTGAGTCTGACAGAATGACAAAATTATATTGCAAACCGATATATTAAACAAACGAACTTCAAAGAGACAAATGAACACATAAGTAAAAACAATTTGTATTAGAAAACATTTATTATTCCACGTCTTTTTTTTACAGACCTGACGACTGAGGTTCGCTCTTAATAAAAATTGTTTTTTATAGTCTTAATTTTGACTTCCTTTTTCATAAAAAACTAAAAAAAAAATCAAGAAAGAAAAGAAATTTAATTTTATTTTTTCATTAATTTCTTTCTGTGCAAAGCAATTCTTTCAAACTTACTCTGTTTCCAAAATGTTTTTATTTTATTCCCCTCCCCCTTCATTCATTTTCCTCCGCATCCTGGCAAGATTACTGTACACATAGATTCGAAAAAATAGTCAAAAACAAATATATAAATAAATGTTATCAAAGGCAAGATAAGTTACTTTTCTACCTAACTGGATATCTTTTTTGTGTTTTTATTCAATGTAATATATTTATTCAGCGCGAAAAACATACAGTGTTTACCGATGTGTTGGAAAATTCAAGATGGCGTCTCACACCCTCTTTAACACCGTAAGTTTGGGAAAAGGTGTTATAAATAAAAAACTATACAAAATACTATTAAAAACCCGCCGAATATATGTCAACCTATGTCACGGTAACATATATTGAGCGAGTTTTTAACAGTATTTAAACAGGGCACATCGTAAAAACTGACCCATTAATTTTCCTGAAGTAAAAACTATATAGTTTTTAAACTTTTAAAACTGTACATTATAAAAAGAAAACTGTTCGAGTGATTTTTTTTTTTTTTTTTTTACATGGGTGTCACCACTTATCAAGGCCCAGAGGCCACTCAAGGATAAGGGTTAATAGGTATACATTAGTCATTGTGATTTTAGCATAGTAAACAGTGGGAATTTTGTAACTTGGATTACTTGAAAAAGAAAACTGTTCGAATGATTGAAAATGAAAACAAAATAACAATGTAAATATATTGATAAGAAAAAAACAAAAACAAACGAAGTTTCCGTTTCAGGAACCCGAGTTTAATTTTATGTCGTAATCATTCAACTCGTTAGCGGTTTTATTCAGCGATTAGGGATAACCATACGACATATCTAATTACCAAAGCGATTTTTTTTTAATTTTTTTTTTTTATTAAAACTAAACCTGTTTAGTTTTAATGAACCAATTTTTTTAAAGCCAACACTTTAGTTATTTTGAGAGCGTGCAACTGCACCCGAAAGGTTGATTAGGAAACTCCAAATCCTTTTATGACTCGAAAAAAAAAGGGCTTTTTATCGGCTTGAATGATAAACTAATGTTAAATATTAGTATTTGCCATCGATTCTGAAATAAAATGAAATCCTGACATTGTGATCATTTTTGCAGGTGTTATGTGCCAAATATTGAAATAAGAATGTTTAAATTCAATTATTGTAATTTAAGTCTTTAATTTTAAAGTCGATTTTATTTATAAAATATCTTTTTAGAAATCAATCTCAAAAACAATCTGAACAATAAATCTCTTTTGTTATGGCTAAGTTTTTGTCAAGGGTAGAAATTATAATAGACAAGTATTCATCCCTGATGACATTTTACCGATTTCCTGGTTTACAGGTATTCTTGCTAAATTTCTTCGAAAGAATTGACATAAACAATACTTCAACTAAATACGTATATTTCATGCAATAATGACTTTTATTTCTTCTGACTTTTCCTAAACTAAACATAAAACATCGGTTAGGGTTAGTTTAACATTCTGTAAAAGTACCTTCCGTTTTTTTTTTTTGTTTTTTTTTTTTGTACTTCTGCAGAGAAGGTAAAAAACCGATAAAAACTGGATATATTTTTCGTGTTTTTATTCAATTTAACATGTTTATTCAGCTCGAAAAGAATACAGTGTTTACCGATGTGTTGGAAAATTCAAGATGGCGTCTCACACATTCTTTAACACCGTAAGTTTGGGAAAAGGTGTTATAAATAAAAAACTATACAAAATACTATTAAAAACCCGCCGAATATACGTCAACCTATGTCACGGTAACATATATTGAGCGAGTTTTTAACAGTATTTTAACCGGTTTTTTATTTATTACACCTTTTTCCAAACTTACCGTGTTAAAGAGAGAATCTCTGTTTTTATAGATATATAGAAGAAGATAGATAGATAGATATACTCTTGGAGTGATTAAACACGTTTAAGGTGTGAGTTCGTTTTCTTTAATGAACATTTTTGGCTGTGTTGCCTTACAAACCTCATAGGAATTTAACTTCCTTATTTTTACTCTCTAATAAGATATTTAGTATCCAATGATTTTCCTGACAAGATATTTAATGTTGTATTTCGAAATAGATGCTGTTGTCGTGCATTTTAGAAATTTGCTTGGACATCATAACTACATTTAAAAACAAAAGTGAAAAAATAGCAAATGCAACATCATAGGAGAAAGGAATTAAGATGTAAAAACCGAAAAAATCGATTTTAATATTGATTAGAAGTTTTCGAAAGGCACGAAAGAACAAAGGGAATATTTAAAATAATGTATAATATAAATCTTACGTGTTTGTTTAAATGTATGTATGTATGTTTGTATGTCTGCCTAAAACTTTCGATAGAGGCAGCAGATTTTCATGAGATTCGTACCGTTTTGACGCCGACGCTTCGAACAACAAATATCGAAAAGTTGGCTAGAAACATTAATCGCTTCACCTTCAACTGGGCATTTTTTTTCGCCGACATTTTCGAAAGTTATCCTCAATTCCTCAATTGACTAGCCTTAATTTAAGCCTTCGTCATTTCTGGTTTGGCGATGGACAAACCAGCAAAGATGCCACTTTTTCATGTTCTTTCCTCCTTCTCGCTACGGGTTGGAACCTACCTTCCTACTGCCATTTTTTTTTTTGCTCAACACACATCTTCAAGCACCCGGGCAACGCCGGGCACTCACGCTAGAATAAAATAAAAACAGGCCGATATTTTAATAAGAGAGAAAAATACTATAAATACTAATGATTAATAAAACAAGTAGAAAAACTCAGTAATACAAAAATAGAATCAACTTCGGAGAAATAAGAAGACTTTAAGAAAATACACGAAGGAATATGTAAAAAAAGAAGTAGGGAATGAAAAACAGAAAACACACAACGTAGGAATATATAAATATATGGGAATAATTAGAAGAAAAAGGAAAGAAATATAAATGCAAAACTAAATATAACGAACGAATAACACTGAATATTAAATAATTAACATGTTATTTATTAACTTATATGAATGGAACGTAAAACTCAGTTGTGAAACCGAGTACAATATAACCCCGGGATACGGCATTAAAAATGATATTTTGTGTATAGAAAATATTTAAAAAAAATATGAATGTAAAAGAAAAAAATGATATTATTTTAAATCAAATCAAATGCCTAAATAGGGAATATTAGATAGAAATAGAATAAATAAAAAGATTTTAAGAAAAGCATCGAATTTTTAATTTAAGATCTTTCAGAATGTTTATAAGTTTATTAGAGTTAGTTCTTCTGTAATTGTCTTTTGCATGTTGACATAATCACGTTGACACTTCAGTTCCCGTTAGATCATTGAAGTTAAGCAACGTTGAACCTGGTCACCACTAAAATGGGTGGCCATTTGGGAATTCAAGGTTATGTATGTGCTCTCCGCGTATCTCGGCATTGTTACAAGTAATTCTCTATTTCTCTTTGCCAGTGGTCTCAAGCAGTACCGATTCAGCAATGGTATGGTTAGCGATTGCGCAACTCTTGCCTCACAATTATAAATTCAGCTACACTTACAGGGATATCCATTGTCCCTTGAGTCTGAAGGGAAGCAACGATGCCGGTTATGTAAACAAATAGAATACTTATTTAAAATGGAAAAATCGGGCAGAGGAGATATGATGCAAAAAGGAAAAAAAATCTGAGAGGGAGAATATTTAACTACATGTTTGGACACGTCTGGCAAAAACATGCATAGAAATAGAAAGTACACATATCAATGGGAATAAGAGTAAGATTGAATACAGCTGAGCTAAGAACTATCGATTACTTTTCATATTTCTCCTCATATTTCTGTATTAATGTGAGCCTTATCGTTAGCAATTCTGATTTCAATTTGATTTATTTTATTAACACATTTTCAATAAATGTTCATTATCATTCAAATATGCTTGAATATTCTCTATATTAAAAATATGAAAAATAGGCTATGAGTTTTTAGTATATCTCATTGTAAGATTTTTTAAGTGATGTATTTTTTTTGTTCTATAAGCTCCTTCAGATAAAACAGACTCCGCTTTTCCAAATCAATCATTGATTTACCAAACAATTGTTATTTGACTACGTTTATTCTCATGTTAAAATGCGCAAGTTAATGAGGGCTATGTTCCTGGTTCCAATAGAAAGGTCACCATCGGACATGAGAATTTAGAAAATCGATTCTGTCCGTCTTCAAATTAGACAGGACCCCATGTAACAATGGGGAAATATCAAAGTTTAAGAGACGACTTTTTATGTAATCGATAAAGACAGACAGGGTTGACAAAAATTCGATCGATAAACAGTGAAATCGGTCATAAGAGATCTGAGCTTCTTTCTTTTTTGTGTTCGTTTAAAAGCAATATAAAGAGTTTGACGATAAAAATGCAAATATGACTAAGAATTGGCGTATATCAGTTTAGCGATGAAATGCTTCTGCCATGTTTTGGCTTAATAGAATAAAATACCGATAAGGAATCTGGTATAAGGTCATCTTTTCTCCTCACAATCCTTCTATTAATATAAAATCGAATGTGTGTATGTATGTTCGCTTTTTGTGTATGTCCGAGAAAGGCTTCTTTCCGAGAAGCGATCGATCGACTCACTTCTTCTTAAAACTTTTTATATCACGTCTAAATGATAATATCTACGAGTTAACAACGAGAGTCGCCTGGCTATTTTATTTGCTCGACTTTGAAAAGATAAATATTCAATATTTTTCCCTCGCCGCATGTGGATTAGGCTTTTTCGTATAATAAAAGCGGAACTAATTCTGACGGCATTTTTCCGGTCGGTCGTGATCGCCAGAAGTGTCCAAAAACAATAAGCTTTGACCAATGTGGAGTCTCTCCTTATGTCAGACAATTGCTATTTAATTTGGACAATGTCCTTGCTATGGGGAGCTGGTCCCTCCCCCCAACATCTTGGGGAAACAAAAAAATAAAAAAGCGTTCCCGCAGTAAATAAAATACTACTCCGCAGTCAAATTTGATCTCATTAAAACGGGCACCTGCCAATTCTAGTTACTTAAATGAATTCAAACCTGTTTACGTTAGTATGTCGTGGTGGCCCAATGGTTAACGTCGCCCGTTTTTTTTCACACTTTAATTTCCAACTTTGCCTCAAGGGTTCGGGTTCGTTCCTTTATATTTACCTACCAAAACCTTTTTATCCCCACCCCGACACATCCGGGTGACCAAACACACCTCCAAATACTTGGGCAACGACGGGTACCCCCTAGTCTTTTATAAAACTAACCATCGCGGTAGCTATAGCAATTTCACTGTAAGAAACTGTATTATTATCACAGGGAAAATTTCGATTTACAACCCTTCTTTTTCGCCTGATTATAAAAGTCTTGTCTCTAATATCAATATGACCAAACCGCAAGAAATTATTTTAAAATCATCTCATACGATTTCTGGCTGACTTGAAAAATTGGGTGGCGAATGAAAATTTAAAATAAATGTCCACGCATTACACGCATTGCAATTTCTTCTTGTATTCATTAATTGTAAAAATTATATTTTAAAAATAAATTATATATATTTTAAAATAAGGACTTCTTTTTAAACAATACTGTATAAAACATATGCAGTAATATAATCCAGTATTTTTGTAAAAAAGGTGTAAACCCCTATTATAACAAACCTTGAGTGTTTATTATGCAGAATAAAATGTAATTAGATAGTCACACATTTAAGAGCGATGCTTCATCTCACGAAAGACATATTTAAATGCGAAAGATTAAATGTATCTGATAAAATTTAAAATGTTTGGATTTTAAGTCGTGTGCAAGCGACTCTATAAGTAACTCCGTCGGGCCGTCGGTGTGTCTGTCTGTATGTCCGTAACACTTTTGTGTTTGGCCTTTTTGGTTAAAATAAAAGGTATGTTGTTAATAGATGCTGTTCTTAGCGTTTTAAGCTTTTCTTGGCCTTTTAGTCCCCATTTCCCCTTCACTCCTCACATTAAAAATCGGCCTTGTGCCTAATTTGCTCGGTGGGGGAGTTAATAAATACCCTTTTCTTGGCCTTTTGGCCAAGATCAAAGTTTAGTATCTGTCCGACAGATACTGCAATCAAAGACCATATGTGGGACGATCCCGTATATAAGACCTTGCCACTATCAAGCTTCACTACCAATTGCCACTATCTAGCTTCACTACGCCCCGAGGAGTTGGTCCCTATTTCCCCTTCACTCCTAACATTAAAAATCGGCCTTGTGCTTAATTTGCTCGGTGGGGGGGCAAATAAATACAGCTGTTCTGGGCCTTTTATCCAAGATCAAAGTGTAGTATCAGTTCCGGCAGATCCTGCAAGCAAAGATCATATGTGGTGGAAAATCTGCATATAAGACCTTGCTCAATGTAGGGGCAACCCTTCATACCAATTGTCACTATGCAGCTCCGCTACTCCCTGGGGAGCTGGTCCACATTTCCCCTTAATTCCTCACATAAAAAATCGGCCTTGTGCCTAATTTGTTCGGTGGGGGGGCAAATAATACCAATCCCACATATAAGACCTTGGTCAATGTAGGAACAAACCTTCATACCAATTGTCACTATCCCACTCCCCTACTCCCCGGGGAGTTGGTCCCCATTTCCCCTTCACTTCTAACATTAAGAATCGGCCTTGTGCCTAATTTGCTCGGTGGGGGAGCAACTAAATACCATCTGTTCCGGCAGATACTGCGAGCAAAGACCATATGTGGGGGCAACCCCACATATAAGACCTTGGTCAATGTTGGGGCAACCCTTCATACCAATTGTCACTATCCTGCTCCCCTACTTCCGTGAGAAGTGGCCCCCATTTCCCCTTCACTCCTCGCATTAAAAATCAGCATTGTGCCTAATTATCTCGGTGGCGGGGGGAATATATACCCTTTTCATTTCATGTCAATCCTACATTCACGCAATCATTCATGACACGAAAGCACGCGACTAATAGCTATTGGTCATGTTTACAAAAAAATCGCCACGTATCAAAGTCCGAACCCCATTCTAGGATAAAGTTAATGAGTGTACAGTGATAACGAGACAGAAGCGTAGTAATCGTAAGAATTGGTTGTAATTAGATTCAATAAGAATTGTTTACATTGGAATTGAATATGACCATATCCTAATCAGCTTGAACGCAGGCTGGTGGAACAGAATTTCTCTTTACAGGTATTTTTAGAAAAAAAAAATTGTACATGGAATGTGCGTTAAGATTAAGGCACATATAGAGACTGAGTGAATTATCATTAATAGTTTTAGGTAGGAGAGTGTTTTTGTGAGGTTTTTGGCAAGGATTGAAGCTCAGACAAGGATTTGCAATTAAAATAACGACAGAGCATAAACATGTTCTTTTTATGAGTTTCTATCGATTTGTCTGATAAATCTAGTATTTTATGCATGTACGCTACTTGTTTGTGAATAGACATTAATATTAATTTATTCCTGCACCATAAACAAAATGCACTACATTTTATATGTGTACCTTTTAGCAGAGTAGCTTATTTATTCTCTGTCTCTTCGAATTATTTGTCAGGGTTCACCGATGAACGCACAAAGAAAGCTTTCAGCGCACCTTTATTTCATTCGACCTAGTGAATTTGTTAAGTTCTTATTTTCTATATAATCACAAAGGATCGTGAATATAAGAACTGTCGGTTTCAGATGTGCGTACCAATGATATGTAAAAAAAAAACAACATCAAAGAATCTAAATAAAAAAATGATATTTTACAAAAGTTGATTTTGGTGTCGAATAACAGGGAAAACATGGCTTTCTGAAACTTTATTTGCTTATTATGTAATTGCCATAGATGTAAAATCACATCGCATATGTCATGTTTACCATACCATATATATATATATATATATATATATATATATATATATATATATATATATATATATATATATATATATATAATAATTTTTTAATAGCTACATATACTAATGTTTCAACACATCGGGGGTAATCAATGCAGGAATGCACGAATACAACCAGTCGGGAGATTCGAATCTGGCCTCGCATCCATCTCTGACTCAATTTATAAGGAACAACCCCCACGGCCAATCTCAAACGCGAGAAATATCGTTGAAATTTTAACATTAATTTTAAATGTCGTAACATCCGGCCATAGTGATCTAATGATTATAACATCATGATCTATGCATGTTAGCTTAAACGACCGATTTCTGTTTCAACTTTAAAGTGCTCAACAATAAGAATCGAGTTTTTTTAAACGGCTGACATAATATATATATATATATATATACATGTATACATATATGAACAGTATATATATATATATATATATATAATATATATAATCGCTGAACTGATTGTATATATATATATACATATATATACAGATATATTATATATATAATATATATATAATATATATATATATATATATAAATTAGTTCAGCTCGTCTCTGCTCGGGCCCTATACACTGTTTATAACTTTATGTGCATATATATATATATGTATATATATATATATATATATATATATATATATATATATATATATATATATATATATTACACATCTGACTCAGGTCTGAGTAACCTTCATCTAAAGTTTTAAGTGTTTAGGCCCAAATTGGCGAAGGACTTTGGTAGAGTCTGAAAAAGTCAACTCTCAACAGACCTCTTGGCAACCAAATTTTCGCCCCAAAACTGATTAAAAAGCTTGCTGCATATCTGATTACTCTTTGTGTAAAGGTTCAAATATTTAGACCCAAAATTTCCTTAATAGTTTGCTACGGACCGAAAAGGTCTAATTCTTTTAATTTTTCCCCTTGGCAGCTCAACTTTCGGCTAACACACCATTAAAAAGCTTGCCCTATGTCTGAACATACTTTATGTCAAATTCCAAATGTTTAGACCAAAAATTGGCGGAGGAGTTGTCAAAGGTCAAATTAGTGAACTTTGACTCATTTAACAGCTATCTCGCGGGCCGAATATCAATTAACAACCTTTTCAATACCCTTTATGTCACATCTCGAGTCTGTAGACTAAAAATTTACAGAGTAGCTTCGAAGAGAAATGTGCACACACATACACACACACAGACAATTTAACTTTCATAGATGAAAAGATATAAATTTATATTTTTATTCTTGTAGCGGAATATACTGAGGTACCATATAAATAATGATAAAGCAGATATGACTGTTATTCAGTTTAAGCCGTATTATTTAAAAAATCAACAACATGTGCTTCAGAAAGACAATAATGACACACACTCACAAAGGCAACGTATAGTTCTTTTCCATTCTCATTTCGTTTAGCAAGTTTTGGACTGACTGGCTTTTTACTGCTGTAGTTATTAATTTAGCTTTCATTAATATCTTCATTAATTTTTGGCGTAGTTGTAGACACTACAGAGCTTACACAAGTAGTGCAACTCCTGCAGCATGGTACATAATACGGGGTCATTGTAAGAAAAAGTGCTTTCTCATCTATCACTGGTTAAAGACCATGAAGGAGATACCAGTAGGCAGGTAGTTGCATTGTAAAGATGGACAGGAACGTAGAATATCATTAAATTTGCAGCAGATTCGGTTTCTGCAACTTTGAGTAAAGAGGAACAGGATGCGCACCTACAGAGCTCTACAAAATGACGATTTGCAGATCACTGGTGTTAATGTTCCTGAGCAATAAGTCAGCAACTGCTTTCATGACATTATGAGAGCCCAATGTTTTGGCTGGCACAGTAGAGTTTGATTGTCATTTGTTATAGTTCATCATGTTTGACAAGTACGCCTATGGTGCTCTTTGCTTTCCACCAATGAAAGCAGGGTCAATCAAAGCATATAATTTAGACGTGAAAAGAGTCTTGAGATTCCGTGGAGTACGTTAATTTGTCTTAGAAACAGTTAGCATGACCAGTTTTATTCGAGGCCAGTAGGGTTTAGAGAAACATATCCCTAAATGAATACACAGGTATTATAATAGAACAGCGACTGCTAACCGACCGCTAATACGTATCTAGATGAAATTCTCGGACCAACTGAACCTATACGGTGAGATATTTATTTTTCCTGCTCTAAGACAATGTTTGACCTAATTTGGCTTGTATATGCGAGCAGTTCCTAATGGATGAAGAAATTCATTCGATTGACTAGTCTTTCAATTCATTATTATAAGCACAAAAACATATCTTATAAATTTATTTTTTCGGCCATTCCGTTCTGCTAGGTTGCCCCGCAGATCCTCCAGCACTCAGTTATGTCCTGGTTAAGAACTGGGAAACGATCCTCCTGGATACCATCCATCGTCTGATTGGAAGCATGCCAAACACGTGAGTACCACATAAACTACTAAAAATAATTTAGTTTTTACAATTGCATTTTGACAAAATAAGCCGGTCTGGTGCTTCATTTTTTATTTCTTTATTTGGGTTGTTATGTGTGAAGGGGTGTGTGATTTCTCTCCTCTATAGGTGGGTATGTTAATTTCAATCAAATTGTGCGGCATCATTTCGTAAACTGATGTATCAGCTACTTATTATTATAAAAGATCGTACCCCCTGTTAATCGTATATATATATATATATATATATATATATATATATATATATATATATATATATATAAGCGGGAGAGATAAAATATGTCATAATAAATTTTTATACATGCATATTCTTTATTTGTTATTAAAGAGTCGAGTTCCTAATGAGTATTATTTTTAACCATATTATAGTATTGATTTCAAAAGTTTAGAAAATGGTATGGGTGTCATCGTTTAGTACGTAAACCGAAACAGTTCTTGCTCCAGCAGCATCGAGTGCCAATGTTGATATCGAGAGATGTATGAGGAAGTTTTAATTTTGAACGAAATGAAGAAATTAATTGGATTTCGGCATGCACAGAAAGAAATAAAAATATGTCGGCAAGTCGAAGTGGACATTTTGCATTTTAAGTTGCCTTTATATGCCTGTAATTTATCACCCCAAACTAATAGTTTACTCGATTTATCGACCCAAACTAATAGTTTACTAGATGTAAACTATACTTGGTCTATTAGTCCCTTTTCGTAATAATTTAAGACAAGTAGTTCAGGATATGTTCAGTTAAATATTTACACAAAGACGCACAGACAGACATGTGCCTGCATCTATTGCTATATATGTATGTGTATATATATATATATATATATATATATATATATATATATATTTATATTATATATATATTTATTTTATAAATATAAAAGATAAGATAAAAATATAAAACACATAAAAGATATATATATATATATATATACATATATATATAAAATTCTAATATACATAAAAGATAAGATATAAATATAAAACACATATTGGTTTTATATTTTTTTTATCTGTTTGGTTACATATGTTTCCGATGTTGGACCATGTTTACGATCCAGCTACCTCGTCAGACTTTTTAGAAATAGTTGTTAGTATCTGATAGACGTGTTTTAGAAGAATTACGTGAAAAAAGGGGGTAGGAGATAATAAGGGGGAGGGAGACGGGTATCGACAATATTTCAGTTTTGAAGATTAAAATACATTAGATTGTATTGTGCGCGTGCGGGTATCAGATTCAGGGAGTATGAGCGGAGATATACGGATTTAGGGAGGGTGTGAAGATAGAATGGAAAAGCAAAAAGAGAGGGGATGAGGATAGAGGGAGGTAAGGAGAGGATGGGAGTAGTTTTAATTTTTCGGTTTTCAATTTTGACTGTTTTTGCTTGTTCAGCCATTTATTTAAAGTTGATGAGAGAGAGAGAGAGGGGGGGAGAGAGAAAATGAGAGAGAGAAAGGGTTTTTGTAGGTGTCATGTGTTTGACAAGTACAAGGTTCTATTTAAAATTTTCGTAGTCGCTATAGGTCGACTTGTTCATTTCAGTTGACAATGAGTTGTTTTAGGTAATTAAGAATTAATAAATACGCAAACGCACGCGCAAATACGCATACATACACATACATATGTACATTTCTACACATCCATATACATACACATACGCACATACACGCATATATAAACGATATATATACAGACATACCTGCATCTATATGCACACATACACGCATATACACGTCTTATACATATATATATATATATATATATATATATACTCACACATATACATAGACGCATATATACACACATATATGTATATACACCTATACATATACATATACGTGGAGATATAGATCTCCAGTAAGAAGTAAATGTACATATACATACGTACATACACACATGCACGCACATACACGTATACACACATACATAAATATACATATTTGTAAAAATATAAATTTACGTACATATATCAGCATGTATATACATATACATATACACACAGACAAGTGTATATTTATACCAAGTAAATAAAGTAAAGTAAGGATAAATAAATAATAAATAAGTAAATACATGGGTGTAGTTAATAATGCGAGGTTAGGTAGACGCGTCGTTAAGTTCATATATATATATATATATATATATATATATATATATATATATATATATATATATACATCGGGTGGGCTCTTAACATGGTGATTTGGGAAGTGGTTCTTTTTAACTTTATTTGTGTCAAATGTATTGTGGATATAGGCATATACATACATACAAATACATGCATATAAACTCAGAAATAGCTATACCTTTATTCCTACGTTCAGCAATGCTTGCCCATAGATACACATATATATTTATACACACATTAACACCCAGATGTACGGAAACACATATATGTGCACATAGATATAAATATATCAATATGCGTTCATGTATATACACACGACGCATTAGCACACACATTCATACACGCGTAGTTAGAAACATATATATAAACACACATAAGACCCAACAATGTCCGCAAATATTCACACATATACATATGACGATACATGTACGGATCTCCAGTAAGACGTAGATTTACATACACATGCATAAATATGCGCATACACACATGTACCCATACACACGTATATACAATTATATAAATATACATATTCATAAAAGTATAAATATACACACATATATAAACACACACACACACACATATATATATATATATATATATATATATATGGTGAGAGGGACAGCGAGAAGCAGGAAAGTAAATGAGCAACAATATATAGATATATATATATATAGAGAGAGAGAGAGGGGGAGAGAGAGAGGGTGGAGAGAGATAGATATACAAAAGTGTGAACAGTTTAAAAATGTGCTTCCCCACTATTTACACAAATATTCATAAACATGAAAAAATAACATTTAAATCGCTGAAATACAGATGAAAACCAAAGTAATGTCGTCACATATTTTTAAAAAGTAATGTCGTCACATATTTTTAAAAAGACCAAAATCTCGCACTTGTCATAGAAAGTAGAAAGGAAATATCAAAAACAATTTACCTCTTTTTTAAAAGAATGGTGTAAATATATAAACGTACATATACACACACAATATATATATATATATATATATATATATATATATATATATATATATATAATGTATGAGTGACAGATGTCTATATTTCAATATTCAGGAAGTTTTCCACCTACAATTTATTCCTTTAATTCAGTTTGCATTTACAATCCTTGGCACTATCTATTTTGTAGTACAAAATAAACCATTTAATTATAACATCAATCTGTGAATCTATTTTCCCTAAACTCATTAGAAGAAATAGCAACACTGAATATATCAAAGGGAGATAAGTACGTTTTGGCATGATTGAAAATCCGAAAATTGGAACAGAAGCTGTAAATTCCATATAATATCTTTACATTACGCCATTTGAAATTTAGTAATAAAGTTACTAAAGCCCATCTATTCGTACTAACAAGTTCTATTAATAAAGGTATGTTCTGCCAAAAATGTTAGGTTAATTTTAAATTTATTATTTACTAGCGGTACCCACTAACTGTCGTTGCTCGGTTGAAGTATGTTCCTCTATCTCTTGAAAAAAGTTAAAGTACTCTCGTTGTTGTTGTTGTTGTTGTTGTTCTTCTTCTTCTTCTTCTTCTTCTTCTTATTATTATTATTATTATTATTATTATTATTATTATTCTGCTTCTTCTTCTTCGTCTTCTTGAAGCACTAATTTCCTCCTGTTACGAACAAGTTTTGGAATAGACATCCCCAACTCCTCGTGGTAAAAACGGCTTTCGGGATGTCAACAACGAATGGATAGAGAATTGATCAATCCCCAACCGTAAAAAAAAAATAACAGTGAGGATAAAAAATGTGACACAGTAGGCATGCCGTGTGGAGAGAGGGGAACAAAAAACATTTATTTAGTCGTTAAAGATGTGTTAATGTTGACAGGTTTATTACCGGCCTCCGCGTTTAGAAACTTGAATTAAGAAGCAAAAACTTTATTTAAGAACTAAAACATGTAATCATATCTTAATGAAATGAAACGAAACTTCTACCCTGTATTTATCTTTGGTTAATTTTTTTATCGCTGCAATAATTTCATTTAACACCGTAATTCCAAAAGAAAAAAAAATGAATAAAACCCAAATAAAAATGAAAACAAACTGAAAAAACATACAAAAAGAAAACACTCCAAAACTAATTGTATGTTTTTCGTTTCATTTTGATAAAAAATCAGAAAATATAGAACGTAAAAAGCACATGAGAAAACATTTTCCAATGTTAAAACATTCTCCACCCACAAGAATATTAAATAAAAGAATAAGTAACATTAATGCGAACATGGGTCCCCTACATTTCGACTCTGCTCCTTTATCCACTAGTCCACAGTGACGAAATTGAAATAACGTCGTGTTTTTTTTTTACTATTCAAATCAATCAGGAAAGAAGTTAAGGCGTGCATTTTTTGCGACTGTTAAGTATTTCTGAGTCCTAATAGGGTGTATGACACCAATAATTTCGACGATCGTTTTTATAACCACAAGTTTTGATGAAAAATGAAAAGTTTCCAATGTTACTATAAAAATTGTCGAATTTTGGCTTCAATCAGTTCGCCGTTGTCTCTGTCACGAACCTGCATTTCATTCCTCGCCACCATCTTAGTTACTGGGAATTACTTAACACTCAAGTTCGAAACTGAACTGATTCTTAACCTCCATCTTTGTTCAACTTAATGGCTCAATACCTAACAGGTTATGGGCCCAGCACAAATCCACTGCGCTACTCTGCTTCACAAGTAGAAAAATCAACAATTCGTTGTCTTTTAGTTTTCCAACAGTCATAGGTTCAGTCTTATATATATATATCTAACACTTTTTATGGCATTTTGGTCTGGAAAGTAGATTAAATATGTTGCACTGTTTGTATTGTAACATACGAAAATACCTTTTTCGCTTTTAATATTTAGTTTACTGATACTTTCTATAAATGCAAAGCAATCCGACCCAAATATGTGAATTTGGCTCATTTTGGGTTTTACACCGCAAAACACTTCATTCGGTGTTTTTCCTAATCTTCCATTGAACGATCTATTTCTGATATATGCTGTTTCCATTAAAGCTTACGTCCATAAACTATATGCTAATTTCAAGTCGATAAGTAGACATCTTGCTATCTCCAAAAGGGTTTGCCATGCCATTTTGAAAAGTGGAATACGGCGCAGGTTTCTCGCGTTTACTGCGATGGTTAATTAATAGAATCTCAAAGTCTTTACTTTTAAATCCAGTCCCATTGTCTGAGCTAATACATTTTACCGTGCCCTGTGTGGCAATATCAGCTAAATACTACTTAATGACGAGGATAGTGTCGGATATGTTTTTTTAGAAAATCCAGTATAATTAAACCAGAAAAATCATAAATGAATTTCAAAACGTACCTTATAGTATTTCTCCACATTGGGCTGATCGCACCTTCCAAGTCGCAGTGCACAAGTGAGAGAATTTACGTGGCCTTTTGTCTGGTATTTTGCTTATATATTTTGTCATTTTCCCCTGTGCACAAACATCACAATTTAGGAGATCGTCTGAAGGTATTATTTTCATGTCTTCTATTACATTTGGTATTTTTTTAATATCAGCTTCTGGCAGTGAAACTTTTAAAGCAAGATTCGCTGCAAAAGGTTTTTCACAAATATCTGGAGTGCAATAATATAGCCGACATTTTCACTAAACCTATAAAAAGAAAAAAAGAAAACATTTTATAGCAGAACATTTGGGAATCTAATTATGAATAAATATCTTTTTAGAAACCCAAGAGAAACCAAAGAGAAGCATGAACAGTCGAAATCACAAACACAAAAAGAAGAACAAATTTAAATTGTCCCGGGCACGACGTTAGACTGCGGGCATTTTCATCTTACTAACCAAATTAACCAACTAATACCTAACAGAATGTTTCCAGTTTTTGGAACACAAAAAATGTATATTTGTATGTGTTTGTGTATATATTTATATGTATGCGAATGTATGTATTTGTGATTATATATATATATATATATATATATATATATATATAATATATATATATATGCAAAGTGTTTATTTTATATGTATAAAAAAAATAAATGGCTTCTTTTTGCACACATTATACCAATATATTAATAACTCTTTTGTCCAATTAGAATAAGTAGAAATTTGTCAAAACAAAACAACAAACAAAAAAAACGTTATTTATTTGTTTGTTTATTTGTTAATTTATTTATTCATTTTTATTTTATTTATTTATATATATATATATATATATATATATATATATATATATTTTCTTTTTCTCAAGTCAAACCAAATTGAATCCGAAAGTATTTTTCCATTATATCAAAAAGTGGGTGTGTTGAAAATTTTTGACTCCTACTATTGCAAAATATAAGCAAAATATGACACAGGGTCGTTTTTATGTGGAGTGAAAGGAGGGGGAGGCGATGGGGGCTTATTATATAGGGTTGCCCTTACATGAACGAATAAGCAATTGCCACAAGAGCAATAGTCTCAACGTGCAGCATCTGGCGGAACAGATTCTACACTTTGAGATATTAAATTATTTAGTCAAGCTAAAATTACAGTGTAAGTTCCAACTGAACAAAAAGCTTAGGCACAAGGCTAACTTGAAAGGGGGGATATGAGCCATCCTTGTCACTCCAGAACTAAACAAAAATTTCTCTTAGCTAGTATATTCTTTTACCATAATACCACATTCACCATTTCGTGCTGGGAGGGGGCGTCCTACTTAGAACACAATTGTTTAAAACATGTTTTATTTACGTGTAAAAACAGAAAAGATAAGAATAATTATGATAGAATAATGCATTTATGTCGAGAGCTATGGAAGAAAAAATACAAAATGGATTAATAGGACCTTCCTAACCCCGACTAGTTGATAGACCTCCTGTTCAAGTTCGGTTAGTAAAGGAACCTGAGTTCCTACAGGCCAGTCTCTAAATAGGGAATGCTCTCTAGATGGGAAGAAATAGAGAAAAGAAATGTTTTGGGGTGGGGGATGGGGCGTTAGTGATTGATTTATTTCTCTCCAAGATGGATGAAATTTAGTGAAAGGTGAAAAGAAAAATTGCAGATATGAGGGGTGGCGATCTTGGAGGCTTCCTAGTTGGGGAGGGATGAAGCATTCACTCGGCTAGTTAAGAGGTTGAAAATTGATTACAGTTGACAGAACTGCGCGTTCCATACCTAGGCGGGGAACACGTATTCAAATTTGGCTCCTTTTCGTACACAGACTTACTACATGTATCCATCTTCTGTCAAATGCGGCATGATACAGCCTTCTTCTATCACATTTGATCTTCACCTGTAGTTTGTGTTTAAAGAAAGCAACAGATCCTGATCAGAAAAAGGCAACGCTCCCCCCGTCCACCATGCAGACGCTACGTCTAAACCACCATTCTCGCCACAGCCAGGATCGTAATGTAGACCATTTGCTTTCTCTATCCCACGGCGGTCTCACGTTGTCAACAACATTGGACACGGTAATCGGGCGAGGATTCTCGGGATCTATACGAGCCCTCACCTCGCTGACATACGACTAGTACCGGTGGAGTTCGCGACAATCGAGGAAAGCGTGATCAGTCGTCTCTACGGCTCCAAAAACCCAGAACAGCATTGTATGTTGTTGAATGAAAGTGTATTTCGGGCCAATCGCTAGGCCAGAGACAACCCTTTATTGTTCAGATTACTCGAAGCTGGCGCCCAAGTCCACGTGGAGTGAATCTCCCTCTGCTGCCAACCAAAACGCGCGCATAGCGAGTCGTCGACGAGCCCCCTTACTATATTCCTGTGGAGTTCCCTACGGGTAGCAGTCAAAAGGTCGCTTTAGCTCATCAGTCTTTTAGGAAGGCAGATTCTCCCCTCGGCCTGCGACGGCTCTTGATAGAAGGCTCGAGAACGAGGTCGGGAAAGACGGCAGTAACCGCAGGGTGCCACGGTTGATGTTCTTGCATATAGTGGCTCAGGAAGGCCAGTCTCTAAGAGTCTTGGGTGCACTTCAAGTCCGGCATTCCCAAGCCTCCCTCATACGGACGTTGAATACGTACCTGTCTGCTCACCCAACGTCTTCCTCTGTCCCATAGAAGCGAGGAAAGCGTTCGACGAGATTCTTTAGGTGTTGAGCGGGCAGGGGAAGTGCAGCCAGTCGGTAAAGGATTAGAGGAAAGGCGTACGTGGCACACGCCTCAACTCTATTCTTTAAGGAAAGTTTCCTAGGAAGCCACGAGTAAACAGCAGCCTACTCCTTTGACTGTACCTCCGACCAATTTTTATCAAGCTGGAGACCCGATCCGAAACACACGCCGAGGATCCAAACTGGGCAATCCGTCCAGCTGAAGGGATCCGGGAGGTTTGCATTGCCACTCCAGGCCCCAACTGCAGTCCGACCGACTTGCTGCGGTATATTTTGGCTCCTGTGATTGTTTCATACCGAACGAGCGCCTATGACACAATCTCGATGTCGCAAAAGCTCGACACAAAGACCGTGACTTCATCGGCAAATGCAGATATATTGGCGGCTGGGCCATCAGGTATAGAAATTCCGCGAACAGCCCAATTTGTCTCTCCACGTCCCAGCTTGCAGAGCAGAGGCTCCAACGCCAGGACATAGAGCAGGAGCGACAGCGGACAACCCTGGCGAACCGACCGAGAGATGACTTGCACGACAGCCGTGGGCTGTTAGTACATCACAGAGATCCACTTGCAAAAGTCCGGTTTAAACGGCCGGCCTCTAGGACAGGTGCTAGAAAACGATGGTCGACCCTGGCGAACGATTTGGACTGATCTAAAATTGTAGTGCGGCGTCGTTGTAGGATCGTGTGGATCAGGTGCAAATAATTCTGAATCGATCTTCCTTTCACAGCGTAGTTCTGTCCCGGTTCAACAAACTCGCTGATAACAACCTGCAGCCGATTCGACAGTACCTTGGTCAAAATCTTCAACTTAATGTTGGGCATTTAGTCGTCTAACTCTTCTCCTACATGGCCGTCACCTTTCTTCAGCAATGTGATCACTCAGTTGGTGAATTACTTTGGGATGGATCCCTAAGCAAACTAATGGTTGAACACATCCGTCAGAAGAGGCAGAAACATACAGTTCGTATGGCAGACCATCGAGTCCCAGCGATCTCTCACAGCTGACCTGCTTCAGCACAGTAAAGTCCTCCAGCTCAGCCAGCCGACCCTTGCAACCAACTGTTCTAGCCGCCTTGAGCGGGTGGAGTCGGCCAAATAGTCACTAAATTCCAAAACCGGATGATCGTAAAACACTCCTCGAAAAGTTCTCGAAATTCCTCGCACATCTCCCGAGTCGATTCCAGGGTTCATCCATCCGGATGTTTGACTTTCGCAATGTATTTGTTCGAGCCACACTTAGAAACCTCACGCCGCCCGTCCGCATCAGAATTGACTGCTTTATTGTCTATCTTTCTAAGCCGAGCTCTTACTACTTGATCTTCGTCATGCTCGCTAGTCTCGCGTAGAAGGTCCTGCTTATCTTGTTTCTGACTAACCCTATCACCCTCCCTGGTAGCTCAGATTGGTTTTTGCTCTAGTTGCTTCTTCGTCTCGACCTTATTTAGTGCGAGGCGCTGGACATACTTGACGGAGAAGCTTTCGATCTTGATTTGAGACCAAACACCCCACTTACTCCCGGTAACCGTCCCCACTAGTGCTTTATCAATTAACTCTACTAACTGATCTCGGAGACTTGTATCTCCAAAAGGGATGTTTTTAATTTCCAGTACTCTCTAACTTGGCCTATTTCCTAGTTTCAGCCGAGCCATAACTAGTTTATGATCCGTCTGGCCTAGCCAAGTGAACGCGGGACAGGATAGGAAGTCTACTTGGCTTCTCCTAAACAACATCCTGTCCAAATAGGTATTTGGATAGGAGGGAACGCTATTGGTCCACGTCCACATCTTCCGCCCAGGATGCTCAACCTGAAATCTGTCAATTATACCACATCTAACTATCAGATAAGCCAGGCTGTACTCGCACCTCTCCGACCCTCTAACTTCGCCTCCTAACTTATCTACATGGGGGTCTAAGATGGTGTTTCAATCCCCTATTAACACTACCCCCTTCCGAAAATCTACAAACGTGCCGAGCTGACTGAAGAATGAGACCCTCTCACGAGTGGTGCTGGACGCATGAATTGCAATTACCTGAGACACAGGTAATATATTTTAAGGCAACATCGGCCACGACCAGCCTGCCGTCCACATCCCTATAAACAACATGGACCGTCACGGACAGGGTACGTTTAACCAGCAAGGAGAATCTCTTTCCCCGCGGGCTGCTATATGCTGAGAAAACTTCAAAATATCGGGCCAGCACCTTACAGTCCGCAGAAGAAATGAAATGTGTCTCCTGAATCGCAGCCATATCCACTCCCAGGAACAAGAGGTCGTGCCGGAGGCGAGCCACTCGGCCCGATGATCGCAAGCCCCACGCATTCAGACAATCCAATTTCAAAGCCATGGCACCTACCTTAAGGTGCTTCACACTCAGCTCCGATGTCAGCCGCGGTTAGAACACCGACATTGTATGCAATGCTCAAAGTGGTCTCTTACAATGCCGCTGACTTTCAGAGGAAAAGTCAGTGTAAGGGCCCTATAAAGTGACGGATGGGTCAACACTGGGACCCAGTGTTTTGAGAGTTCATCAAAGGAATGGTCGTTTTTCTCATGAGTTCAGTTCCCGATACAGTCCCTTCAGCAGCCTCCATCATTGACCACAAGTTTGCCTTACGAAAGTTGTTGGCTGCGGGGTGTCCGGGAAGTTTGCCTGACGAAAGTTGTTGGCTGTGGGGCGTCTGGGAAGTTAAAGGGATATTAACGTCTTTCCCCCTCGCTGTTGGCAGTCCAGCAGAGGTTTTTACTTTTCTCTCTGCCATATCCCGGGGTTCTACTGTACATATATTTTTTGAAATATCTCTGATGATTCTTTCCACAGATTTTCATAGCTTATCACTTATGTAATACTTTCCCTTATCTCCACTAGTTGCGTCACATTTATAGAATACGTTCGCGTGTTTTTTTTTCTCTCTAAAACTTTTTCTTTTAGATCTAAGAGAAAAAGAATATACAACTCTTCAGAATATGTATATTTGAAACATAAAAAAACACATTACTTTGTAAAAATTACTACACAGCACAGAATACAAGTAATTTTATATCGAATACTTTAAATTCTTAGGAATTAATTAAAGAGGCACTTAGATATGAATTTTATTTCAACTTCAAACTAATGGAAGCTCATTACCGTATCATTCGGAAATAAACAATTTACATGTGTATAAAACTGAACAGTTGTCTGTAGATTACTCGCAACATAAATATTCTTATAATAGTATATATATATATATATATATATATATATATTCACTCTGTCACCGCTTCTCTGTGCGATATCCTAACACTCTATTGGTCTGTAAAACACATTGGAACATTAGTGGGTATATCTCTAGACTTCTTTCGACTATCATCTCATCAGGATTAATAGCAATGCAAAACATACAAATGCTTACAATAAAGAGAAATGATGGAGCTTAAACACATATATATATATATGTGTTTGTGTGTGTGTGTGTGTGTGTGTATTAAAGCAAAAATTATTAAATGCAACGGAAATGCTTGCTTTATGATACTTTGCTTTTATTTCGTCAGTTTTCCGTGTAATCCTTTTTAGATAAAAATTGAGCATATTAATGAAGTTTACATAAAGGTCACTATCCACAAATCATCTTCAGGTGTTTAGGAAGTAAAAGTGAGAAAAAGCGAAAACGGAAATTAAAAGTGAAAAGTAAAATGTATATTAAACCGCGTTAGTTAATGGAAAGTTAAATAATATAAAGTCGAGAAAACGTACGTCGATAAAAAAATTACAATATTAAAATCAGCAAGTTTGCGGGCACTATTGGCAGAGTTCGTCCATTGCGCGCTACACAAGATATTTAAGGTACATGTTTCTCGAATGCAATATTATTTATAGTAGGGTAATGTGTTCTAATGTATGACGCTTAAGAATGTTTTATTTTTTACGATTACTTTCACGTTCTATAATTTTTGTGTTGTCGACGTGAATATTTATACGATATATTACTTAGAACAATACTTTAATATAAAAAATATATGTATGCATATTTTACGACCCGGCTATGCCGAGCCGTTTGCTATATATATATATATATATATATATATATATATATATATATATATATATATATATATATATATATATATGTGCATATATATATATATATATATATATATATATATATATATATATATATATATATTTATATATGTATAAGGAATGAAAAAATACCAGCGGTGGTTGACGTTATGTTTAAAGAAAAATAGAAAAACCGAATGAAATTATTAAAAAATCAACGTTTCGTCCTTATTTCAGAGGACATCTTCAGGATAATTGAAATAAAAATGTAAGAAAAGAAAAAGTGGATATTTTCTTTTCTTACATTTTTATTTCAATTATCCTGAAGATGTCCTCTGAAATAAGGACGAAACGTTGATTTTTTAATAATTTCATTCGGTTTTTCTATTTTTCTTTAAACATATTTATATATATATATATATATATGTGTGTGTATATTTATATATATATATACATATATATGTATGATTATATATACGTATATATACGTATATGCTTAAATATATATATATCAAGAAAGACAGAGCGAAGAGAAGCATGTCAAATGTTTTCTTTCTTTGTGCGTCAGAGAAAAATATTGTGATTTTAAGTATGAAGAGATTACATAGTGTTTGAGAGTTTGTATTTCATATATTGCCATTATGAATGTGACTGAAAGCGCATCAAACTAATTCCTTCACTTGTCAATATAAACATATATTTCAGTAAGAAGACAAAACAAAACAACATTATATTACAGATGTCTAATTTAGGTTCAGAATGAAAAATAACGAGAGTGTATGTGTTCATGGTAATCGCAGATTGTAAACGGCACTAAATCTATTTCAAATAGTATGCCTACACACCAGCACAAAACATGAATAATACAAATACTACGACAAAGTCTGAAATAATAAAAAAAAGAGAGACGACAACGATATGTATGTGAAATAGCAACGATATCGAGTTATGCAACGACAAAGATATTGAATAATACGAGACTAAAATACGGGAGAGAAAATAAATGATTTAAAAGTTAAATACAAATACAAATGTTTTCGTATTAAGACAAATGTCAAGAATCTAATGTGGTTCGTCATATTTTTAAATCTATTTACAGCCCTGTAGTTCAATACGAATGAAATCTTCTCTACTCGTATTTGATTTGATCCGTAAATAAACTCCTTGACTTTTAGATGATAAAATACGAAACTACGCTTAAAGAAAATCAGAAAACTCGTACTTCTAATTTATTGAAATACCCCCTCGCTTAAATTAATATACGTAAGTGCATGTAGAAACTGAAGGCTTTGGATTGTTAACGAATTATAAAAAATGACGTAATTTTTATATTGTATGTAATACATACGCCATTGCCCTGAATAAGATTTCTACATAGTTTATTGAATTAAGAATCGATTCAAATATTATTAGATTTATCATCTCACTAAATTGATTGTACTCATGTCTCACTCATCGTTTCTATTCACAAAATTGTGACTGTTCTTTATAAAACGATCAATACTAACACGTATACATACACATAAACACGTTTATATCTATGCTTCTTTATTTTGAGTTTTATTATCATGGGCTCTCAAGGAGATTGCACACAAGTTATCTAAGATCTCATGGAATATAACTTATGGTGTTCTCTGGAAGCTGAGTGACAACTAGTCTGTTATTATTATTATTATTATTATTATTATTATTATTATTATTATTATTATTATTATTATTATTATTATTATTGGCTCAGAAGGAGCTTTCACACAGGTTATCGAAGGTCTCTCCTTGCAAACAGCCTGTGGTATTCCCTGGAAGCTGAGTGAAAACAAGTCTCCCCAGATTTCCAGTTTTTTCGACATCTTTCGAGAGTATTTTCAAATAGATTTGCATTATCGCAACAGATGCTTGCGTTTCTCGTTGGCAGCTTGCGTTTCTCGATGGAAGAGAACTGGGAACTCCCCAAGTTCCCAGTTCTCTTCACCCTTATCCAGCGGAGATCTGCTCAGTGCTCTCTCTCTCTCCCCGGTCTTTCCTTCCCCCTTGATTCTACTTGGCAGTTTGGTCTCACTTTTTTTAGGAGAGTTCAGTGATGTTGTATTAGGGCGTGTGGGTGAGGTTAGAGAACTTATAGATATGCGGCTTTAGTGTTCTTGGTTCCATGTGGCACTTCATGTTTTGCCTCTGCAGCAGATTATCTGGTCTGCGCTTGTAGCTTATATATGTTAGTCTCTACATTCAAGGGTTTTCCTTGATATTTCAGATTATTATTATTATTATTATTAATATTATTATTATTATTATTATTATTATTATTATTATTATTATTATTATTGGCTCACAAGGAGCTTTCACACAGGTCATCGAAGATCTCTCCTTGAAAACAGCCTGTTTAGGAGTTTACACCCATGTTAACATCCAAATTTCTCTTAGAGAAAAACTTTTGGCGTTCCCTGGAGTCCAAGTGACAAGTCTCCCCAGATTTCTAGTACTCACAACCTTTTTCGATAATCTTTGGAAATTATTTTACGTTATCGTAATAGCCGTTTACCATTGATTTCTCGTTGGTAGCGACCAATGGTCGAAACTGAAATTTGCATGAAAATACGCCTCCCCCAAAGTATCAGTCCTCTTTGCACCTTTGAAATGAAGGTCTTTCCATCCATACATCGTTATTGTTATTGCTATTCTTATTGCTATTATTATTATTATTATTATTATTATTATTATTATTATTATTATTATTATTATTATTATTATTATTTACCTACTAAGAGTAGTCACACAAGTATTCATAAAAGATTTCTCTTTGAGAACACCCTGGAGTTTGAGTGACAACAAGTCTTCCAAGATTTCCTGTACTCTCTACCTCTTTCAATAACCTTTGCAAAAGAATTTGCGTTATCGCACAAGCCGTTTACCATTGTTATGTCATTGGCGTCGACAATTTTCCTCACGGGAATTTCGGTCGCAATAAGCCTCCCTAAGGTCCCAGTTCTCTTTGAACTCCACCAGCGGAGGTCTGGCTAGTGCTTTCTCTCCTCGGTTTTTCTATCCTCCTTGACCTTCCTTATTTGGGGTCCTGGATATAATCTTAAACTATATCTGATGACGAGGCCCCAGCTTGTGGGTTTGGGGGAGTATGGAGCCACCCTTTATTTGCCATTGCTCCCATGTCCATTCTGACCCGGAGTGGTAGTACCTGTTAGGGTCCCAACTATGGGTTAAATAGAAAGCGACTTGAAAAAAAAAAACAAATATATTCTATTAAACAAAGTGTTCTTCAATATCATTGGCTTCAGCATTAATAATCTTAAAAGGGTTGATATCTCGTAAAATAACCAACTAACCAAGCAATCCCTATTAGGTGTGCTGCCTGTTTATGGTTACTCTCACAACGAGAAATTATTAGGGTGATTTTCTTTTTACAGCACAATTGAACCGTGACAATATGTTCTTTATTTTATACTTTAATTAAAACCATTATATCAAATAAGTTTATATAAAAAGTGCCAAAAGTGCATTAAAAAGTGTTGTACATATGTAGAATATAAGATGTTGGTGCATACAAAGCCGCTCATTTTAATGGCATTAATCCCATATTGATAATTCTTTTTGTTTTTGAGTTGAAAAATGAGCATCTTTACTTTTGAAATGATCCTTATATATATATATATATATATATATATATATATATATATATATATATATATATATATATATATATATATACAGTGATGATCATATTTATTGGCACGGTAAAATAAAAGTTTAATTTTGTCTAATAAATTCTAAAAACGGGATTAAATTAAAGAAAATAACAAAGTATATTATGTATTTTTAACTGGCCTTTCCGATGCAGCAATCGGATTTTAGAAAAAATAAATAACAAAGGAACAACAAACATAATTGCAAAAAACCCTTGTTCAAAATTATTGGCACGATTTATTTAATAATCAATTGTATAGCCTTTGGCCTTGGTTACCTTCCTCAGTCGCTTTTCATAGTTTACAACCAAGTTGTTGCACTCTTCAGTAGTAATTTTAGCCCACTCTTCCTGACAATAATCCTCCAATTGAATAAGATTCTTAGACTTCCTTTGCATTACCCTCAGTTTTAATGTTCTCCATAAATTTTCAATTGGATTAAGGTCTGGGTTTTGTGATGGCCACTCCAAAACATTAATATGATTGTCCTCAAGCCATTTCTTAGTCAGTTTAGCCGAATGCTTTGGGTCATTATCTTGCATGAACCACCAACGACGACCAAGTGAGAGCTCTTTAGCAGAGTCTTTCAGGTTTTCATCCAATATTTTAACATAATCTTCCTTTTTTATGCTACCTGTGACCTTAACAAGTCGCCCTGGTCCAGAGGCAGCAAAGGATCCCCAAAACATCAAACTGCCTCCACCGTGCTTCACTGTGGGTATGGTGTTCTTAGGCAGGAAAGCTTCGCCAGATTTTCTGTAAATATAAGACACTTTATTATGGCCAAATAACTCTATTTTCGTTTCGTCGAAAAAGAAAGTCCGCACTTGTAATATTTTCAAAAACTTCAATTTAAAGCTAAATCTAATGTAACTGTTTAAACAAACTACACTTCATTTGATCGGCTTTTTATTTTTCTATAATTTTACCTGTTCATATTTGACTTTTAATTGACATATTCTAGTGTTCACGTCAATTGAAAAAGATAACTTTAAATTGAATAGGTAACAAAAAGTCCGCACAATGGTAAAGTGTTATTTAAATGTACATTAGGACATTAATGTAACACAAATACACCAGGAACACGATGAATTTGCAATTTGACAGCCCGCAATCTTTTGGGAACTCCTTGAATTAGACTGCAGCAATACTCCGGGGAATGGGCATCCCACTTTTTGAAAAATTTTTGTCCAATGTTCTTCCAAATTTGAATACTTATCATTGAGTAGTTAGTGCTTGATGTAATGTCATACGTTTTCGATAGGATGCCGGTCTGGAGATTGTGCAGGCCAATCGAAACACGGAATATCATGCTCTTCTAGGAACCACTTTACATTGTCAGTTGTCTTAATGGGAGCATTATCCTACAGGAAGATTGGATTATCATCCAAATTCCGACAAAAGACGGGTAGAAAATGCTCAGTCAACATATTAATGTACTTGGTCGAATTAATTAGACATTGCAAGTAAACTATAGGCCCTGAACCATTGGTACTAATAATCCCACACACCAAAACTGAACTTTCACCACCTTGCAGCGTTGAAACTGAGCACCTAGTATTAAATTCTTGCTTTCGTCGCAAAAAAGCACGTTTGACCAACATGAAGAGTCATGATATTCATTCCATCTGACGAAGTCCAGACGGAGCTTTCAGTTCTGTACAGAAATCATTGCCTTGCGTCTTGCAACATCCTCGCAAATTAAATTCATTTAATTCTGTCTCTATGTCTATCCTTGTGGCCATTTCACTACTAAGGGTGCTGGAGGTAAACGTTTTGTCTGGGCTGACGTTATCCGCCTGATAGTCAGGGACCCGAACCTTGGATTAACCACTAAGGAGGCTGTCCTATCAGCAGGCGCAAAGTACTGGGGCTGCTGTATTACCATTTGGTGAATGGATTTGGACCATGCAGTAGTCTCTGGTGGAGCATCTCGATGCAATACTAGTGGGTAATTGTTACGGCTTTACCTTATCATGTGCTACAAAAAAAATTCATGTCTTTTTCTCTCTTACTTTCCCTCTTTGTACTGCTCTAACCAAGTATGCCGACCTTTCCACAAATCCCAAAACCTCAACATGAAATATCTCCAGAAAAAAAAATCGAATAAACCTAGAACCCCATCTTGCAACTAGACCCCTACTACTAGGTCTCCTTCTCCAACATCAGGGGTCTACGTTCCAACCTTCCAGAGGTTGAAACCCAATTACAGGAGACGAAACCGAACATATTATTTCTAAGCGAAACTGGAATAGGGCCGACCACTTACCTAGATGAGTTCATAATTAACGGATTCTCCAACTTAACAGCTAAATCTGACCCCCAAGACTGCCATGGGCATGGAATATGTGCCTACATTAAAGATGCTTTCCAGATCCTAATTTACCCTATATGTGCTTCCGGGTTGCACTTGCTAACACCACTGCATTTATATTTGCCCTCTATCGCCCCCACAACAGCGGAGTTACTATCTTTAAGAGCATATCTGAGAAAATAGACCAAATCCTGTCTGCACACCCCTCGGTTAACGCCCACATATGTGGGGACTTCAACGTCCATAACGTGGAATGGCTGACCCATTCAAATTAGACGGACGATGAGGAGAGGATTTTGACATTGCTTATGACCTCACTCAGATTGTTCGCGAACCCACCAGTGTGCCCGATACACACAGTCAATATGCAAGCCCCCTAGACCTTTTTCAATCAACTTCCCCTGAGCTAGGTTCATGTTCCGTTCACTCTCGTCTAGGATCCTCCGACCACTCCGTCGTATCAGTTAAGATAAAAACTAAATGTAATAAGTTCCCAGACGTACCCCTCCACCGTACTGTATACCGATACTCTATGGCTGACTGGGATAGCTTCCGTACATTCATATCTGATTTACATCTGCACTCTATGTTTAAAAAGGAAGTGTCCTCTATATTATCAGATCTGACCGAATGGTTAATTGTAGGCATAGAGCAATTGATATCATCTAAAAAATTCCAACAAAAACCTAACAGCCAGCCATGGTTCTCCCCAGAATGTGCTGCTTCTATCGCGCACAGAAATCACTTTTTCCATAGCTACCAACGTAATAGATGCACTGAGACTAAAGTTGCTTTCAGGACTGCAAGCAACCACTGTAAAAAAGTAATAAAAAATGCAAGAGAGTTATATGCCCAGTCTGTTAAATCCAAGGTAGCTGATCAGCGGCTTGGTTCCCACCAGTTTTGGCAAATAACAAATAGGATCCTGAACAGAAGTGTGCGTTCTATCCCAACCATAATCAATGGACCAGAGGACATCTCGTCAGCATCAGATAAGGCCAAACTATTTGCCAAGAACTTTGCAGCTAATTCTACCCTATGCGACGAAGAGAATCAACTCCCCATATTTCCTCCTATAACACAGAACACGCTAGGTAACATACAAATATCCGTTCATGAGGTCGCCAAGCATATTAAGAACCTTTATTCCAGTAAAGCAACTGGCCCTGATGGCATCCCAATTATAGTGTTAAAAAAGCTTCAACCAGAACTTGCTCCCATACTTACGAAAATGCTTAAGCGTTGCTTTAAGGAGAATTGCTTTCCGACTCCCTGGAAGACCTCATCAGTTTGCCCTGTATTTAAGAATTCAGGTGATAAGTCATCTCCCTCTCAGTACAGACCAATAAGTCTCCTGTGTGTCATGAGTAAGTTGCTGGAATCCATATTAAATAGAGAAATATTCAACCACCTCAGCAGGAATAACCTTCTTAGTGACACACAATATGGTCTCCGTTCTGCAAGATCTACCGCAGATGTGCTAACGGTTATATCTCACGGGATTAGTGAATCTCTTTACAAAGGCTTCCTTTCAAGGGCAATTGCTCTTTACATATCAAAGGCCTTTGACAAGGTATGGCATAAGGGTCTACTTCACAAGATTTCCAGCTACGGTATAACTGGAAATGTTTTCTCAATTATTAAATCATTTCTCTCCGATAGGTATATAAGAGTAGTGGTAGATGGACAAAAATCAGAGGCCTGCAGTATTAATGCTGGAGTTCCGCAAGTGTCAATCCTGGGCCCAACTCTCTTTCTGATCTACATCAATGACCTCCCTAAACACATACTTAAATTATTCGTTGACATCTATGCTGATAACACGACCATCTACGGCAACACATCAAAGGTTGTAAATGACAAAGTTCTCTCTGATTCTCTCTCCTCTGATCTCGAGTGCGTGGTTCAGTGGGGGAAGACGCGGCTGGTTACCTTTAATTCATCTAAAACTAAACTCCTGTCCTTACATGGTCAACGCTCTGATCCCCATCTGGCATCAATTGGGATGGATGGCACTCGTCTGGGTGAGGCCCCGTGTTTTGACAAGCTTCTGGGTTTGACCTGTACTCCTGATCTGAAATGGAACACGTACATCAAGTCTGTTGCCAAGGTCGCTGGAAAGATGGTGGGATCCTTCTACCGCTCCAGAATATATCTCACTACTGATGCAATTCTCTATCTATATAAAAGCCAAGTACGTCCAAGGATGGAATGCTGCTTCCATATCTGGGCAGGAGCTGCTAAAAACAACCTATCCTGCCTTGATAGAGTACAAAATAGACTTCGTGGCTTAGTGGGGGACGTTCTCTTCTCTACCCTGCAACCTCTCTCCCACAGAAGAGACGTTGCGGGCCTATCCTTGTTTTATCGTTATTTCCATGGCAGTTGCTCCTCTGAACTCCAATCGCTGGTCTCCCTCTCGTCAATCTTTCACGAAAAACACC
The DNA here is from genome assembly GCF_053919585.1 of Euprymna scolopes. Classification (NCBI taxonomy): domain Eukaryota; kingdom Metazoa; phylum Mollusca; class Cephalopoda; order Sepiida; family Sepiolidae; genus Euprymna; species Euprymna scolopes. The sequence goes on from NC_136495.1 coordinate 127,466,236, forward strand.
CGTCTAGCTGAATCCACTGTGAAAAATTCCCCCCACTCTATATCTGCGCCTAAATCGAAACGTGCATTCCATGAACAAAGCTTCTTTCTTAGAACGGCCCGCCTGTGGAATTTTCTTCCGTTTTCCTACTTCCCACCTGACTACAACTTGATGTCGTCAAGTCCAACGTTAACAAAATCCTAATGAACCGCCCCCTTAAGTAAAATCTTCATCAAATCTCCACACTAACGTAATGTACTTGCAATAACCCTTATCCCTGAGTGGCCTAGATAGGTGTTGACCACCGTGTAAAAAAAAATATGTTCTTGACAGTAGAAAGAGAGCACTTTTTAACAAGATTGCACTGTTGTTGGATTTGGGGAGTCGTTTCAAATTTTTTTTCTTAGGCTGCGGATCTTGACAGCATTGCCTTCCCTGTTAGAAGTAATCCTAGTACGACCAGAGTTTGGGGCATCACGAACACTGGCGGTGTTTTGGTGCTTTTCACAGTCTTTCGTACAGTTTTATCATCACATTTCAATCTGTGGTCGATTTCTCGATTGCATAAAGCAGAAAGGGGGATATTAATGAGCTCCTGACGATCACTGAGAGAAAGTCGTGGCATATGGACTAAATTTTACGTTGTATAATCTGGAACAACAACAATTAGGATGAGACGTGTTTTGTTGTCTGTTGGGGGATAATTTTAACTGATTAAGGGGTGATAGTTTTAGCTGGATTTATGCGAATTTGTTGCCGCGGACTTTCTTTTTTGCCTCCTAAATTTTAAGTTATTTTTAAAATTGACGTGAACACTCGAATGTTTTAATTAAAAGTCAAATATAAACAGGTAAAATCATAGAGAAATGAAAGGCATATCAAATGAGGTAGGGGTTGTTTAAACAGTTACATTAAATTTAGCTTAAATTTGCAGTTTTTGAAAAAAATGCAAGTGCGGACTTTCTTTTGCTGACACACATTATATATATATATATATATATATATATATATATATATATATATATATATATACATATATATATATATATATATATTATACCTCAATTGGAATTTATTTTGAGATGAGCATTATATGTTAATTCTATGTTATTGAGATGAGCATTATATGTTAATTCCAATTGAGGAATAATATATATATATATATAAAATATATTTTAGTCATGTACATACAGACCTGTTTCGTTGTATCACAACTCATCAGTGCCGCTAGACTAACACCTCTCCCAAGCCGTATATATATATACCAATCGGTACGGACCCGACTATGGAAGATCAGATAATAAATAAATGTGGATTTATAAGATCAAAGAATCCAACCTTGATCGCCCTTCGGGGCCCGTGGCGCAGTTGATAGAGACGTTGAATCTCTACGGTTCCAGATGAACATTGTCTGAAGATAGCGGTTTCAATCCCACCCAAAGCATGCCAGAGGTAATTGGTCAAAAATGTGGTAAGACGACAACAACTACGGATGGCAGTGATGGCTGAGAATGCAGTTAGGAGATTCGAAGTTCCTATCCGTCGCGGTTACCACCTGACGAAGGCCAGAGGAAGTTGGCCGAAACGTTGTGAACCAATAAAAAGATTAAAAAAAAAAAACAACAACTAATAAAGAGGGGACTAATAGTCCGAAATAATAAAAATAGAATTAACACATTATATATATATATATATATATATATATATATATATATGTGTGTGTGTGTGTGTGTGTGCGTGTGGGTGGGTGTGTGTTTGGTGGGGGTATATATAATTATATTAAACTTAAATTTAAGTTTAAATGCGGCGATATAAAAAATCAATCAATACCATCTCAAAGAGATGTCTTATATCTAATAGAGCGCTATTATTACTGATTCTGTATGTTGTTTAAAAATTATTAAACTGCGTGTTTCTATAAATATTTTAATATATGAGTGTATCATTGATCTGCTATAAAATTTTAGAAAATAATTCCTCAGTCATTATTCTATGTGTGAATATCAGTACTTTTTATTCTGCTTAAAAATTAGAAGCACATAACAAAAGATTATTGATAAAAGATATTGCTATAGAATTTAACAAAACATATCATGGTAATATTGACAAATGTTCGCAGACGAGAGTGAAAATGATAGGAATATTAAGAGGAAAAATGTTCCGAATACGAAAAATCGATTTGCACACGATATAAGTGTTTTGTCACTTTCAAACAACAGGGTATCTTCTTCTTCTGTACTATCCAATTTACTGAAGCAATTATACACAATCCTAATTTTGCAGGAAAACTAATAAGAAAACTATAAAAACCTTTAATGACTCTCCGCTCTAATGAGCATATTTAGTCTCCATATTATAAACACTGTTTAGCAGCGACAGTACTTTGAAAAAATTTCGCAAAATACAATATTAAAGAATATAAGATTTCGAAAACTTCTATATATATTAAGTAAACAATAATTAAATTGTAAACAATAATTAAAAAAACATGTTAGTCAAGTTTTTATGGGAAATTAACTTGAAAATTGCGCCTATGAAAGTATCAAAGTTTTTTTTTTTAATCTGAACACGAATTAATGATTTAAGAGTATTCCCTTAGTTATTCTGAAGGATTGGTTTATAATATAAAATGTCAATGACGGATTCATTTCTTAAATTATATTTCGTTTTAATAATCTCTAAATTGCCACGTAGGTTTTTACCTTTATACTCTTGGCACAGTATGCTTTCACTTTCTGACAAGAACCTTTTTCAGATGTTCTATTTGTTTTCTTATTTTTAAAATTGAATTCATTAATTTATTAAGTAATAACTTGTTTACTATCGCCCATAAAACGTGCCGATACTCAAACTGACTTTTCTATATTTTTTATGAATCCTCATAATAACATCTTACGCGTAAACGCTCAGAATTTAATTTGAAATGGTTTACAAGTATAGTCCCTTCAAAATATCGTTAAGTATTAAAATAAAACATGGTGATACAAATGCAAAGAAAGCCTTAGAGAAAACAGCCGTAAACAACGCCGAAAATCATGAAAACGTATAAAAGTTACTAATAAATATGAACCATTATATGTTCAAAACTAAACACTTAATATATAGAGACAAAGAAAATATATAGAACAATAACATTCATGATATAATATATACCCCTATTGTTTAACAACTATTAAGCAATAGAGACTGCTCATCTTTACTCTGTACTACGAAGAACGCAACAAGTAAATATCTTAGTGACCTTGCGCTATTTAGACAGCTGGTTATCTACAGCTCTTGCTCATATATTCAGTCATCTATTAGATGACTACAGCAATAAAAAAAAAGTGAAGCATGCATGGCCTCCGTAAGTGCATTGTGAACGAGGCATAAAAATGACTATGTTCAGCATTTAACTCCCCCATTAAGCCTAAAAAATCCCCAGGGGACGTCAAATCCTAGTGAAAATGAACAGACGGTGCAGATTTAGGCCTTAACATATGTAAATTTGAGTTTTGCAATATGCAAACAAATGAATAAGTCTATCATTTACCCCCTCCCTATTTAGTCCCGAAAATACCCAAGGCCTTAAAATATTTACATTTGAGCTCATTATCATGCACACTGCTAAATTTTGGTCAAATAATGTAAATAATCACAAAAATGAATCATCATTGACTGTCAATTTTAGCCGTTTTAAACCGAATATCACACCTTGGGAGCAACCGTAGTTTTTCCGGAAAATCCGTTCTGTTACTTTTTATTCATATCATGTTTAATGTTTGTGCAAAATTTCAAAAAATTCCAAAACGTAGTTATTCAGAAAAGTGCGGACAGAAGAACGGAGGAACGGACGAACAGACAAGGGTGAATTTCTAGGTCCACCCTCCTTTTGCCGGAGGGCCAATAAAACTATTATAAATTATATATATATATATATATAATATATATATATATATATAATATAATATATATATATATATATATGTCAATTTCACCATATTTAAAGGTGCAACATTTTTTTCTTACTAGTGTTTACATTTGGTATACGTTACAGATTATTTTCAGCAATAGCAATGCTTTTTGACGATGCTTGATATTTCTTCACCAAATAACATAGAAGGTGCTTAAAAGGAAAAAAGTCATAACGAACTCATTCTCTTTCTCTTTATATATATATATATATATATATATATATATATATATATATATATATATATATATATAAAGTTAGGTGATTCCAACGAGATAAAAATGTATATTTAAAAGAGTGTAGCCGCCATTTGTTGATTTTTAGACTTTTATTATTTTTTTTATGTTTTAAAATAGTATTTTAGTTAAACGTTTGTCCCTTGGTATGATGTTTATGAAATTTTCTTTTTTGTAGATCAGTTTAGTTCATTTGTCACCCCCTGAGTGTACTTTTGCAATGTCTATCAATAATTCACAAGGTCAGGCACCACAAGTGTTTGGTTTTCATTAAAAAAGGACTGTATTTAACACGGATAACTATATGTCAGTGATTCTAGAGTAGTGAGTCAGAACAACCTTCTCATACAGACCCATAATCGTAAAACAAGAAATGTTGTCTATAAGACATTTTTGCTGAAGGATTAAGAAACTAATAATTGTACATTGTTTGCAAGTCGTTTATGGCTCAGCCTTTGAATGAAAGAAAATGTTTTTTTTCAAATAGGATTCTCGAAAGTGTAACAGAATTCCGACACATTTTCTTGTGTATCTTTGTAGAAAACTTCCCAAAGTGGTTTCGAAGTTTTTAGTGTTGGTTATAGAAACGTATCGCTAACATTGTGATTGGGTTAGGAATTCCAAAATGTGGGAGCAATTCCTAACATTAGTACCAATCTCTCGTTTCACATAAGTGCACTAATTTCAAGTTACTTCTGGCATGCTTAATATTATATGGTATTACATTCTCTTTGCAATTCAGAAATTGAAATGACCAGTGGGTGCGGATAATAGAATCTGTGTTTTTTTCTACTTTTTCAAAATACATAATTTTATTGGTACACCTTATCTACAAAGGATAACAAAGCTGCTATAAAAATAGATATTTCCACGAGGTGTTAGTTTACCTTTCATTATAGTTTTCTTTGGTTTCGATACCCTTCGATATCTCTTTACACTCACACTACACTCTCGTAACCTTTCATACTTTCATAAATCATCAACCCAATCAACGACGGGTACTTCTGTTAGTAATTAATAAACATGGTGTAATAGTTATTTTAATAATGTATATTATAACTTTTTTAATAATGTGTTTTATTTTGACTTCATATCCAATATGTTTTCATGCATATTTAAGAAATCAGTTTCTTCATAGCATCTAGAGGACCTCGAAATGCTAGAAAATCATAATTTATCAGAATTTAATAGAATTGTACCCATATCAATTAAGCAATATTCTTGTAATGTCAGTATCTTTCTAAAACATCTTTAGCTCAAGCCTTGGATTTTCAACTTTTTGTAGAATCAAAATTCTGCATTGCATTTTACGCAAAATTAGAATGAGGATTCCCGATATAAAATACTTTACCATGATATATCAATTATAATCTACGTAGCGTGTTTTTTTTTTAATTTGAAACTAATTAATTAAATAAACAATTCCTTTCTTATGTATAAATATCATAAATGCATATAAGTCTTAAATATGTGCGATTCTTAGAATACAATTAGAAATGATTTACCTTGAACAACGTACCTCTGTTAATTGCATAAAGAGCTTCGGTCGAAAATCTGTAAAGATGCCTGAGTGTTTCATGTGGATATGGCAGTTTAATAGAGTGTTATTGTCCTTATCTGGAAGTTATATCACGGCATAATTTTGAAAGTAGATTCCTAGATGAGAACAAACATCTGAATTTTCAATGTAGTAAAAATTATCAACCCTTATTTCAAAAGTACTTAACATTATATTTAATCATCATCATTTCCTTTTTTACTCTAGAAGCAAAGGTCCTTTCCTGGATTTATTTTACTTTTTGTCCTTGGGTAGGTCTGGTCAAGTAGCGCCTTGTTGAATATGGAGGATGTCTTTCACCAGGTTTTTGACCATTCCGTTAGATGATTCCTATTAACCCGATGCTTATACAATCGCTCTGTATACCTGTTGTTTACGTTTTACCATCAACTGGACCCATTTATATTGGGCTTGAAACCGACGGTACCAATGTTTTTTCTGAACTTCTGTACTATTATATTATATATATATATATATATATATATATATATATATATATATATATATAAAGGTGACTTGTTCATTTATGCATTTCTGTTAGCATAAAAGAGGTAATATAATTTACTCCAGTTTGCATTTTGAGTCAGTTTAGTAATACATAATTTACAGACGCTCTTAACATAGATATAAATTCCGGAAATATTTAGAACCCCAGTCTGGGCAGTTCATCAGCTAGTAGAGCATAATTCCGAAAATTACTGAATAATGACTCGCGTATTATTTATGTAAACCCGTTTCAGTAGCATGGATAATGATGCAAAGTTTTAAAAAACAAATATAATGAAATCACGTCACGCAGTCTCATCAGGTTTTGCTATAGCATCGGAGATTTACGACGCCTAAAGTGACTTATTCATATCTGAACAATACGCGCATATGTAATGTGTCGAACGAGCGAGGAATTCCATTTATTATGAGATGGAAATCAGCAGGTGCTAGCTACAAATGCCCTTGCATATTGTTCTTCAAATTAATAGAAAATAGTAACCTTTGATTTTTAGCGCAGGAAAATTCGTGACAAGGTGATGCAGCAGATCTTGAGCTACCATGTATCATTTTAGTTGATATTAACACAAAACATTAATTTCTATGATGTTTTCAAAGTTAATGTGCATCATCGTTGCATTTTGTGTATTTATGCGTACCGTATATCTTAGTCGTATTCTGATAAAATGATATAATTTCTTTAATCCAGAAGTGTGTATATTATTCTTTATATTACGTCTGTCATGCTACCGGCTTTTTATCTCTTTGTTTTAGTTGAATTATACCACATATATAGGTGTGTATAAGTGTTTAGGATTAATATAGTGATTTTTAGTGTTCGTATTATACTTCCTTGATTTAGTAGTCGTAGAAGTAATACTGTTAGCAGTAGTGGTGATTTTGATTTTTGCATTGACAAGTTAATAATTAAAAATGTTATTTATAAAGTAAGTAACGTTGTGGGTCCCCACTAACAATTCCCATGGGTTATGAAGATCTTGCAGGTAAGAATTCGTATCATTAAAATACAGTGATTAAAATATTAAGGTAATTAATAAGACCTGTATTTCTACGGTCTATATACATGCGATGATTACTCAGGTGTGTTTAATTCTTCACAAATTCTTATTAGCTGATGCATCCAGACGTACTTATCAAAAAGTGCAGATTGTCACAAAAAAGGGAATATATTTACAAAGTCGACGTGCGCAGGTAGACATCTTGAACGAGGCGACTTGGCGCATATAGAATTAGGTTGGTGTCAAACTGGAACACACATGATGTGAAAGGTGTTTTACTGACATCCATTCTCTATTTCTTTTGAATTCAGATTATTACTTTTTTATACACATTTTCTTAAAACCAGGAACAAGAAAACCTTTCCAAGTAAAAGTAAATTTCCACACTTGTTAGAATACACTTTTACCAGCATAATAGCCGTGAAAGTAATTTAAATTATTATTAAAACGCTGATCTCGTAAGTGAAATCCATTTTATTCAGCAGCAAAATTCTCATCCGCTGATGATCTTCTAATTTCTTATCTGCTGATAATCCTATAAGAAATCAACTTGGGAACAGCCTCGGATTTACCTAATGGCTTATGGATTATTTTGGTAAACCTTTTGAAAGTATACAGGTAACTGATTTATCTTGATTTTTTTTTTATCTAAGTATAAAATTCCCTATATCGGAGATCTGTTTTCAAACCTCTTTAATGTCAAACTAATATCCGTTTAACACACGCACACATACACACATACACAACTACACACACATCTATCGATGTATATATATATATATATATATGTGTGTATATATATATAAATATATATATATACACACACACACACATATATATATATATATAATGTTCATTAAAAACATTATAAAATGAGAAGAGAGAAGCCATTATCCATATTTTCATTAAACCGGTGTTTATCCGCGATGTTGGGCTTAGTAGGTAATTGATCGCCCTGTTTTCTTTTTATTTCTGCCTCATCGCCTCTAAGCTATGGCATGTATTGTTTTTATTTACACTTGCCTAATTGCGTGAAAAAGTAGAGGCTTATCTCGAATACAGTCAGTCATTTCAGAAAAAAAAACATACGTATTTATTCAATGGGTGATTAATTTATAGACGTTCTCATTCATCTTTTCATGACGGGATATTGTTATACCAAATTCCCATTACTAACGATTACTATACTGTTGCCGCAATAGAATATTGTACACACAATAACCCTTTTTTACACGGAAGTAACCAGTTATCAAGGGCCGGAAGCCACTCGAGGCAAGGGTTATTGCGTATACAGTAATCAATGGGATAATATCGTAGTGATCGTTAGTAATGGAGATTTAATAAAGTGTCTTACTTAAGGGGGCGGTTTATCAGGAATTTGTTTATGTTGAACTTGAAGACATCCAAGTTTTAGTCAGGTGGGAACCAGGCAAATAGAAGAGAGTTCCAGAGGCGTGTACTTCTAAGAAAATAAGCTTTGTTATGGAATCTACGTTTTGATTTAGGCATAGATAAAGAATGGGGAAAATGATTGACTGGTTTAAGCTAGACTGGTGTTTATCGTGCAAGATTGGCGAGGGGGACCAGAGATTGGAGCTCAGACGAGCACTTGCCATGGAAATAACGATAAAACAAAGACAGGCCTGCAAAGTCTCTTCTGTGGAAGAGAGGTTGCAGGGTAGAGAAAAGGGCATCCCCACTAGGCCACAAAGTCTATTTTGTAATCTGTCAAAGCAGAATCGCCTGTTTTTAGCAGCTCCTGCCCAGATGTGACAGAAGTACTCCATCCTTGGACGTACTTGGCTTTTATATAGATAGAGAATTGCATCAGCAATGAGATATCTTCTGTAACAGTAGAAGGATCCTACTATTTTTCCAGCGACCTTGGCAACAGACGTGATGTACGTGTTCCATTTAAGGTCAGGAGTAAAGGTCAATCCCAGAAGCTTATCAAAACATGGAGCCTCCCCTAGATGAGAGCTATCCATTTCAGCTGATGCCAGATGGGGATCAGAGCGTTGATGATGTAAAGATAGGAGCTTGGTTTTAGATGCATAAAAAGTAAGCAGCCACCTCTTCCCCCACTGTACCACGCGCTCAAGATCAGAGGAGATAGAATCAGAGAGAACATTGCCATTTACGTTCTTCGATGTGTTGCTATAGATGGTCGTGTTATCAGCATAGATGTCAATGAATGATTTAAGTATGTGTTTTGGGAGATCATTGATGTAAATCAGGAAGAGAGTTGGGCCTAGGATGGACCCTTGAGAGACTCCAGCATTAATACGATGGGTCTCTGATTTCTGCCCATCAACCACTACTCTCATTAGTCTATCAGAGAGAAATGATTTAATGATTGAGAAAACATTTCCAGTTATACCGTAGCTGGAAATCTTGTAAAGTAGGGCTTAAGTTAACTGCAACGTTCTTGGCAAATAGTTTTGCTTTGCCTGATGCTGGTCCTTTGACGATGGTTGGGATAGAACGTACGCTTCTTTTCAGGATCCTATTTGCTATTTGCCAAAACTGATGGGAGCCAAGCCGCTGCTCAGCTACTTTGGATTAATGGACTCTTTCATTTTTTATTACTCTTTTACAGTGGTTGCTGGCAGTCCTGAAGGCAACTTTAGTCTCAGTACATCTATTACGTTGGTGGCTATGGAAAAAGTGGTTTCTGTGCGCGATGACAGCAGCACATTCTGGGGAGAACCATGGCTGGCTGTTAGGTTTTTGTTGGAATTTTTGGATGTTATAAATCGGTATATGCCTACAATTAACCATTCTGTCATTGTTGTACAACCAAAAATAGTATGATAAACAAATAATTGCTTCGTTTGCTAATTAGACAAAATAAATCCTCGAGTGGATTCGGGCCTTGGTTAGTAGATACTGGCTCTTGTGAAAGATAGTAATATAGATGGTTTTATTCATTTTCTGGGATGTTCGCTTTGGTTTTCATCAAACACTGCTTAAAACATTCATTGTTTTACGTGCGTGATTTTCTTACGTTATTACATGTTTAATACTCCTCCTACGATTGTGCTATTTCTGGAAATATATTTTTGGTATCACGTGTGTAAAGTTTTCCTTTTGCTCTCTTTGGGATTAGTCATTGTTTTTTGTAGTATTGTAACCGAGTTTAAGTTCATGCAAATAAAGTATTAACATGGCAAAATTATACTTGCGAATCGACTATGCTTATTATTTCACTCTAATGCCTTCGTTTTCTACCTATAGGGGATTTTGCAGGGTTGGATTCGTTCCGTTCCGTTTCGTTCAAAATACTTACTAATTTATTTTCATTTTTGTACGAAAACGAACCGATACGTTTCGTTTCGTTTCGTTCATTTTTCCTTTTGCTCCGTACGCCTATAAGTGTTAACTTACAAGAAGCAAAAAATGGCAAAATGCACCAAGGCTTAACAAAAATCTCTAAAACATGACAAGGTATAATAAGAGTGAATACAACATTGGATTTATAAATCAGATTGAGTTATTTGACAAAGTATTTACGGTAGACGGTGGCCCTAGGATACGTTTTTTTTCAGGTTACGATGTAGGATACCATGTTTGTCTGGCCCCTGGTTACAGTATTTGACCTGCCTCACGATGTTATATAGAATGCTATTTTATTATATATATATATATATATATATATATATATATATATGTGTGTGTGTGTGTGTGTGTGTGTGTATTATATACTGTACTATATTGTTACTAATTTTTAATGCCGTATCCCAGGGGGGGGTATCTATAGCGAAAATATCATAAATCAATAAAAATGTTTGAATTTCACTTTATGAGAACATTCGCTGAACATTAATTTCAATTTTAAGTTGCCTTAATTCTAATAAACACGAACGACCTAAACGAAATTTTACGAAAACGCAACGGACGAAACATTATATTTTGTAAATATTTTCCTACGAAAGTTTTACCCTCCCTTCTCTTTTCTGGTTACGCGCTTGCGCACGTCTTGCCATTGTTGAGACCATTCATTTTTAAAGCATGACTCATTAAACTATTTTAGGCAGATATTCTCATCGCATCCTGGTCATAGTGAAATTATCTTGTGTTACAAATATGTGGAAAAAGTATATAATTTGAGACAATAATTACTTTTAATATTATAAAAAAAAAAAGGTCGAGAGAGAAAATTCTGTTTTATCGCGTTTTATATTGTCGTCTGCTCTAGGTGAATTTGTAAACATCCGGAAAAAGAAAGAGAGAGAGAGAGAGAGAGAACATACGAAAATACAGCGAGGGGACACCTATAAACTGTAAAGAAAGAAGGAGGGGGAGAGAGAAGATATGAAACTAGAGAGAGGGAAAGCCGCAGGCCTCCGCCTCGCGTATTATTGAGCGAGTGACGCGAGAGAGATGCAGGTACATACAGTGAGAGAGGGGACGCCAAAGAGAGAGAGAAAGGTATACCATTAGAGAAAAGGAAAGGAGCGGCGCAGGGTGGCGAGTCAGTGACGACATAGCAGCCGAGGAGGAAGGTTAGGGAAGCGACAGTGTTGGCGATGGTGACGGCGTTTGTAGTGCTGATGGCGACGAAGAAATGAACGATATATTTTGACGACAGAGAAAACGAAAAAAAAGCGATAATGAGAAATGACGATGTATCCCATGGACGAAGGAAAGAAATTGTTTCAAAAGAAAGGAATGCGACAGAAATATTTAAAACCCGACGCTGAGTGAGTCGATTGTTTATTTTTCTCTATATATATATCTCTCTCTCATATATGAAAACAATAACAAAAACAAAAACACAAAAAGGTCGTCCTTCCATTTTGGAGTTAAAAGCAGACGACAGGGTGTGAACTGTTTATTTCTTTTGCGCGGAAATTCTCTCTCGAATCTATTTCAAGTTTGTTTGTTCATCCAGTTACACATTCTCTTTTACTTTCGTTACACTATATTTTTATATATGTAAATAAAATTGTGTTAATTTTTCTATTGGCCTCGGTATTGTTACTTGGATATGTTTATCTTGTCTTGTGTTTATAAATGTCTTTCCAGAAAATGGATATATCCCTCCCGTATCTAGAAACCCGGGAAAACTAATTTCTTTTAAATAATTTTTTTATATTTTGTGTTACGCCTTTTACCCCTAGACATTCCGAGTCGTAACACTTGTTTTCATCAAATCTATAAAGATTCATTGTATATGTTCATGGAATAATTCATTCAGCAAATACTTTGTAGGTTGTATGTCTATTTATTATTTAAGTTTTCTGCAATGGAATTTATTCATGTATTGTAACGACGCTTTTGGTATGTTTTCCTTTAAGTTTTGTTTTATGTGTCAGTTTCGTTTGCCTTGTTCAGAAAGTGTATCCAATTTTGTGATGTGGGTTGTTCTAGGGTCTCGACTTTCTTAGTGTTCATGTACTATCATAACAGTTGAGTTCAATAAACTCATCACCTATTGTCTCATGTTCAGACAGAGGTTTGATGATGATGAGCAATTACTATGCAACATATACTTTCTTGTTCCTATGGGCAGATACACACTTGGTAGGCTCTTATATATTCGTATACGCGCTGATGTGTTATATCCTGTTGTCAACACCATTATCAGAAAGGGGATTGGGGAGAGTGAAGGGGAAATAGGAGAGGAGGAAAGAGATACTCCTAAATAAATGGATATAAAGAAGTATAATTCATAATAAACATTTATTAAACTTTTGCCTCAATAAGGCGGGGTCGACCTTTTAATTATATTTAAACTTTAAAAAGAAAAAAACGCCTTTACATGCATATTGGAGTTCTCTTATCATGAATTTTTTCACTTAATGCTTGGATTTTTTACAATTTCAATATTCTAATTTGTAAAATGTTGGCCGATTATTTATTATGTGCAGTTTCCCTACTGAATAAAATTGTGACATTTATTCAAATTTACACCCATAAATTAATGCTAATTGTGTATTTTATTACGGAATAAATGTTACCCGAAGAGACATGAATAAATTATTAGATCTAAACAAATGAATAACATTTTTGTTGTATTAACGCTTTCCATTGTTCTTAAATAAAATGAACAAACACAGAGATTACTTTAATACTACGTTAAGTGAAGCAGTTATTTGTGTATTAAAAACAATACGCTATTTTAAATCTCTAGAAGAGTTAAATGTTAACATTTTATTGAACAGTATAAATAGGTTAGAAGATAGAATTGTCTGCTTATAAAAACAGTTATTTAACTTATCTTTCATGAAAACTGTCTTTCGTAATTTGTTGCAGACTCTTTACTAGTTGGCCAGTTAGATACATATCCCATGAGCTGCAAAAGCCTTCAGTTGTGTATGAAAGTGACACACTGTTTAACGAGCGAGATCGAAGATGCGCCGCTGCACAACTTAGGCTTTCTACTGATCAAAGTTATGACAAGAGTTCCCGTGGCATCACTCTCAAAATGCAAATCTGGACGGTTAAACGCTTGAGTGAAAAGCACAACGAAGCTTACGCCCACAATTTTGGCTTTTAGTGTGGTTTACAGTGAGCGCCATTTCATTTCGTCTCGCATATTCGAAGTCGGCTTAAAAGTCAAACATAACTTGTACCGGATACACGAAAATGTTTGGTGATCCTCTGGTGCAATCAGGTGGCTGCTGGCAGACACTGGCTGTGGCAGCAGAAGTCGGTGCCGTTCCACAAGTCCAAAGACACTCCGCGACCAAAACCTAAACCTGTTGGATTATTTTGTTTAGTCGATGTCGATAAAATCACTTAAATGACCTCGCACAGCAACAAAACAAGCCTGATTGCCGCCATTCGCCGAGTATTTGCCGAGCTCACGCCGGCGCTTGTAGAAAAGGCATGCTACCAGTTCTGAACCTGTATCGAGGATGTGATTGAGGCTGAAGGCCCGGATATATTTATTAAATGTAACATCAGCTACATAATCAGGTTACCTGAATTGATATTTTCAATAAATTTTAAATAAAGCTGTATTGTTGTTTTCTTTAAGACGGCCGGTTTATCGTTCCATCTTGTGTATGTGAAATATAGCTACGATCAAGCTATTTATATTTTTACTCAAATAATTCTTATAAAGTCATTAATTATTTCCTATCTATAAGCGAACCTACATTTATGTCTAGGAACTTTCTGGGTTAGTTTATTTAAGCTAGAAAAAATAGTTTATTATATGCGTTTCTGTTTAAATTATTAAAACATAAAACTGAGCACTGACTATCTATCCTTTACAAGCACAAACATAATGCTTTCACAAATATGATATATAAATAAATGTATAGTAAGGTTTCCATACACACACACATTTACATATATATATATATATATATATATATATATATATATATATATATATATACTAAAGAAGTACCTGGTTTGTATACAGGATAGGCAACAATTTATATCTATCTATTACTAATAAAATTGTCGGTATATGTAACAACTGTTTTACTTACCATAGTTGAGGATGTCGGTCCGAACCGGGGAAAACTTTACAAGTTTTATATATGGGACATATATCAAAAATTTTGACTCTACTACAAAAACGATAAAAAGAAAAACGGGAAAACACATAAACACACACACACACACACGCATTTATTCACATAAATTTAATATACGAAAGTATAGATTTATGCGTAAACTTAAAGTATTTACTTCACAAATGCGCAATACGTAGGTAGAGCTAGTTAGTAATTTATACAGGCATAAGCCTGACGAATCCTATAGTTGGATGAAACGCAGAATATTCAGTGTAGCTTAATCGCCATACATATTTTATAAATTACTATATATATATATATATATATATACATATATATATATATATATATATATATATATATATATATATATATATATATATATATATATATATATAGGGTTGACAAAAAGTCGCGCACCAAAGGATTTGAAATAATTCTGATAGGAATAAACGTTATTTATTAAAACCAATCTTAACCAATAAACTGAAAATCCCCGTTGTACATGCTGATACAATCTTACAGTTTCACATCATTTAATTTTTGGTGAATGACTTATGCCCCACCCTGTATATAGTACTATATTCGAGTGGGTTGTGTGTCAATATATAATGTGGGCATTATGTGTGTATAAATAAATTCTAATGCCTATTGATAATATGTCATACATAGCTATTGCATTTGAACTAATTTTTTTTAAAGATCTTGTGTCGATTTCATGACATTAAAATTCGATACCAAA
Organism: Euprymna scolopes; assembly: GCF_053919585.1. Classification (NCBI taxonomy): domain Eukaryota; kingdom Metazoa; phylum Mollusca; class Cephalopoda; order Sepiida; family Sepiolidae; genus Euprymna; species Euprymna scolopes. The sequence continues at coordinate 127,481,683 of NC_136495.1, forward strand.
CTAAGATAAAAAAAAATGCCATTAACTATTTGATTTGGAACAAGTTTAATATTAAAAAAAAATAACTTTATGAATTGAAATAATTTTGTACACTGCATCATTTGTTACCTTTGAGTGAAATTAAATCTACACACACACACACACACACACACACACACACGTATATATACACACAGGAAACGCCATGAGAACTGGTTCGATGAGAACTGCGAAGAAATCAAGCAACTCATCAACCAGAGAAACGCTGCTAGAGGTTAAATGTTGTTCAAGAACACTAGATCCATCAAAGCAAAGTGCGCTAAGGCAAACAGCAAGCTCCAGCGCAGATGTAGGGAACTTAAGAACAGTTGGTGGATGGCTAAGCCTGCTGAACTACAGATTCTGGCTGACACCAATGACATGAAGGGTTTCTATTGGAGTATGAGAGCAGTCTGGGGCCCAAATGTCAGTCATCCCGATCAACTATTTTCAAGCGACAATTCCACTCTCCTCACTGACAAATGCGAGCTTCTACAACGATGGACTGAGCATTTCAAAATATTGCTAAACGAGACGCCAGACATAGACGAACGAGCAATAATAAATCTGGAGCAGTTCGCGACACAGCACTGGATGCGAAGCAGTGCTGATGTTACAGGATGGCAAAACAGCTGGGTCTTACGGCATATACCCTGAGATCATCAAGCGAGGAGGACAAAAAACTACTTTGCACTCTCTGCACAATTATACAGAGTGCCTGGACTATTGTAACTGTCCCTCAAGATTGAAAATATGCACAGCTAGTGACCATATTCAAAAAGGGAGATCGTAGGTTGTGCGGTAACTACAGGGGTATATCACTGCTCTCGGTCCCTGGGAAAGTGTTCGCTTGTGTTCCCCTGAACAGGCTTACAGCGCACGCTGAAACCTTGCTACCTGAGGCACAATGTGGGTTCCGTGAAAACAGAGGCACAGCGGATATGATCTTCTCACTCAAACATATCCAGGAAAAGTGTGTGCAGCAAAATATTGGGCTGTAGATGATCTTTGTGGATTTTACGAGGGCTTTCGACACGGTTGATCGAAGCACTCTTTGGGAAGTCTTGCTGAAGCTTGGCTTTCCTGCACACTTCACCAGCCTTGTCAGAGCCTTTCATTCAGGCATGAAAGCCACAGTTAAGCTGAAGGGCGAGCTCTCCGATCCGTTCGACGTGCAGAATGGTGTCAGGCAGGGCTGCGTCCTCGCTCTAACCCTCTTCTCATTCTACCTGTCAGTTGTGCTTCGGCCTGCCTTAAAAATTGTGATAAGCGTGTTTTTATACGATCCAGGCCGGGAGCAGAACTTTTCAAGGTCAATGCATACAAATCTGCGAATAGAACAACAGAGATACCCGTACGGGGGCTCATGTTTGCTGATCGCACCGCATTTGTAGCGCATAGTCACGAGGATGCTCAGAACATAATAACTCGCCTCGCAGGAGAAGCCAAGGCCTTCGAATTGAAGATTAACATCAAGAAAACCGAAATGGTGTACCAACAATCCCCTGGATCACCAGCAACAAGCCAGCTATTTAAGACTCAAGACCAGGAGCTTTACAATGTCAGCAAATCTAAATACCTAGGGACCACGGTAATGAACAACAACAACATAGACGAGGAGTTTTCTACAAGAATGGCAAACGCCTCCATATCATATGGAAAACTCAAACAGAAGGTCTGGCAACATAATGACCTGACTTTCAGAACGAAATGGTTGGTGTACCGCGCCATCGTCCAGTAATATCAGCGTATTATAATCATTTCTTTTTTATTTGATTACGATTTTATTCATATATATATATCCATATATATATATATATATATATATATATGTGTATATACATGTATATACATGTATATATCTACACATACATTATGCATGTATATACCTGTCTATATAAATATTATGTGTATATACCAACCTAGTAATATATATTCATATATGTATATATATATACACACGCACATCGGTATACATATATACGCGACAGGATAACAGTGTGAAACCCCTGCGGATGTTTGCACATATCGCTATCTCTGAATTAATTAGATAATGTTCTGCTGTAAGTGAAACTTTTTGCGAATTAAAGTTTTCGATAACACGAATAAATAAAACAAGTTCAATTCAATATAACATGTTTTTAGCAGTATAAATTAGTTTGCAGAGGAAGGGAATATAGTTGACTACTTTATACTTATTTAATACTGTACTAGGCTAATATAATATATGAATATGTGAAAGTGGGCATGTATGTGTGTGTATTTTTGTGTTTGTTGTATGTATATATGTGTGTATGTCTGTGTATTTACTTGCAAATATGTAACTTGTTCAAACAAGCACAGCACAATTATAGTGAGGTAAAGAGAAATGAATAGAGAAACCCTTTTCTCTCAAATACTGGAAGCACGGAGTTTTCATAAATTTTAAAAAATATTACTTGATAAAAGTTAATTTTTATTTTTAATATATACTTGACATGTAGATTTAGTACAAAACTTAATTTCGTTTTTAATCATGCATTGTTTTTGTTTTTTTTTCTGAATCTATATAATTATAGAACTCAAATGATCTTGTAACGATGTATGTAACCACTTTCCGGTTTATGACACCCTGTTGCGCATGCGTGCATGCCCTACGCACTGAAATATTAGCGTTATTATTTCGAGATTATTATTTAACATGGGAAGAGTGAGGTTAAAAATAACTTAAACGTAATACGGAAATGAACGATATTAAAAAAGCAGACTGTATTAACAACTGTTTATTTGGAAAATTTAAACGCAAAAAGAACCATTTGAACGCTGAAATATTAACGTTATTATTTCGAAATTATTATTTTACATTGAAACAGTGGGGTTTAAAATAACTTAAATGTAATACAGAAATGAATGATGTAAAAAAATGACAACAAAAAAAACAGACATATTAAAATTTGAATTTAACTATAAGTATTATGGTATATGTTCAGTGCACATTTACCTATAAGTATGGGCAACCACTTATAATACAATAACTGTATTTTTTTAATCAATTTCATTAAAGAGAAAGACTCATAGAAATATATCTATATTCTATTTTCATTTTAATATACTTTTATAGAAATGTTTCTGTTATGTCAAAAAACTCTATTTTCTTTACATCACAAGTGTCACGCTCATACATAAATTCCATAGCTAATATAACATACTACACGGTAGCCTAGTATATCTTAATTTTTATCTAGTTTCGAATGAAATACTTCAACAGTACACGCTTTTAAAATCTGTTAAGCCGCAAATTTGTAGTCTACTATCTTTTCTACATTTACCTTATGTGAAGCCTTCCACCTATTTCAATAAACGGCATCTCCTCCAATAATGTAGTGTATGATAGTAGCCCCAATATAAAAGTGGCAATGTGCCTTGTTGGAGGTAAAAATGTAATTATTATTATTTTTTTAATTTACGATTACAAGGCAGCTCGGATGTGACTGTCTAGTCCTTCAGCTCTTCATCACTTCGTTTATGCAAGTCGGGAAGTAGAGATGGTAAGTATATATCAGCTTTTTCCCAAAATACGATATGGTCCGTAATAGATAATTTTAAGTACGAAGAAAACGAAAAATCATACACAGCTTATTTCAGGAGATATGAAGACTTTTTTTCCATATAGACCGCGGTAACAAGTCTGACTAGGAGAAAACCCGACTACTACCATGTAAGCTTGAAACGACTGAACACGATAAATTCCTGGACTTTATCTTGCCGCAGAAAACCGCAAAATGATCATTAAACAAGAAGGTTAATTTTAGGAGTTTTTTTAATTTTTATTTTATTTCATACATCTTTTATTTTTGACATAAAATGTTGTATTTTGTATTATGTTTCTTGTTGTTGTTAAGGTCCGCCAATAACCTGGTTTTACCAAGAAGATGTTAGTCCGATGAAGTTTTTTTTTTCCTTTTTCTTCATAATATTGTTATAAGAGGTCGAAGCCTCCCGAAAAAGAAAACGTCTTGTATCGGTGCTTTTTGTGTGTATTCGCTTGTTTTAAGCGCGAAATTTAAAAAATGGAAAATCACGCATTTTAGAAAACATTTTTTTTTCATGAATTTAAATGAGAAATTTTGAAAACCTGAAAAAGCTGTGAAATGATAAAATTATTTCTATTTACTTTTTTTTGTTTTTTGTTGTTATAACCAGGTTATTGCCGTACATTCGGACTGTAACAACAACAAAAATGTAAATAAAAATGCTTTTGTCTTGTATTACCGATACAAGACGTCTGTTCTTTTCGGGAGACTTGGACCTTTTATGACAACATTCTAAAGGAAAAGAAAAAAAAACTTCATCGAACTGACCTCTACTTTATAAAGCCAGGTTATTGGACTGCAACAACAAAAATAAATAAAAATAATTTTTTTCATTTCACAACATTTTTCAGGTATTCAAATTTTTTCATTTACATTCATAAAAATATGTTTTCTAAAATAT
>NC_136495.1:127491173-127691173 GCF_053919585.1 Euprymna scolopes
GTTTTGGGTAGAACTCCTAATTAATTCACAATTATATTTGGAATCCTTAACGTTCGTATTATTTCTTAACGAGAAGAAAGCCTTCTCACAACGAGAAACGTACGTGACGTCAAGGATATTTGTATTTAGTTAGTATTATATGTGATGGCATAAATAATAGTGTCCATCCGCAAATATTAAAAAAGTACATACTATTTTCCATATATATATATATATATATATATATATATATATATATATATATATATATATATTAATTTTCATATATATATTTACTCTAGGTACAACAGCTTTTAATTAAAAGAATTAGCTACCATGAAGTAAGAAAAATATCTAGGTTTTTTTTTATACTAAAAATATGAGATGAATATAACTTAGCATAAACAATGAAATATACGAACGTAAAGAATTTCGAATCATCATTTTTTATAAAGCCGTCTTGTGTTGCACATTGAAATCGCTAAATTTATATGGTAACTCACTATTTTATCTAGTGCGTAGCTGCCAATTGCGTTTACGATTATTTACGCCTCTTACACAACAAAATATGAATCGAACATCTCATTATTTACAATGGATAGTGTAAAAGTTCTTTTTTTTATTTTGGTTCGGCTTAAATCAAAGAATTGCATAAATAGTCTCTTATTTATAAATGTTAAATTTCATAGAAATGTGAGGGTGTTTGTATATTATTTCTCATCTAATACTATATTATCAGAAAGGTTTTATTTTATTTTTGATAATCCGCAAAATTAAGGGTAGATATAGTGACAACTAAAAACAAACAGAATTGATAAATACCGTATAACTAAAAAATTACCAGAATACGATCCATAACGCCCTGCTTTTAAGCGTCTTCTGTCAAACTATGACGACTTATTGCTGGATGTGTTGTATAAAGCACCTTCAGCTCTATACATCTATTGCCAGGATTTTACCAAAAATATAATTTATTATGTTATAATAATGTTTTGATAATTTAGTTGGATAGCAATTTTAACAAGTATTTACATTATTTCAGAAATTCTTAAAAATAGAATAAGTTGTGACTTTAGCTGAAAGAAAAAGAATAAACATTAGGTTAGAAATGACAGCTGATAAGTTAAGCATGCGTTTGATTTAGCGTAAGACGTAACAGTCATCTGATCAGGAGTTTTAGAGTTAGATCCTAGATTGGAAAGAGTTAGCATCTGAGATTGGAGACGTATGAACGTTCAAAGAGCGCTTGCAACCAAAGAGATGGCGTACGATTAAAGCGTTCGCAAGCCTTCGAGGATCTGCGACTCAACTGGACTGGAACAACATAATAAATGCATATAGTTTGTAAACGATGTGTTGTGTTATCTGTTCCGATCGAATGCTTCTTTGTTGGAGCCGGATGCAAGATCCAAGAAATGAACCATTCAACAGAAAATGGTTAGTCCTAAATTAAGGTACTGTGTATTGCCTTTGTATTACAACCTGTCCACTCAACAACACAACGGACATTCAGCCAGGCCACGACTACATGAGTCAAACGTGTATAGACACATCACGACCAACACAATAAATTAGGGTTCAAATAGTGAATAATCTCTAAAAACACTTAGTGACACGTACACACATTCAGATGAACTCTCCGTCACAAGTACATATCTCTGAATGCATGTTGTTACCCCCATTATACAACATATGGGACTTACTTACGTGTACTGTCTTCTTTAAATAATGATAATTAGTTGGGTGGTTGATTTGGTTTTACGGCATATCAACCCTTTTCAGGTTATTTAATGCCGAATCCAGTGATTTTGAAGAAAAAGTTTTAATAGAATATAGTCGGGTATCTTTTTTCAAGTCAGTTTCTATTTAACTCATAGTTGGGACCCTAACAGGTACTACTACTCCAGGTCAACGTGGACTTGGGAACAAAGGCAATTAAAGGGTGGCTTTACACTCCCCAAATCCCGCAAGCTGACGCCCACCATCGGATATAGTTTAAGGCCATATACAGGGCCTAAATAATTATAAAGCAACCGGGAGGATGCAATGCAAGTATTAGGTTATTCGAACAGAGTCTTTCCTAGAATTATGAATTAGCGACTAAAATATATGCGAATCAGTATTATATTCGTCGCCTTTGTTTAGGAAAGTATACCAGTCAAAGAAATAGAGGATAGTTTTACTTGACTCTAGATATAAACAAAAAAATCAATTTAATTGCAACCGGATACTTTCTTTCTTTTTATGTTTTGGTTGCAATTTTCTAAACATCGAATTACGCAGTGTCCATTTTAAATTACCCACGTTATATTCAATTTCCAATCTTTACACGATATTCTCCGGTGACCCCGGACCTTTATATTCGTCTATCATTTTTATAACGTAGCTTCTGATCTATATGGGATCCGAGAAGCTGTCAGAAAAACATTTCCGAAGCAGTAAAATCGATGAGAATGTCTGTTAATAATGAGGTTTACAGACGCCGAATCCTATCTGGATACACAAAAATGAACATATATTGAATCATTATTCACAACTTTGTGTCTGCAATGAAGTTAACTGGAAGTATGCGATTTTATAATTACAAATAAATCATGGCAAAACGCTCCCTGCTTGACCTCCGCGTATCCGCACAGGCTCCGAAATAAAGTAGAAAATGCAAAGGCGGCTTTATAAGAAACGCAAAATATTTAAATATACACCCGCCTAACTTTTACCTCTCTCTTTCAAAATCTATCTATCTCTCTAATCTCTCTCTCTCTCTCTCTCTCTCTCTCTCTATCTATCTATCTATCTATATATATATATATATATAGGTCCTAGATCTGACCTTAAACTATATCCAGTGGTGAGGTCCCAGCTGGCGGGATTTGGGGAGTGTGGAGCTACCCTTTAACTGGCATTGCTCCCAGATCCACTCTGATTCGGAGTGGTAGTACCTGTTAGGGTCCCAACTATGGGTTAAATAGAAACCGACTTGAAAACAACAAATATATTCTATTAAACAAATTTCTTCAAAATCTTTGAATTCGGCATTAAATAACCTGAAAAGGGTTGATATGCCGTAAAACAAAACAAGCCAACCAACCAAAAACCAAATATATATATATATATATATATATATATGTGTGTGTGTGTGTGTGTGTGTGTGTGTGTGGGTGGGTGTTTATTTGTGTGTGTATTTACATTTATATATATATATATATTTATATATATATATGTATGTATGTGTATATATATATATATATTTATATGTACATATATATATGCATATATATTTATATATACACACACACATATATATATATATATATATATATATATATATATATATATATATATATATATGCGTGTGTTGTGTGTGTGTGTGGTGTTATCTTTCTTTCTGGGGTGTAATCCCTTGTTTTCCCGAGTGTAAGAGGGGCAGATCTGCACTGCCATTTAAGTAGTCAGATTTAAAATCTCAGCTTAACAGGTTTAGCCCCACAGAAGAATCAGAACCCGATGAAAGTAATCCCTAAATTTGAATCCTATTGAAACACTACTCATATCTAATCACACAAAAGAAATCTAACGCAAGGAAATAGAAATCTCTAGTTGGCCATATTTGCTCTCAACAATCAGGAATAAGCTCTCTTATAACTAAACAGTAACAGTAGCCACTTATGTAAATGATTGGAATTCGTAGAAAGATTGAAAAGTCGCGTTTCAGATCTGTGCTTGAAAAATTTCCACGTCTAGCCAGACAGAAGTGCCATAATATACCAAACTCTATCTCTCTATTTCTATCTCGCTCCCTATTTTTACATATATATATATATATATATATATATATATATATATATATGTATATATATAAATATATATATATATGTGTGTGTGTGTATTTGTGTGTTGTTACAAGGCATTTCAACAACCCAAGACGAATAATTGGTTTTATACATATTTTATTTCACTCCCAGGCATTACGCCCAGCACAGGAGTGATCGATAATCTTGCGTTAGTGGTTCTTCTGCGTCTCACATCTGACATTTCTCCCCCCCATGCGGATTCTCTTTACAGTTCAACTTCATCTTCAATCCAACTCACTACTTTTCTCTAAAAAGCTGGAACCGGTGATAGACAACACGTCTTATCTCTCAACTGTTCAGATACCTTCATGTTCAAGCTTGACCAGGTCACTCTTTGACATGTTTTGGAAATTCATCAAAACATGTAAAACATAACGTCTCCTGATTACTTAACTCACTAGACAGATAGACGACAGATAGATAGATAGATAGAGAGGGAGAGGGAGAGAGAGAAACAAGAAAATACTTAGGTACACCAATAATTAGATTAACTGATAGCTAACCAAACAAGAGACAATTTACACTTCTGCGCGGCCAACCATATAACATAAAGTTAAAATTTCATGAGAATTAAAAAAAAATGTTTTCAAACCAATAAAACATGCAAAAAATGTGTCTATAAGGTTTTGCAGCTTCGCCTGTCTCCTCTACCTTTGTCGGTTTTGTTGCCTCGGTTGTCTCTTCTACATTTTTCGGCATTGCTGCTTCAGTTGTCTCTTCTATGGCCTTGCTAAGCAACTTATATATATATATATATATATATATATATATATATATATATGTATATATATGTATACATATATGTATGTATATATATATGTATATTTATGTATATATATGTATGTATATATATGTATGCATATATATATATGTATGTATATATATATGTATGCATTTATATATATATGTATATATATGTATATATATATATATATATATATATAAACAGTTTTACGGTACAAATATATACAAGGGCCTAGAAATAATGATTAGAGAAACCTTAACGATCCTTTTCGCCAACGACCTACACAAACTTAAATCGTTCGATGCTAATTATTAAACAAAATATATATTTTTTTAAAAACTCACGTAAAGAGCTCTGTCTACGAGGATAATTAAGCCATTTAATTTATTCGTGAATATATTTTAACTTCGCATAAACCACTCGTTATTTACACAGCTATTTAACTTAATTGAACATATAAAATTCCCTTCCCAATTATATTTCTCCAGTTAAATAAAAACATTTTACCCGCATATACCCACAGCCGTTTTTCTTTATGTGATAGTTATTTTTTATTGTATCCAAGCATTCATATTTACTCCGTATGATTTTGTTAGCGAAGGCGATCCATAAAGTTCATTTGTTCATTATATATAAAGCCCTATATCTCTCTTTCATTCTATGTATGTATGTATGTATCTTTCTATCTATCTATCTATCTATCTATATATATATATATATATATATACTATCGATCTATATATATGTATGTATGTATATATATATATATATATATATATATATATATATATATATATATATAACCCGAGACGTCTTTCGCCATACGCATCAGGGTAAAAGGATGGTATATATATATATATATATATATATATATATATATATATATATATATATATATATATATATATATATATATATTCTGTCATTCTCCCAAAAAATCAGCCCAGCCTTTACAGTTGTGTTTAATTCTACGAACACCTTATCCTCATTTTAATAATATTATTTAACTCATACCCCTTTCCATTGGACCCTTCCAATTACGCGATTCCCTTGGATTTTACTTGTAGAAATGGAAATTTAACCACCTTTTGGGTATTTTGGATTTTTGGATTATACCGTTATTGGATATTTAACCCTTCACCAGACTATCCATTCACGTGAAATCATCTTTTTCTTCACAATATTCCCTCTGCTTCACTATTTGTTACCAAGTAAGATCTATGACTTACTTGTAGTGTCATCAAATACTTTTGCAAGCAAAATCCGATCCCGCATTTTGCTAAATCTTACCCTCTGATCAGAAGTAAAGTATTTCTTCGAAACTTCCGATTAAAGTCTGTCCACTTATGTTGTGCTTCCTTTTAAAATTAAATATGTTTTTAACTCTTTTTCAAAGTGTTTTTAACACGTGTTAATAACTACATGTTCTTTTTAGAAGCTCTATTTCCTATTTGGTTTAATCGAGCTTTTACATCTGGTTTAGATTATTTGTAAATATAAACTCTTCAATATTTATAATATACTTTAGTTTTGCCATCTTGGATTATTTTGGTAAACTTAGCTAAAATGTTTATTTCATTATATATATATATATATATATATATATATATATGTATATATATACGCACACACACACACACACACACACATATATATATATATATATATATATATATATATATATATATATATATATATTATTATATATAAAAGGCAAAATGTGCGTGTGAGTGTGTGTGTTTCTATGTCTGCGAAAAACTTTCGACACGGGCCACGGATTTTCACAAGTTCGGTATCATTTTAAAGCTCCACATCTTGGACGACAGATATCGAAAAATTGGCCAAAAATATTCATTCCTTCATCGTTATCGGCTCTCTTTTTTACAAGGAGGGGTGAAAAAAATGGTATCTCCATTACAAGATTGCTTTACGCACGCGTCATTACGCGCAAAAGACGTTGTAAATTGAATTCGTTTTAAATCATATAAAAACCGACCTACTTTCATCCTCGCGTTTGTGGCGCGTTGGGTTAAGTGGCAACGTCGTTATCTAAAGATTTAAGTTTCGATCCCTATTATAAGATATGCTTTTTTTCTCGATTTTTAAACATTTAATATTGATACGAGGTTATTTATACCATTTTTTTTCGCTTTTCGCTGTGTTTTTTTTTCTCCTTTTTTCCCCCTTTTTGAGGTTTTTTCTTTATCCGATAATTTTAAAGAAGTTTTACGTCCGTTCGCTGCTTTATTTGTTTTGATTTTTCCGATTTGGTTTTAAAGTTTACACAGGGTTATTAATTCGCTTATTCTTTGCCCCCCCCTTACATACACACCTTCAAATACCCGGGCAACGCCGCCCTTTTTGGGGGGAAGGGGTTTGTTTTTCCGATAAAAAAAAAAACTTTTAGTTCGTTGGCTGTTTTTTTTGTTTGTGTTTTGCCGATTTTTTAAGAAGTTATTTAGCCCGCACCCTACACACACTTCCAAACACACGGGCAACGCCAGGTACCACCAAACAGGGTATTAACTCGCTTATTTATTGTCTCCCCCTACATACACACACCCAAACACCCGGGCAACGCCGTCCTTTTTTTTTGGGGGGGAGGTTGTTTTTTTTAAGAAGTTTTACGTTCGTTGGCTGTTGTTTTTGTTTGGGCTTTTCCGATATTTAAAGAAGTTATCCCCCTACACACACACACCCCTAAACACCCGGGAAACGCCGGGTACCTCTCGCTAATATATGTATATATATATATATATATATATATATATATATATATATATATATATATATATATATATATATATATATACATAAACCCATATTTTATCCATGTGATGAGTCTTACGAAAGACGTTTCGGGTCAGAGTTAATATATATATATGTGTATATATATATATATATATATATATATATGTATATATATATGTATATATGTATATATATATATGTATATATGTATATATATGTATATATGTATATATATAAATATATATATGTATACATATGTATATATATATGTATATATATGCATATATATATGTATATATATATATATATATATATATATATATATATATATATATATATATATATATATATATATATATACACTAGCCTGGCTGCCCAGTTTTGCTCGGGAGTTTAGAGATCTGTGTTGAGCAATAAAAAAAAATGTTAGTATGTAGGAAGGTTCGAACCCATACGGCGAAGGAGGAAAGGAACGTGAAAAAAAAACGTGGCGTCTTTATTGTTACGTACATCGCTAAGACGTAAGTTACGATCGTTTAAATTAAGGCTGTCACAATCGAAAAGAGAGGATGACTTTCGAAAATATCTGCAAAAAAATTGAGCCTTCCCTGTAGAAAACTGACTAGTTGAGGATGGGGCAATTATTGTTTTTAGCCAATTCTCCGATATTTGTCAGCTGAAGTGTCGAGCTTTACAACGATTCCGACCTCGTGAAAATCCGTCGCCTCTGTCGAAAGTTGTCGGCAGACATACATACATACATTTAAGCAGACAGGTGAGATTTGTCTCATAGAATTTGACATATATATACACACACACACATATATATATATATATATATATATATATATAGAGAGAGAGAGAGAGAGAGAGAGAGAGAGAGAGAGAGAGAGATATTATAATAAAATTAGTGAAAAAGTAAGAAGAAAAATATAAATATAAAGCAAAATATATGTAGGAGCGGTATTATCAAAAAATAAAACAGAAACAAAAAAAGAAAAAAGAAAGTACTCGTAAATATGGATAATTATGAAGACCTCCAGTTTGAAACCCAGTAAAAATTATTCCAGTTTTTCTGAATTATAAAAATTATTCTAGTTCTTCTGAAACCCAGTAAAAATTATAAAATATAAATGTTAACATTTGTTTCACCTTTGTTAATACTATCGAGGTATTAACGTTTTTAAAATTATTTTTTCTCCCTCTTAGTGATTTAATAATAGTTTATTTACTGTTGCTTTCAACACACCCATGTTTATATTTAATTTAACTACTTAGGACGATGATGTTATATATGAATGCATAACAAAGTACTTATTTAGATAGTTCAATAATTCAACACTGAAGCTATAATTTTTGTCTTTAAAGTTACCACGTTAATAAGAGTAGACAGCCAACTATTTAGTAATTTTCAGAAACTGTCTACAGACATATATTTGATATTTATTTGCTTCCCCACAAGAGCTAAATATGATACAACGTCGTCAAACAAACAAAAAAAAAAAGAAAGAGAAAACACGCTGTAATCGTCGTGTGTGCGTGTGTGCGTGCGCTGTGAATTGTGAAATAGTAGTACGAACAATTCCATAACAGAAATACGTTTTCAGAATCGGACTGGCTCGTCGCTAAGCAACAACCCGGAAAAATGGCAAGCCATTTTCATTTATATGCACAATAATGCATAGCTATCATCAGTTGGCGATAATTATAGAAAACATTTCGATGCAACATGTACCATAAAACACTGCCAAACACACAAATAACCTTTGTGTGAAATTTCATAAAAACGAACGAACTCACACACACACTCAGACAAAGTTGCATATATATATATATATATATATATATATATATATATATATATATATATATCATCATCATCGGCGGTCACTCGTGTCCGAGTAAGACTGCCCTCCGTTGTGGCTTCTGTGGGTCCTCAGGTGAGCATAGAGCCCAATCCTAGACCCAATTTGTCTTGTGCAATTTGGCCAGATAAAGGTAGTGGTGGTGGGGTGGGGTTGGGTGTGTCTGGTTGATAATCTGTCCTTTCTGTGTTTGCGTTTATCCTCAGCAGCTTGATTTAGGTCACTACTATAAAGTGCAGCACCTTCCTGGACAGCGCTCCTCCATGCCAACCTGCTCCCAGCCACGTCCTCACATGTCTCAAGGTTCATGTGAAACTGCTTTAGATTTGCTTTGATGTTGTAGAAAAATATATATATATATATGTGTGTGTGTGTGTGTGTGTGTGTGTGTGTGTGTGTGTGTGTGTGTGTGTGTGTGTGTCTGTTTTATATTATATTTCGATTGCTGAAATGCCCCTCTGGACTAAAATACGGTTGGTTTGCAACAACATATGTGACATAAAAATGTCCTATGTCTAAACGTTTAGACACTATCTCATGTAACTTTTGCACGCAATGTTAAACGCATTAAGTCGTTATAATAAAATCCTACATTTCATCCCAGGAGCAACATTATTGCAATCACAATCATTTTTATAAGAAGTGTTACCTCTAAATAACAAGTCCTCCTACCAGCTCTAGTCATCACGGGGAGCTATTTTTCACTTTGGACAGATATAGGCTTTCACTCTTCGATATAAGATAATAAATTCATTGATATAACATTATCTTTTCTTATCTCGTTACAAAAATATTTAAGTCTCCCCCAGACTAATTCCGCTCATTCTGATTCGATGAGCTCTGACTATTCTTATACTCCGGATTAACGGTATTAGCACGCTAAACGAACGCTTATTTACCATTCAAACATGGGGTTGCAATGATGCATACACATGCCCTACAAGTAAATTTAGCTCTCGCTCGCTTTTTACATTTATTTCAGTAATAAATTATATTTTTTCAAACATAGTTACTTTATTTGGGTAATTCATTTATACATACTTTATGCGTGATCTACTGAATTCTATCGCTGTATATATTCTTCCCAACTCCCACAACTCTTTTTCTCTCTTCCTCCCTTTCTTGCACTCTCTCTATCTCGCTTCGAAGACGAATCAACAAACATTCATTCCCTCTCGCTCGCTTTGTATCTCGCTCTTCCCATTTTAAAACGGTTAAACTAATTTACGCTTATTTTACGTTTTTTCACTACTTTTACTAGAAAAAGAATTATAAAACTTACGTAATTTTTTTAGCAATTGGCTTTTAATTTTTTCCGCATATTTGTTTTTTAAATACCTATGTTTTTTTTTTAAATTAATATTTAATATATTTTTCAAACCCTAAAATACTTTCTATTTTTTGCTTCTATGCCTAAATTGACAGATCTGCACGCATGGTACAA
Organism: Euprymna scolopes; assembly: GCF_053919585.1. NCBI lineage: Eukaryota > Metazoa > Mollusca > Cephalopoda > Sepiida > Sepiolidae > Euprymna > Euprymna scolopes. Next base: position 127,501,809 of record NC_136495.1, read on the forward strand.
ATTTAGGGTCTGGTTTGAGTTAAAATTACCGTATTTATACACTGATTACCTACGCTACAGTTTTCAAGTAAATTTCATTATATGGAGAATCGAATTCGGTAGGATATTTTATTTAAATCTCGGCTTATTCTCGAAATTATATACACTTTACGAAGACAAGTACTTATACAAATATTAAGCCCTGTATTATGCATTGTTATTAGCTAGCTGCCAGGTTTGTACGCACGCGTGATAAATAAATCTACTTCTCTCCTACCGGCAATACCACCCCACAATGTGTTTTAGCATTTGCGGGTTGGTATACTGACAACGATAATCACGGTAAAAGTTTAATTGTTTCACACATCATCCCCCACAATAAAAATATTCCGAACGCCGTCCTTTAGATGACGATGTTCATTCCAAAATAAGTTTCTTACTTTGGGAGTTTAGGGTCTATTTCAAACGCCCTTCTCAACATAACAATACTCAAAAAAGTGAAATGAAAAAAAAGTCGTAATTATTTGATTTTAGACGTTAAAAAATACGGCATAAACTGGAATTAACTTTAATACTATTTGTGAAAAGAAAAGGAAAATTTGAACTACAAGCGAAAACAGCTAGGGCTGCAAACACTGATTTCGATCGCGTTAAACAGTCCACAGACAATTGGAATCTCTAACCGTAAAAACTTCTATTTATACTTTCCATTATTATTCTAATGGATCATTTTCATACTTTTATTAATTCCTACGTATTTACGCATTGCCTTAATTGTTTTTTTTAAATCGAACAGTACCTGCATGTAATCGCTCCAACCCATTACTAATCTTCAGTTAAAAATATATTATTTTATTTCGCCCACTGCCGCCTCTGTCCGCAATTGTTCAGGGACGGCGGTGGCAACCAATAACAACCGTTGTTTAATTTTTGTGAGGTTCGGGTCGGCTTCCGTCGGGCAACACCCGCTAACAGGTCCTGCTAGTATATATATATATATATATATATATATATATATATATATATATAATTTTACAGACTCTAGTGTAAGTGATAATTACTCACGCTCCATGGATTCGACCCTATCATGCAGTCACCTTCAGGTATGAAATAATCAGGAACAATCACATAAAAGTAAAGCAAATGGAGTTCTATATGTCATATCGAAATGCAGAAAGCTAATCTGATAGTGTTCAACAGCAGATCGTATCACATTGCAATGCACTAAAGTCAATAGCTTATCATTCTGCTTTTTTTAATAAATATTATTTGTTTCACCTAAACACACTAATTAGTGATGCTTGCGCAATCATCATTGTAGCAAATGATAATTATTGTCAGTCAAACGAGCCAAACGAATCCACTATCCAACTTTTGATTCCGCAGTCAAGTACACAGCAATAATTTTACTTCGTGGGTCCTTTATAACTAGCATTATTTCTATCTACGAAAAGTATTCTTGATATAGATTAAAAAAATAGTTATCCTAGTTGGAACAAAATTCTGTACTCCAATCTGTATTGGACTACAAAGTGAATACATTTATAAACAAATACGGCGTATTTATATTTATATTTATTTATAAAGTAAAACATACAACATTTGGTTAACCATCTTTACTTCTTATATTTTACATGAGTTGTTATCAATGACACTGTATTAAAATTTATTGCCGAGTTGAATACTTACAATATTTTTTATTACAAAATATTTTGACAGATAGCATATTTTAGAAATAGTCTGTTTATATATATATATATATACATACATATATATATATATATATATATATATATATATATATATATTAGTGATGAAAGAGAGAGAGTGAGTAGTTATTTTGTATTGTGGCATATAACAATTCTGCGCTGAATCTACTCACTACGGTATAAGTTCTTGTATTTCACGCTTTTTTTTCAAATGTAGAGTCATGGTATAAACACACACACACACACACACACACACACACACACACACACACACACACATATATATATATATATATATATATATATATATATATATATATATATATATATATATACATTACCGTTTATCTGTTTTAGTTACACATGTGTTTGCTACCGGATCGTATCAACGTATCAACGATCCAGCAACTTCATCAGACTTGAACATGTGTAACTAAAACGGTATTGAAAAAATATATATATATGCTCTGAAATAGTATTGAGCACCTTCTTCGTTTTTTTCCATATTACCAGTGTTGCTAAATATATATTTGTGTATATATATATATATATATATATATATATATTTCATAGAAAAATGCGAGCATTAAATGTAATATGGTTAAGATGATGCTTACCGTAAAATAATGGCGAATACATATTTTTTTTTAATAATGAATTTTACATTATATATAACTGCTTAATGCGCCAATATTTTAAGTTATAAATGTATTATATTTTTTACTAGAATATCTTGGATTTTTTTTCAGTTTTAACAACTGGTCCTTTTACTTTTCTAAGCTTAATCTTAACCATATTACTTTTCATGCTTGCATTTTATTTTGTTTCCAGGCTTTGCGTTGAAATAATAGGTTCCTGTGTGTTCAATATTTTCAAAACTTACATAACAAAAATAACCAATTTTTTAATTGACTAAATAAAACTATAAGTAAAAGACGTAATTAAGTAAATAAATAGAAGACAAGGGACAAAAAAAGAGAAAAAAACACAATTAATGGGCGATTCCGTAAGCAAAAAATTATCAACATTAACACGGCAAAGAGCATCCCTTTTGTTAACTCCCTCTCTGTATTACCCAAATAAGATGTCCTCTGAGCGACATTTACTATAGGATGTACTATTTGCTTATAGTTAAAGCGCTCTAAATTATTCATCGAATCCATATTTACATGTGATTTAGAGTGGGTCTTTGTACATTTTCGAACAGCCGCCCGTCGCAAATAACCTACTAAAATCAAGATCAGCGCTGCTGCTTATCTTGCGAAGTATACATACTTGCCTGTTAATATTTTTTTTATGCTAGGAAAAGTGCACAAATACGTCGGTTAATAGCCTAAATCATGTCGTGATTAAATCAAGATAAAACCGAACATAGATGGCCGTAATCATGTTAAGAATTATTTTCCCACCGTTTTAAGTCGCGATCTGCAGGTGTTTGCGTCAGTATCATTCTACCAATTTGAACCCGACTCTGTATTCAATCAATATAAGAAGATCAGAATCTAAAGTGAGATAAAAAAAATCTACAAAATTTACCGATCAGTACACAATTTTGAAAAGAGCTCGTGGCTACTGTGTAGACTGTGATTTGCGACGATAATGACCCATGTAAAAAGCCACGTAGACATAACCTATGATTATCTAAAATACAAAGCCAGTAGAATAAACACAGAAGAGACAAAGGAACACACAGTCTCTTGCTCTTTCTTTTTCGCCCTCTCTCTCTCTCTCTCTCTCTATATATATATATATATATATATATATATATGTATATATATAAATATCTATATTTATACATAGAACTATATATATATATATATAAATATATATCTATCTATATATATGTATCTATATATATATATATATAATTCTAATTATGTAAAAAATTATGTAAAAACATAATTATACACGGTGTCCATAAAGGTCGTGTGCACTTTCAAAAAATAATAACTTTATTTCTATTTAAGATAGAAATAATCTGTAAAAAATGTTATGAAGTTTCATGCATCTTGTTTTAAGTATAGTTATTAAATAATTTTTCACCAAAAAATTCGTAACAATTTTAAGATAAGTAAAAAATAAGTAAAAAATATTTTCTTTTGTTTTTCAGAATCAATTTGATCCCATGGCTTCAATTGAGGAAAAAGTAAACTGTGTCCTTTGGTTAGCTGAATTGAAATCTACTATCGCTGTGCAAAGAAAGTTTAGAACTGAATACAATAAAAAAGCGCCTCATAGGAAGACCATTGTAAAATGGATGAAAAAATTTAAAGAGACAGTCTCTGTTCATGATAAACAACGGTTTGGAAGGCCATGTGTCAGTGACGAAATTGTTGCTTCCATAGAAGAATCCTTTACTGCAATTCCAAAAAAGTATGTAAGACGGGCATCATTAGAGCTTCATATGAAAGCTTACAAAATTCAATTACATCAACAGTTGTTAGAAGAGTATTATTATGCACGGCTAACTTTCTGTCACCAGTTCAATGAAAAACATTGTAATGATGATGCATTTGTGAGTAATTTACTGTTTTCTAATGAAGCAACATTTCACATTAGTGGCAAGGTCAACAGGCATGATTGCCGAATTTGGGGAACTGAAAACCCAAATAAAACTGTTGAACATGAAAGGGATTCTCTTAAAGTTAATGTGTAGTGTGGTTTGGGAATAAATCGAATCATAGGGCCATATTTTTTGAAGATCGTGTTATTAGCAGTGGCAGCTACTTAGATATGTTGCAGAATTACTTTATTCCGCAACTTGAACAATTAAACTTGAAAGATGATACAGTGCTTCAACAAGATGGAGCTCCTTGTCACTTTGCTCGGCGTGGTAGACAGTTTCAAAATCAGGAAATTACTAACAGAGGGATCGGAAGGGGTGGACCATTTCATTGGCCTCCACGTTCGCCAGATTTGACTCCATTAGATTGTTTATGGGGGCATGTGAAAACAATTGTAAATGCAACCAAACCTAGTTCATTGGAAGATTTGAAAGCTAGAATAACTAATGTGATTTCAGGCATTACTATAAATCATTTGGTAAACATTTTTCGTGCACTGCAACATCGTATTCCACTTTGTATTGCTAATGATGGAGAATATGTAAAAAGTTAAATAAAATTTCAATAAAAGGTTAAAAAATATAGATTTATTTCTTTCAAATCCATTTTACAGATTATTTCTATTGCAAATACAAATAAAGTTATACATTTTTTAAAGTGCACACAGACTTTATGGACACCATATATATATATATATATATATATATATATATATATATATATATATATATATATATATATATATATATATATACAAGCAAAAGTACTCGTCGTTGACTGGGTTCAAAAACAGCCTACAGAAAATGGACTCTGATTAGGTTATGAAAAGGATGGGTTGTAATGAGATAGCTTCCAATTTGGGGATATCAAAACCAAAGCAAAATATGATGAAAGTAAAAATAAAATAGATAAACCCCATAATTTATTATACCATACCCGTTCACACTGAAACGCTATTCACAATATTTTGTGGATCTATATTAAAAACCCTTGTTAAACTTTGTGACATATTTCCATTCTATGGAGGTCAGGCGCGAACGAACACCCCATAATTTTAGTATACCATATTTCTTCAAACTGAAAAATAATTATCAAAGTATACTTTCGAAGATAGATATGAAAAGTATTTATTAATGTGTGTGCCTATTTCCATTGGAAGCTATGAAGGCGTTGAAGGCCGATTCGGCATCATCTCGGCTTTTGAGGAATTTTTTGCGCATAAAGTTGTCGAAATGCTTGAAAAAGTGATAATCGGTGAGGCTTGGTGACTATCGCGGATGAAGCGAAGTCTCATAGCCCAGTTCGTTCAGCTTCTGCAGGGTTAGTTAGGTTACATACGGATTAATGTTGTCATGGAGGAGAATTGGTCCCTTCATAATGACCAATTTCAGACACATACGTTGGAGCTTCTGATGCACTTCATCAATTTGTCGGATTCAAGAAACTGTGATGAATGAGACCGGCCGTAACCCATCAAACAGGCACCATAACCATTTTTGTTGCAATTTCCGCTCTGGTCATGTTGTGTAGCTTCTCCGGCATTCTACCACTGTTTCGACCGTCGCAGGTTGTCGCAGAAGATCCACTTCTCATCATCCGTCACAAGTCGTTCGAAAAAACAACGATTTTAAAAAAATTATCGCTCAATCCATACGGTACCAATTTATCCACATTTTTTACTTCTCTATTTGCTTTATATGGCGAATGAGTGTTGTGTGGTCAACCTCGAGTTGAACAGCAACTTCTCGTGTGGTTTTGTGAGACTCGGCTTCAAATAAGGATTTTAAATGTTCGTTATCAACTGCAGTCAGTCGGCCGCGACCGTCTTCATCTTCAAGGTTCTCGTTACTACTGCGACATTTCTTGAACCACCGTTATTTATGCAAATTGTGTCTGTATTACAGTAGTATCACGCCTGTGTTGAATATCAAATATTACCAGGAATAATTTGTCCGATGTACTTATTCGCAAAAAAATAAAAGAAATAATAATGATAATGTCGTTCATCAAATTTCGTATGTGTTTGTTTGCAATATCACATCATCTGATATTTTAGGTTGACGATCTTAATATGAATCTTTCTTTTCTTAGAGATAAAAAGATTTTTACATGGGAATAATTCACATTATATCGGCCAAGCTTATTTTTATCTATAAGAAATAAAATTAAACAATTTGTAAGATTTCATTTTTTCGATTTTCGATAATTATCGGATGAATTTCTGTACAAAACATCTCGAAGAACACTGCCAAAATATAGATTACCTTTGTGTAAGATTTTCAAAACCTAGGTTAAACGTTTCGGGACCTATAAGGAAAGAAACGCACGCATATGCACACAAAGTGACTTTAAATAATAGTAGAGATGTGGTATTTGCCGATGTGTTTTATGCGTATAAACATAACATATAACAAAATGATTACTCACGTGGTACAATGGGGAAAGCAGTGGCTGGTTACTTTTAATGCATCTAAAACCAAGCTTCTATCTTTAAATCACTACACCTCTGATTCCCATCTAGCACCAATTGAAATCAATGGCTATCCTCTTGGGGGAGCCTCCATGTTTTTACAAGCTTCTGAGCTTGATCTTTACTCCTGATCTGAAATGGAACACATATATCAAATCCGTTACCAAGGTCGCAGGAAAAATGGTAGTATCCTTCTACCTCTCCAGTAGATATCTCACCCCTGAGGCAATTCTCTTCCTATATAAACGCCAGGTACGTCCAATGATGAAGTACTGTTGCAACATCTGAGCTGGAAGCATATAGCAATGCCTTGACAGAGGTCAAAATAGACTTTGTAGCTCAGTCGGGATGTTCTTTTCTTTTCCCTGCAACCTCTTTCCCACGGAGGAGAGGTTGCGACCCTGTCTACTTTATCGTTATTTTCATTGCAAGTGCTCGTCTGAACTCCAATCTTTCGCCAAACTTTTCTCGAAAAACACTCGTCTAGCCAAAACCACTATCAATAATGCCCTCCACTCTTTATCTGTTTCTAAACGTAAACGTAGGTTCCATGAACAAAGCTTCTTCCGTTTGCCTGCTGTCTAGCTTACTACAACTATATTTTCTTCACGTCCAACGTAAATCAGTTCATGATGAATCATCCCGCTTAGTAATCCAATTTACAATATTTCCACAACATACGATTACTACGATACAATCCCATTATCTCCTGTTCATCCATTAACTCTTATCCTGGAGTGGCCACTAGCGCCTTGGTAAGTGGTGACTCGTATGTAAAAAATGCTGCCAAACAATGTAACGGAACGTTCTTTTATTGTTTTGTATCTTTCTATAATGATAATTCCTCAAGCTAAAATAGTGCGAAACAGCTATCGAACTATTAAAACATCTATATATGAATATCGTACTACCTTTTACGTACGTACGCTCGTGTCACGGTTTCCAGATTATAAATTATTCGATCAGGAGATTTATTCATAAAAAGGAGGGCACACTTATTTAATGCTCGTAGTATGTTATAACCTTCAATCCTCCTGTTTAATAAATTGGATATACCGATCACTAAAAATCGCGACGTAAAAAAGAAAAAAAGAAAAGATCATATCATGTCGCTTTTGGGCTGTACGTGAAACTAAAATATACCTTCTTGGTCTTCTAGATAGCTATCTAAAGATGGTATGATCGGGCGTCCAAAAATGGAAATAGATAACATATTCTTGTAAGGATATTGAAGATAAACCGTAATAACAAGATATATTCTGACATAATATTAACTGCATTACTCAGATAAATACTTTTACAGTTTTAATAAAGGGGTTACAATAATATCGCGGGAGTCTTCATTCATGTTGAACGTCCAAAGAATGTCCAGCAGCATATGAAACATATGAAAAATGCTGCCATGCAATTTCCACACGTCCGCTTTTTCATGATTATTCTAAACGGATAAATAAAGGCTTAGTCATATTTGTGGTATTTTGAAGTCAGGTAATATTTTAATCTATCTAAAACTGTCGACTAAAAATGATAAATAATAGTTTAAATCATTGATACTACGCAATCATGCACACAAATGCAATAAGTAAATAAATAAATAAACCAATGGAAATTTGTTTGTTATAAGCAATCTTCACTTCATTCAAGCCAAAATATAATTACAGAGCGGTCCCTACTGCTCTCTGATATCCGGGTTACACTTATATCCGAGTTTCTTACACTGTACATTAACACATGTTTTAATTTGGAACCAAAGAAAATCTTTCTTAAATATATTTTCCTTATATTCGGGTATCTTATATCCGGGTTACACTGTATTCGACAATAAAAAGCCTAAAAAATTGACGTAAAATAAAGATTAGGAGAACATGAATTAAAAGCTTTACAAATGTTCTTGTGAACAAACTTTTAAATATATTTTTCCACTTCTTTTATTTCTATTTCAATAAGTTGCAGTAAGTAAACAGAGAAATTATAAATAACTGGTTTGATCAAATTTACATTAGCACATGAATGACGCGCAGACTCAGACTTTAATTCTGTCCGTCATTATTAGTGCATATATGCGTGTGTGCGTGCCTGTGTATGTATAATTCGGCAACAAGTGTTATCTAGCCATATCCAAATGAACACGGCTGTTTTCAGTTTTTCCGATTCTAGGAATAATTTGCTCTGTCCGACTGGGCAGCTTTTTTTCGGCCAACAGGTTATATATTGTGGCACCAAGTCGTCAGTAGTGGTTGTTCTATTTATTATCGAGGATTTCTTAAGTATTTATACAGTGGAACCCCGCTACTTAAATCGCTTTAATGCGAGGCTGGCTGTTTTTCTGTTTGCAATTTTAAAAAAAGACAAAAACTAGTGGACTAGTGTCTATTTAAATGGGCAATAGATTAGATGGTGTTTGGTCACCGATCCATTGGTTAGAACTGCCGACTATCAACTATATAGTTGTCGTTTAATTTCCTGACTAGGGATGAGAGCCTGTCTAGCTGCACATATGAGCTATGATGCAGCGAAAAAGTACTGTATGGGAATGACTATATATATATATATATATATATATATATATATATATATATATATATATATATAACTACTTAATTTACTCACATAAAATTAATATAGAAAAGTATAGATTTATGCGTAAACTTTAAGTATTTACTTCAAAAGTGCTCTATATGTAAGTAGAGCTAGTTAGTAAGTTATCAAATGTATATGGCGATTAAGCTACACTGAATATTCCGCGTTTCATTCACTCTAGGATTCTTCAGACTTATGCGCATAAGCCTGAATCCTAGAGTGGATGAAATGCGGAATAGCCAGTGTAGCTTAATCGCCATGTAACTTACTATATATATATATATATATATATATATATATATATATATATATATATATATATATACATATATATATATATATATATATATATATATATATATATATATATATATATATATATATATAACAAGCATGTTGTATGAGATGGCATGAGACCGATGTGAAATTAATTTCCCGTCGGTCTCTGCCCCTATTATACAACGTGCTTTCTGAACACAATCAAGTTTTCCATCAAATTGGACGAATGCACCAAAAATAAGTAAACTTTTGCTTTACTTTTCTCAATTACTAATAATAGTAACTCCAGGCGGTGTACTATGTCAACTCTCTAAAAGATAATACCCCACCTCAACTAAGACACCGTAGACAGCGTCGACAAAAAGCTCTCTCTCATTCTTTCTCTCTCTCTCCCTGTAATTGTTTCTCTCTTTTCCTCTCTTTCTCTTTATATATATATATATATATGTGTGTGTGTGTGTGTGTAATGTGCACTATGTATAGTTTTAAAAATGTTTAATATTGTACTAGAAATAAATTTATTAAAATATAATAAAATGAAGTTTAAATTCCTAGAGACACTTCCTAAGTGCAATACACTTCATACCTAGCACTTGCACTCACAGACTTATAGCTAGGAAGTTCACTCGTACTAAACAAAGAACAACATTGACAACTACGAAATAAAAACAAGAAACCTTCGCACAAATTGTGAAATCAAAAAAACGGAGATCATTAGCTATTTACAATGATAGCTGTTTTGTAGATTTATAAACAAGGCAGCTGTTAAATTCATGGTGCTCCAGTAAGGAAAAATACTATTTGACTACATTATACATTTTTAGAATAGAGCACATATACACACGAATACACACACACACATATATGCATGTATTTGTGTGTAAAAGTTTAGAATTAAGTTATTTTATTAAAATTTACAACTAATTTATTTTTCGACAAGGCATACAACGATGTTTCCTTATTTTATGGACCTTCAATGAATGAGTCATTTGCTCAGAGGTAAGGTAGTTAGCAAAATAGTATTGATAAGCATTATAATTTTTCTCATTATAATTATTATTATAATTACTGTCATCATTATTATCATTATTATTATTATTATTATTATTATTATTATTATTATTATTATTATTATTATTATTACTACTACTAGATACTGGCTGGCGATAACAAAAACTTATGAGCATTATGGTCTGCACACAATAAGCATTGGGTGACTACAAATAACTTATAAGGATTGTGATCTTCACTGATTTGACTTTGGCTGGCGATAACTTATCCATTCCAACGGTAGGTTATTGGGATTTAAGAATATTCCATTTATTAAAAGCCGTTAATATAATAACCGTTGTTGCGATTGTGAATATTTACTTTTACATATTAAGGGATGCCTAGGCTGATAACGGTCATAGCGAAAGGCGCAATAATATATAGATAAGTAGCTTTTTTTTAATTTTATTGGTTAGCACATAAATTAAAAACTAAAGTTTATAGGAAAATTAGTAAGAGGAAAAATTAAATTGATATTCCAATACTATGTCTCTGTATCGGATATTGAATATTTTTATCTGGTTAGAATTATCTAATGAATATTGAATATTATATAGACTTATATAATGTTTACAGTATTATACAATCTGTAATGTGAAAAATGATTTCTTTTTGTACACATATATATATACATATATATATATATATATATATATATATATTGTGTATTTAGGTAGCATGTTTTCATTTAAGACCTCCTGACTGTGAGTTAAGGTCGACCTGACCACTCCCACACGCCTGCTTAACGTATTCTTTCTACCTCCTCCCACCCAGCTATTTTGTCGCTACTACTAAATTACCCTGACCTTTATTCGAATTGAAAGCAGCTGAACGCGCCTACAACTGTCTATTTCGACACAGTTATTAAACTAGACCCGATTCTGCTTCCACATACGACAAAGACGAATAAAGATTATATTTTATCAACACTAACCAAGGAACACCTGCGAAATCATATAACAAAGAATATACAAAACAAACACTGAAATATCAACACCAACCTTGAAGCTAACTAAACCCCAATCTCCGCATCATCTTTTATAGGACAGAGGTAATGTCTCCTTCCTCCACATCTCCCAACGAGTAATAACACAATTCACTGAAACGCCACACAGGACGAACCCTGTTCTCGTTTATAAACGAGCATATATGTATTCTGTTTTTTATAACTTAGGTGTCCATAAATAACATAGATCACTGGCCCTTGCAGTCGGGAAATTTATGACTATATTGTTGACTTCTGCAGACATTTTCCTGTTCTGAAGATGTGTATGCCCTGGGGTACTGTCTACTGAACTCTCTGCTTTGCTGGCTAATCCCATGTATATACGTGATTCCTTTGTGCCTCATTCTTGTATGCATGCATTCTAGTTATCCAACTCTGCTCTCATTTAACTAAATTTTTAATTTAGTTATTTATTTTTTACTATTCTATTTTTTTTATTTTTCCTTATCTTTTTTTTACTTTACTCTTCATCATTAATCCCTTCATTTTATTTCCAATGTTATTTTTTATCTTATCTTTATCTTTATCCTTTGTTTTGTTTACCTTTTCGCTATTATTATTATTATTATTATTATTATTATTATTATTAGTGTTATTAATAGTACATTTTCCCCCTATTTTCTCACCACGCCAATCGTCCACATCCTAACTTTTCTGTTGTCCTATTTTCCGCCCAATAAACTTTGCTCCTCTATCCTTATACCCCTGCCTTATACGCCAACCCCCTCCCTGTATGTCTAATAACAAAAAAAATAGAAATATTGGTACATACTATCTCATATATGTTGGTATTCTGAAATTTATTATTATAGCCTTACAACTACCCACCCAGACCCACCCCATAACTTGCTCCTTTAACTTGCACCCCATAATTTGATCCTTTAACAGGACCCCCCATGTAATCTCTTTCTTTCAACCCTGCTTAGATACACATTCGCCCTTTCGCTTTAAATCATCACCATAATACCCCTCCAAAAATTATACACCACTATACAGTGCTGTTGTCATCTCGGTTGCATCTGTGAATAAAATACCCCTGCAGAGATAATAGACATCTTACATACCGATAAAATAGAATTACCATCCATCCACACTATACCTGCGCCTACGCCTTAAAACATATTGTTACATACATTTAAGACTATGATAAAGACCTATACACCTTTCTACATTACACTCTATATAATACGTTCCTCCTTTATTTAGAATTCGATAAAAAATACCCCCAACATCACCTATAATTTTAATTGATCTATTATGTTCCTAATGAATCCCACGCTAGACGTCGCATCATCACTCTGTTACCTAGCATATTCTCTACACTTCTGATGAGAAGCATTAGGCTTCGAAATACCTTGGCATAAAGAGTCCCTTCTATCCCTTAACTAATTGTTTGTATTCCGTTATTGAATAAATGAACCAACATATATTTAACAATGTGTAGTTTTTGTGTCTTCATTTCCCATTCCTATTATTCTCCTATATATATATATATATATATATATAGAGAGAGAGAGAGAGAGAGAGAGAGAGAGAGAGAAAGAGAGAGAGAGAGAGAGTAGAACGATAAAATTGTCGCAATAGAAAATACATGATTTTATTTCCGTTTGATGTAAACCGTTTCTTTATTTATTTTTTGTTGCTGATCATCTACTAGTTTTCTAGTGATGTACAAATCCTGAACGCGATAAGAGCCTTCTATCATGTCTGACATTGATAAAATGTTAAACGAGCGAGATTGGAGATGACCGCAGTATAACTCATGCTATTTACCGATGTAAGTTATGAAAACAGGTGAATTGCGAACACTATCAAAATGCATTGTCACAAATAACAGGGACGTGCTCAGTTTGCGTCCACAATTATAGTCTTCGGTGTGGGCAGAAGTGAGGGTCACATCATGCCACCTCATATATTTGAAGTCTGCTTGAATGTCAACACTAAAGTGTACCTGAATGTGCTGAAGAGTGTGATGATCCCCTGGTACAATCAGGTGGCTGCTGGCAGACCCTGGATGTGTCAGGAGGATTCGGCGCTGGCCCACAAGTCTAAAAAGAGCCAGGCTTGGCTTCAAAAGCAGTGCTATGATTGTGTACACTTCTCTCAATCGCTACCCCTCACCCGCCTTTAACCCACTGGATTACTTCGTTTTATCATAGGTCGAGAACATCACTACATGGCCTCCCATGAAACCAAAGCCAGCCTGATCGGCGCCATCCACGGAAAATTTGCCGTGTTCTCGCTGGCGCTTGTGGAAAAAGTATGCTGCCAGTTCGAGACTCGTATGGAGTCGATAACTGAGGCTGAAAGCGGCTACTTTGAATAGGTTTTAGCTCAAATTCGTAATCAAGTTACGTGAATTTATTTTTTATTTATATAAAAGTTTTAAAATAAAGCTGTGGTGTTTTATGTGTGGGTGGGGGCGACAAATTCATCGTTCAACCCTATATATGTGTGTGTGTGTGTGAGCGCGTGTGTGTGTGTGTCTGTGTCTGTGTCTTTGTGTATGTGGGTGTATGAGTACAGAATAAAATAAATAAGAACAATCCTGTGATATGTTTGTTAGCGTATAAAATTACGTGAGGAATAAAGATGCAAAAAGTAACTTTAATATCTTAGATATATAGTATAATCGGCGCCTGCGCTTGTTCGCGTTTGTGTAGTTATATTAGTAAATAGGACTTAGAGAACAGCGACAAATATTAATGAACTGTTCTATTATACGGTGTTTTTAACATGATATATATATATATATATATATATATATATATATATATATATATATATATATAATACTAATATTTTCTTACAAATATCCACGCTTTAGAAAATTCTGACCCCGTTTCTGATAAACTACAAGAACTCCGTTCGTGTTGGACATGAATTCCAATTAGTTTCTGTTGACTTAAAAAAAATCGATACAGTCTTACTGAAATCTGAACAAGATATTCTGTAAGTGTTGATTTAGTTCGAGGTATTTGTGACTCATATATATTTTGTTAGTTGTTGCCTTGCGGCGTGTTGTTCGGTAAGCGTGTCAATTATCAGCGTCCTGAGTTTGGAAGTGAAAATTGTCAAAATCAGGTGCTGCTTGAACAGAAAACATAGAAGCAAAGAAAAACGAACACAAATTGACTACGTGGGAAGCCGAATATTCATAGGTTAATAAATAACATAAGTTTTTATCTTTATTTTTTTGCTGTTTTTATAAGTATTTATATTATTTTTTTCTAACAATTACGTCTTTACAAATCGATACAGAAAATAAAATTCTAAAATGTGTCTAATTCGTAACTATCTATGTACACAATGTAAAAACAAGAATTATGAATATTCCCTATTTGAACTAGTTGCAGTTTAACTTATTTGTGTTTACTATATATGATATGTCTAAAATGAACTTAATCTCTCTTCACCGCTTGCTACTCTCCTGAGTCTACATGAGTGGGCGTATGTGTGTGTGTGCATTTACAAATCCACGTAGAAAGTAAGCGCGCTACTATTATGTATTACTCAAGCATACACACATACATGAATACACACATATACATATATGCATGAATATCTGTGGCCTGGCAAGGACCCAGAGGAAAGATTCGAAGCAACAAAACTGAAGCTGCCTGTCAAAACACTATATACTCAAATGTAGGCAAATTTGAGCATATTTTATTGGTTTGAAAATTTAGATCTTTTTTAACAATTGTCATAAAATTTTATCCATGGAATAGTATTATCATTTTCAGAAATCTTGCAGATTTTCATGTGGTTTTGCATATATATATATATATATATATATATATATATATATATATATATATATATATATATATATATATACTTAATTTACTCACATAAAATTAATATACGAAAGTATAGATTTATGCGTAAACTTTAAGTATTTACTACAAAAGTGCTCAATACGTAGGTAGAGCTAGTTAGTAATTTTTAAAGTATATATGGACTAAGAGAACAGCGGCAAATATTTATGAACTGTTCTATTATACGGTGTTTTAAACGTTATATATATATATATATATATATATATATATATATATATATATATATATATATATATAATTTTCTGAAGCCTGGATATTTTTTAAAAAACTTATTAGTGTTTTATATATACATATATATATATATATATATATATATATATGTATGTATATATAAATTAAAAGATAAAGAAAAACACTAACCTAGTTTTAAAACAGATCAAGAAACTAAATAGAGCCCACACAAAGGAACAGGCCAACCAGAGGCCAAATAGGTATTTGTCCGATAAACGCATGCTCATTGGCTGATAGGAAGGGAGCGGTGGATACTAGAAAGTTGATTGGCTAACTAAAATCTCAATAGAAGAGGAGCTTATAAAAACGATAAACAACCACAGAATTAGCGCATAAGCCTGAAGCGTCCTAGAATGGATGAAACGCGGAATATTCAGTGTAGCTTAATCGCCATATATATTTTATAAATTACTATATATATGCATATATATATATATATATATATATATATATATATATATATATATTTATATATAAAGAGAGAGAGAGAGGGGGGAAGAGAGAAGGAGAGATAGATAAAGGGACAGACAGAGAGACAGACAGAGACAGAGAAAGCGACAAAGTCAGAGATACCACATGTTTTGAAAATTTTATAAGTTTGAAATCTCAGCGACTATTGATCGAAATTGAACAAATGCAGGTTCGTTGGAAAGCTTTTAACCGGACCTGTGTAGTGTGTCATGTGACATTTGCCCTTAAGATCGCACCTTAAGTGTATCATCCATCATCCAAAGCCTATTTTGGCACATTTTTACATCCAGAAAATATTTCAACTAAAGTCATTTGTTTGTTTTTTTTAGTTTTTCATATGAATGACAAAATATCTTATATTTCCCTAAAACCTCTAGCCTTGGTGGAGAAGAGAATAAAACTTGCTGTATGGAAAGACTTTATTCGAACTATTTCTTATTTGTTATGCCTTCTCTCTTTGATTTTCACGCTAAAAATAAAATTTACAGTGCATAAGGATTATTTAATACTTTAATACTCGAAATATTCATAATCGTTCCTTATTTCCAAAAGAGGGGAGATATAACATATGAGAAATATTCGGAATCAAGTCTCCACTTGCTGCTATTCCAGATCAGTGGAAACAATAGCAGCAATTTTAGTACCCCCCTCTATCAAGGTCAGAGGTTTGGGAGAAAGATATCATTCAAAATGTACCGTGTTTTTATATATGGTTAAGTGAGAGTTTTAGTCATTTAAAACTGCTTAACAGCTTCACCGTTCGCTTATTTTTCGACCCAATTTCAAACAATTATTTCAGTTTATAGATCTTCGTTCTCAGCTATATTGCGAAAAAATGTATGTTTTCGTTCAGTAAAACAAAAGTTATGATGAATTTACTGGTATTCTTAACCGTAAAAATTCGTATGGAGGTTAGCGACGTTTTTTATGATTGGTTTCTATAGCAACCACGTCGCTTCAGCGACTAGTATTTCTACTAATTAATCGCTCTCGCAATAAAAAAGAAGTAACAAATGAAACAGAAAATGAAAAATGGCGAGTGCGTACATTGTTTTTTTTTTAGGCAAAAAAATAAAACCGAAATTAAACGAAGAACAGGTGGATTTTCTGGAAGTCTGGAAAAATCATGACTTACGATTGAAAAATGCGAGCATGAAATCTTAAACATGGAAAAGAAAAGGACAAGATATTTTAGTAAAAAAATATAATAACTTTATAACTTAAAATATTGCAGCATTAAGAGACTTTTATGAATTCAATTTTACATGATATAATCAATTCTTAATGCTGTAATATTTAACATTATGAATGTATTATATTTTTTACTGGAATGATTAGTCCGTTTCTTTTCCATGTTTAAGCGTAACCATATTACTTTTCATGATCGCATTTTTCCATTGTAATATATATATATGTATATATATATGTGTGTGTGTATGTGTTTTTGTATATATATATATATATATATATATATATATATATGTATATATACACACATTTTCTTTTATATGGTCTTTAATATATCTCGGTTGGACTGTTTACATTTTGACTATCCGTCGCTGAGTTTATTTGTGAAAAAATGTGTGCATTTGTTTATATCATCGTCAGTTACTATTCCAAAAGTGTTTGTCTTAACCAAACTTTTTATTTTAAAAAAAAAAGTAAGCGTCTTTAATATATGTCGGTTGGACTGTGTTTATATTTTGACTATCTGTCGCTGAGTTTATTTGTGAAATAATGTGTGAATTTGTTTATATCATCGTCAGTTACTATTCCAAAAGTGTTTGTCTCACCAAACTTTTATTAATAAAAACAAAGCGGGAGGCCAGTACCCGCATTAAGCTGGTCTGCTTTTTGCTGGCTATCTTGCTCTTGCATGTTGCTGGATGTCAACATTTTAAACCGCCAGAGAGATTTAGCTGTCGTACAAAGCTAAAACTATGTAACATAATCTTTGTATAGATACTCCCTCAGGCATTTGTCTATTATAACAAAAAGAAAAAATGTCCTGTGGCCATAAAAAAGATGTGACGTGTGTTCGCCTGTATTGCTGGATGCATGTTACAATTATTCTGCCATCATTATATGTATCTATGTATGTATATGTGTATGTATATTTATATATGTATGTGTGTGTATATTTATATATGTACATGCGAGTTTATATGTATTTATATCTATGTGTATATGTATGTATATGTGTATATGTGTATATATGTTTGTGTTTGCACATATATACATTTATATATGTTTGTATGTGTGTATATGCATGTATGTGTATGTATGCAGGTGTGTATGTATACGTATGTGTATGTGTTCATGTATGTGTGCATGTGTATGAATGCATCTATATGGATGTGTATGTATATGTGGGTAAGTGTATATATATAAATATATGTGCATATGTGTACGTATATGTATGCGTAAGTATATGTGTATATGTATTTGTATATGTGGATGTATATGTATGTATATGTGTATGTATGAATGTGGGTATGTATATGTATGTTTGTGTATTATACATTGTGTATGTATATGGGTATATATGAGCGTATGCTTATAGACATCTATGTATGGATGCATGTATATATTTATATGTATGTATACCAATGACCGTCTTGTTTATGTTTGCATGTGTGTGTATGTATATGTATGTGTGCGTACTGTGTATTGTGTATGTACGCATGTATATATGTGTGTGATATGTGTACATATGTATGTGTGCGTGCGTGTATATATATATATATATATATATATATATATATATATATATATATATATATATATATATATATGTATAATAATGACCGTCTTTAGTGCCATGTCTGCTTGAGCATGTGAATTCGCTGGCAGGACTATATGTCATTTTCGGGCTCATGAATTTCAGTGTCTGAGGGAGTGGCACTCGTCTGACAAGACGTTGCAATCATCATATATATATATATATATATATATATATATATATATATATATCATATTGTAGGCAAGCGTAAAAGCGAGACTCATATTGGCACGGGCAGGTGTGCATCTGTAAATGGCGTGCCGATTTAATGAAAACTATATTAGTCGACTAAGAAATTCAGAAAGCAAAACTTAGTGTCGTCTTAGAAAATACTTTAGCATTTAAAACAAACAGCTAAAAGTTGCTGCGACAAAGTTTAGTATTTGAACGAAAGAAAAGGTCAAAAGATTATTCGCGATTTCGACTTAGTCACAATCTTGACGTGAGATCACCGACCACGTTCGGAATACCGTCGAGAAGGAGAAGGGAAACCTATTCGTTGGCGAGCGTCAGATACACATCTGTATTGAATTCCATTTGCTTTTAGAGACGTCAGTTCGATTTTACGCTTACAATTTTGATGTGAGCGTCAAGATTAAAAGTGAAACTGACTGGAACGGTGGCTGTGATAGAGATGTGAACGAAAGGGGTTGCTAGGGTTTGCGGTATAGAAATTGTAGCAAGTATTCTGTGGAATAACCGGACTTTGGAATAATAATAATAATAATAATAATAATAATAATAATAATAATAATAATAATAATAATAATATATTTGTTATATAGGCATATTATTAATGCAAATAAAAGCTTCATATCTATATCTATCTCTGTCTCTACTATTATATAAAAATAACTGTGTGAGTTTCTTCCTTATATGTTCCAAAACTGTTGATTCTATCTTTTGCATATTTCACACACAGCGTGTTTATATGTCTGGCAGTGTTCTTAAATGTGTTGTATATAAATTAACCCGATCATTACCGAAAATCAAAACAGAAATTCTGTCTTACCAATCGTCTGTTCTACTCTACAGGGTTATATTTAACGTATCACCGACCAATGGAAATAAAATATCAGCTAATGATTTTTAAAAATCAAAAACAAAAAAACGATCTTAAACTAATCTTTATATCTAATAGAGCAATAAGACGAATTTTTACAGCGGGATATTTTACGTTACACCGGCCAAAGGAAATATTAAATCTCAGCAAATAATTTCTTCTTTAAAATTAAATTTATTTTCGTCTGAAGATACAGCTCAGCCGTAGAGAATCGAAATAAAAATCGAATGATCCCTTGTTCTCCACCGCGTGTACCTTATGATTTTATTTACATTTGTTCTTATTAATCAATGCAATTTTAGATAAAGAGGTACTAATAATTTATTCGCGTGCATGTTTAAAAACTAAACATTAATGAGAAGGTATTTTCCAGGACATTCATCGTCAAACTGAAATACTAGCTGACATTATATTGTAAACAAACCAAAACGAAATTTGATTTCATTATAATTTTTTACTTTTATTTATTGTTTTGACAATTAGTTCACTCGGCAAATTATTCCTCGTAATATATGATATTCAATAGATAATTGATTGAATTTACTAAATTTGCATAAATTAAAACATCATATTAAAGTGTATTGGGCAATCGGACAACTTGACAACGCCATGCATCCATCTAGATTGGACACTGAAACTGGTAAATGTATATATATATATATATATATATATATATATATATATATATATATATATATATATATATACCAACAGGCCGCCTGGCATTACCCGGTGATTACACACATTTAAATATGATAGTTTGATTAATGCAGGTTTCCTATTTAATATTATATTATATTAGAATCAATATATAGGAGTGATTTAAAGAAAAATAAAATGTGATTAGCCACAAACGAGAATCGAAACCAAAACGTTTTACGATTCCAATTTTTTCCTTTGACTAATACTATGAAGACATGTTTGCTGCAAAACAGGCTAAAAATTAAAACCAATAGCTATTACGTTAGGCATACATATTCGTAATGCCGTGCTTCAACCTTCACCTGAAAAAGTTTTCTTTGTTGTAATTTTCACACATTTGCACCGATTTCCACGGGCTAGAATAAACAAAATTAAAGTTCCGCATGGGTTCGAATACCCTTTTTTTACACAGTGATCACCACTTATCAAGGCCCGGAAGCCACTAAGGGATAAGGGTTATTGTAAGTACATTATGTTAGTGTGGAGATTTGATGAAGTGCTAACTTAGAGGGGCGGATCATTAGGAATTTGTAAACGTTGGACTTGAAGACATCCAAGTTGTAATCCGGTGTGAAGCAGGCAGACGGAACAGAGTTCCACAGGCGTGCAGTTCTAAGGAAGAAGCTTTGTTCATGGAATCCGCGTTTGATTAAGGCACAGATATAGAGTGGGGGAAATTTTTCACACTGGATTCAGCTAGACGGGTGTTTTTCGTGAAAAATTGGCGAGGGGGGACCAAAGATTGGAGTTCAGACGAGCACCTGCCATGAAAATAACGATAAACCAAGGATAGGCTCGCAACGTCTCTTCTGTGGGGGAGAGGTTGGGGGGTAGAGAAAAGGGCATCCCCCACTAAGCCACGAAGTCTATTTTGTTTACTCTGTCAAGGCAGGATAAGCTGTTTTTAGCAGCTCCTGCCCAGATATGGCAACAGTATTCCATCATTGGGCGTACTTGGCTTTTATATAGATAGAGAATTGCATGAGTAGTGAGATATCTTCTGGAGCGGTAGAAGGATCCCACCATATTTCCAGCGACTTTGGAAACAGACTTGATGTGCGTGTTCCATTTCAGATCAGGAGTAAATATCAAACCCAGAAGCTTGTCAAAACACGGGGCCTCACCCAGACCAGAGCTATCCATCACAATTGATGCCAGATGGGGATCAGAGCGTTGATGATGTAAGGATAGAAGTTTGTTTTGGATGCATTAAAGGTAACCAGCCACGTCTTCCCCCACTGAACCACGCGCTCGAAATCAGAGGAGAGAGAATCAGAGAGAACTTTGTCATTTACAGCCTTTGATGTGTTGCCGTAGATGGTCGTGTCATCAGCATAGGTGTCAACGAATGATTTAACTATGTGTTTAGGGAGGTCATTGATGTAGATCAGGAAGGGAGTTGGGCCCAAGATTGACCCCTGAGGGACTCCAGCATTTATATTGCAGACCTCAGATTTTTGTCCATCTACCACTACTCTTATGAGCCTATCGGATCGAAATGATTTAATGATTGAGAAAACATTTCCAGTTATACCGTAGCTGGAAATCTTGTGAAGTAGACCCTTATGCCATACCTTGTCGAAGGCCTTTGATATGTCAAGAGCAATTGCCCTAGAAAGGAAGCCTTTGTCAAGAGAGTCACTAATCCTGTTGGATATAACCGTCAGCACATCTGCGGTTGATCTTGCAGAGCAGAAACCATATTGTGTGTCACTAGGTGGTTGACTATTTCTCTATTATATATGGATTCCAGCAACTTACTCATAACACACAGGAGACTTATTGGTCTGTACTGAGAGGGATATGACTTATCACCTGAATTCTTAAATACAGGGCAAACTGATGAGGTCTTCCAGAGAGTAGGAAAACACTTCTCCTTAAGGCAGCGCTTACACAGTTTCGTAAGTATGGGAGCAAGTTCTTGTTGAATCTTTTTTAACACTATAATTGGGATGCCATCAGGGCCAGTTGCTTTACTGGAATCTAGGTTCTTGATTAGCTTGGATACCTCATGCACGGATATTTGTATGTTTCCTAGCTGGTTCTGTGTTATAGGAGGAAATATGGGGAGTTGATGGCCTTCGCCGCATAGAGTAGAATTAGCTGCAAAGTTCTTTGCAAATAGTTTGACCTTGTCTGACGCTGACGGGATGACCTCTGGTCCATTGATAATGGTTGGGATAGAACGCACACTTCTGTTCATTATCCTATTTGTTATTTGCCAAAACTGGTGGGAACCAAGCCACTGATCAGCTACCTTGGATTTAACAGACTAGGCATATAGCTCTCTTGCATTTTTTTTATTACTTTTTTACAGTGGTTGCTTGCAGTCCTGAAAGCAGCTTTAGTCTCAGTGCATCTATTACGTTGGTAGCTATGAAAAAGTTATTTTTGTGCGCAATAGCAGCAGCACATTCTGGGGAGAACCATGGCTGGCTGTTAGGTTTTAGTTGGAATTTTTAGATGGTATGGATTGGTCTATGCCTACAATTGACCATTCGGTCAGATCTGATACTATAGAGGACACACCCTATATTAAAAGTTTCATGTCTGTAGACAATAACCTGACAGAGAGGTTTGGTAAACAAAACCTTTTATACAAATATTAATACACATACATAAATATATATAGAAAATGGTTTGTGTTTATTATAACATTTTTACGCAAATATTACGCAAGTGTAAACCATGTATTATATCTGCATGAATATATTTGCATATAATAGTTTACTAAAGATGATTATCCTATAAGAAAACCGAAACCACTTATATGGAGTTAATAAAAATGAATGTTAAAAAATATGCAAATTAGCTAAATGTTTTGCAGATGAATGCAATTCAAGGACACATACATAACAAGATTTTGTTTTCTGTTCAAATAAAATTAAAAAAAAGGTTTTTAATATATCAAGACACACAAAAATATATATGGCAATTAAGCTACACAAAATATTCGGCGTTTCATCCAGGTTATGATTCGTCAGGCTTATGCAAAGAGTTGTAGTTGTCTCGTGTTTTTATATACGCACATTATATGGAATTTTTAGTTATCCAATCAGATTCCTTGTTTTCACCGGTCCTTTCCTAATCAGCCAATTAGCAGGCACTTATAGAACAAATCCCCAGTTTACCTTGGGTTCACCCCTTCCTTTGTGTGTGCTTTTTTAGAGGGAAGCGTAGATATCTAGTGATTTAACCTATTTTAAATCTAGGTGTAGTTAAATATGTGTGTTTTTATTATATTATATATGTATGTGTATATGATAGTTTATGTATATGTATGTTTATTTTATTTATTTGTTTTCTGTTGTTATTGTTAATTTTAAAATTATTTTGTATCGCTATAGTACAGTAAAGTTTATCTTATGTACACAGTAATTCGCTATTTTTTCCTACAGTTTAATAGTTAATAAGTCGGGGTTATTTAAAGTTTAGGATAGCAATTTTTTCATAAAGACATAATCTATATGAATTGTCTAGGTCGATACATGTGTTGGCTTGTCTTACTATTTTCCATTCAACTACCGGTAAACGCCCGCTTTCTTTGAGTTCCTAGTATTTGTTTGCTACTGTTGTTTTCATTCGGTGTTTTTTTTTAAACACATTTTTGTGGTCATAGTATCGAGTTTTGAAATCTAAGGAAGTCATGCCTACGTAATATGTCTTGTTAATCGTGTTTTCGCAAATATTGTTGTCAGGTAAACTATGCTTTTGGTTAAACATTTATTTTGAAGTGGGCAAAGTGTGCGAGATCTACAGTTGCATTTATCTTGTTCACTATTAGTATTTTTTTATTTTTATTTTTAGTAAAGTGGTCGTTGTTCGACGTTAGTTTATTATTATTATTATTATTATTATTATTATTGTTGTTGTTATTTTTATTATTTCTACTAGTAAGCTATGTGTTCTTTGTGTTTGTTTTATTTTTGTCATGATGTCAATTTTTTATTGTTTATTTTGTTGTTGTTTTCGTTGCTTTTACTTAATATTATGTTATTATGTGTTTTAATTATTATCTCTAAATTTACACAGCAGCTGTATGATAACTTTAGGTTATTTTTATTGAACATTTTTGTAACAGATTGGTTACGGGGAAGTGCTTTTCGATAAGATCTATAAATTTCTTGCCTAGTTCTGTTTCTTACATTTGATTGTATGGCGCCGTATACCAGATTATATTTATTTTTCTTCTTTTTTAATTTTATTTTTATAGGTGTTTTGTTGCTTGTATTTGATATCAATATTTTTGTATCCACTATTTTTAGGGCTATTTCGTAGATATTGATTGACCTGTTTAATACATTTTCATCGCTTGAGTTATTGCTGAGTCTATATATATATATATATATATATATATATATATATGAAGAAAGAGACAGAGAGAGACAGACAGAGAGACAGAGGGACAGAGAGAGGAAGAAAGAAACATATCGCATATATAGTCAAATAGAGAGAGACTTCTATGTATCGCATCTTTTTAATTTTGCTAAATTATCTCAAGCAAAGATTTAACCTCAACCGCCAAGACCGAAATCGGTGTTTCTAAATGTTATACTACTTAGCTGCTGTTAAGATTGATGTGTGAAATAAAAATACCATTATTCAATATATATATATATATATAGAGAGAGAGAGAGAGAGAGAGAGAGAGAGAGATAGAGAGAGATAGAGAGAGAAAGCAGCAATACAGCTTTATTTTAAACCTTTTATTGAAAAAAAAACAATTCACGTATTTGATTATATAATAGAGCTGACATCTCTTGAATGTAACAGCTTTCAGTCTCAATCACCGCCTTAATACAGGTCCGAAACTGGAAGCATGCTTTTCTACAAGCACCGACGAGACTCGGCGACTACTCAGCGAATTGCAGTGATCAGTCTGGCTTTGGTGTTGTCGTAGATCATATTGATGTTCTCGACGTCTGTCCAAGTGGCGATGGCAGCTGATTTCAACACTTCGCTAGAATCTGTTTCACTCTATCATTATATTCCAGCTATGTGCTCGAGCGAACTCCAATTCTTGGTTCACTTCCTGTAAACTAGTAATAGCAACATCCCGCTAAGCTGAAACCACAGCAATGCACTAATTTCTTTCTACCTGTATAAGTAACCAAAAGAACATCTATGAAGGAAGGGTGTTTCTATGAATAGCCCATCCAAGGAACATAATACGAGACAGCTTTCCAACCAACCACAATGGGTCCGACTTTAAGTCTAATGTATACATATCCTAATGTGGCAATTTTCTTAGATAATCAAATTCCTCTTAAGAACCTACTTTTTTCTAATCTTCTCCGGGTAGCGTTCATCGTTCCGTCTCCGTTGTCTTTATCATCGAGTGCCTTAATTTAAGTTTGATAAATGTTGACAGACTAGTAAAAGAAAAAGCCGAAATTACCGTAAACAATCTATCATTTTCATTTTAAAACAAACTTAACCAAACAAAACTGCCAGGCGATTAGACAGAGACGGCAACTTTCTTTTCAGACATGAGAATTATTTAGAATAATAATAATAATTCGGCTTTCTGCCCGATGTATCTCAACTTCAACGATATTCCAAATTTAGGACATATCGTAGATATACCTGACAGATAAAAACTGATCATCCTACTTATCTGTCTTCTTATTTAGGCGGCAGCAAACACGGTGATATAGTATCCGCCTTAGCTAGGCAGAAATGAGGCGTAAAGATAATATTATAAAAGCAGAAGAATACTTGAAATGAAAAACAAAGTTAAATATATTCTGAGATAAAATTCAGTTGCCTATATTTTACTATTTCTCTCTATGTAAAATAACATCAGCTTGTTATATATATAAGATTTAATAGAGACATATGCAGCAAAGCCGGTCTGTACTTCTAGTATATATATATATATATATATATATATATATATATATATATATATATATATATATACGGAGAAAAGCCGACGTCCTCGCTGCAGAATTCTTGTCTGATATCCAGGCTCTGTGCGAAGAGTGCACCGGTCTAAAATACCCTGAATTTCAATGTCATTTTCGTCGAACCAATCCTGATGCTTCCTTTTGGGAGTCTTGGTACTTCGCTTAAACATTCATAGATGGCATCCCGCAATTTCTTCCAGGACTCTTTAATATCATTGTTTATCACAATTTCGTTTAACTTCGCATCTAACTTGGAAGATAATTCTTCTTTCTTTTCAGTGTTTAGTTCTTTTATATTCAATGGCTTTGGCATCTTAATTGTATGCATTCTGCCCTTAGCTCGTAGTTTCCGTGATGTCTTGCATCGAATCAGGGCGTGATCCGTCATGAAATGAACGACTTACAAAATATATCTCCTGTTTTTTTTTCCGGGTTATTCCCAAAGTCAATAAGATGCCAATGCTTGGACCTTGGGTGCATACATGTGCTTTGAAACGATTTGGCTGCTGAAACATAGTATGTGTAATTAAGAGCCCATGTTCACTACAAAATGACAACAAGCGAATTTCATTGCCATTTATTTTCCCCATACCATGAGCTTCAATCACATTTCCCCATGTCTCCCACTCCGAGCCTACCCGGGCATTGAAATCTCCTATCAGTAAGATCTTGTCATGAAAGCTTACGTTTCTTATTATGTCACCAAGGATTTCGTAGAAGTTTGTGGCTTCTACCTCTTCTGCATTTAGAGTTGGTGCATAGCCACTTACCAGTGTCAGACCCGTTCCAGCTGTGAATCCCATTCTAAGGGTCATTAAACGATCGTCACCGCCCCGAGGAAGAGCCTCCAGAGAGTCAGCAACATTTGATTTTATTGCAAAACCAACACTGGAACTATGCCTCTCCCCCTCTTTCTGACCTGAACCAAAGAACGTGTAACCTTCGCCAATTTCTTTCAATTCACATGATCCCAAAAGATGTGTCTCAGACGAGGCAGCAATGTCAATGTTGTATTGTTTCAGTACTTTTGCAACTTGCGCCGTCGTCCTCTTTAAATAATCATCACTATCAAGCAATGTTCTTATATTCCACGTTCCAAAATTGAACGCATGCTTTGTATTTCGAATTGAGTTTCTGTTTCGACTGCACAATAGGATAGCCAGTCAACGGCAGCAAGATAGCAAGCTTTTGTGTGTACAAGCTTTTATTAGGTCTCCTTTTATCGCCCCCTCCCTGTCTAGGGAAACAGTGCTACATCTAGAAAAGAACTGCTTTGCCACATAGTAGAGGGCACGAACTGTGCAATTGTTCTCAAAATTTTACACAAGACGGCCATCACCTACTACGCCGCCAACTGTGCAGAGTACCGAGTAAAGGCCTCCAGTGGTATCCTCCACCTGCCTCGACCACCAGTACCCCATCGCCAGTGAACATCGCCTGATGGAACAGAATATGGAAGCACGTGTAAGAGCAGACGGACAGTTCTCTGAGTCATTCAAGGTAAAAACCGGTACGAATGTTATGGCACCTGTGCTCTTTGCCATCTTTAGCTTTTGTTTTTTTTGTTTTTTTTTTGGGGGGGGGTCACCCTGTATATATATATATATATATATATATATATATATATATACAGGGTGACCCCCCCCAAAAAAAAACAAAAGCTAAATGGAGGGCATCTACAACATATGCTATAGAACGAAGAAAAAATGCCAAAGACCCTAGTATGTTAACGTGGTGTTTTGAATATAATAAACTAGTTATGACCAAAGTTTCGTTTCAGTCGGACAAAACACTAAGAAACGGGGCCTAATTAGAGTTGGGATCCGTTTTGGGGGGCACTCTGTGTGTATATATATATATATATATATATATATATATATATATATATATATATATATATATTAGCAGTAAAGCTCGGCTTTGCTGCAGATTTCTCTATTAATTCTGATATACTATTTGTAAATCTAATAGGATAAAAGTTTGGATTCTTTTCATAATTAATTTAATATTAAAATTACTTATCCTTTATTGGGTGAAATCTCGAATTTTCTCTTTAAAAGTAAACGTATAAAATCTTAGAAATAATAAAACTATTGTTGCATAAACCCATTGTTTTTTCCTCGTGGCATACGTGTTTAAAGTGATATTTTTCCTGGAGTGAATGCAAACTAATCTATAAGTGTATTTTTATATTTTTACTCTTATGACTTTAAACGATCTTTATTTCCGTTTGTACCTTTTGTCCTTAGGGATAAAAATGTATCTTTCTAATAGAATAATACTTGAGGTGTACTTGGAGTTTCCGGAGGTGTGGGTTTTAAAGCGAACGTAATATCCCTGTGTAAATATTATAAAAAACAACGAAATTGAAGCAAAATAGAGAATAAGTGAACGGTGTTTAAACTTGTTAAAAATTTGGAAAAAAATAATAAAAAAACAGCCAACGTGGAAAAAAATAGGAACAAAAATGACGGAAAGTACTTTGTTTCAATATTAATAATTAAAAATATATATATATATATATATATAGCAAGACTCGAACATTCAATCTTAAGTAGGACGCTGCTACTAAACCGACTGATTTATGACCGCGCGAGCGAATTTTCGTGTATTTTTTTTATTATATTTAAACTAATTCAAGAAAGAATGTTTTCGGTGCATGCGTGATTGGGTAAATTGATATGAAAGAGGGATTTTCTTGCAGGGTAAAAGAATTAATATTGTTGGTCAATTTCAGATATTTTTCGCCCGAAATGTCGATCTTAATAATGATATCGATTTCGTGAATATCCGTCGCGTCTGTCGAAAATTTTTGGCAGATATAAAAATATGCATGCATACATTAAAACATATTTTTACGCTTTATATTAAAGATATTATTTTGCCAATCTATTCCAGTAAATACGTGTACGTCGTACTATACATTCAATAAAATAATATGAATGATGGATAAATGTAACTGTGCTACTTAAATTGTTAGCTTACTATATATATATATATATATATATATATATACCGTCTTAAAACACACTTTCAAGTTTTTGATTAAAAAAGATTTTGAATATATATATATATATATATATATATACATACAAACTCTTGTTTATAAAGGAAAGGCGAAAGTCAAACGACTTAATTTGTTCCTGATGATAGTTTTAATATTTGTATTCTTATTTAAAAAATAATTAAACATATTTAGTAATAACTAGTACTTTGTTCGGGTCCTATGTAATGTTCATAACTTTATGTGCACATGCATATGCATATTAAACAGTTTGACGTGTCCGGTAACCTATATCTAAAATTCAAAGTGTTTAGAACCAAAATTGGCTGCAGAGTTTGATAGAGCCTGCAAACGTCAACTCTTTCAACTTTCATCTCTTGACCGCCACGTTTTCATCCCAAAACTCATTAAAAAGCTTGTTACATGTCTGAATACCTTTTATGCAAAATTCCAAATCATTAGACCTAAAATTGGATGAATAGTTTGCTAGAGACCGCAATAGTCAAATCTTTTACCTTTTGGCAGCCAAAATCTCGGCCAAAAACGGGTTAAAAACCTTGCACTATGTCTGAGTACACTTTATGAATCTGTTCAAATATTTAGACCAAAAATTGTCTGAAAGGTGAAATTTTATAAACTTTTACCCCTACTTTGACCCCAAATTTGACCTCAACTTTGACCCCAACGTGTGTGTACATATATATATATATATATATATATATATATATATGGGGGGGGTGTACACCTATGTGTGTATATGTATATTTTATGCGTATGTATGGGTATGTATGTCTCGGTATGTATGTGTATGCATTAGTCTGTTAACCTTTCATTCTCCATTACAAAGTTCTTTTTTCTTTCCTTTCTCTCTCAATTACTTTCCCCCACGTATCTTATTCCGATACGTAGCCCATGATGTCAACGAACAATTTGCAAACTTCTTTTCCTGACACGTGAAAATAAGTGTATAAACAGACCCCACCTCATATACACTCTCCTGTTTAATCTATAGTTCCAATAAAATTATGACCCACTTTAATCATTTCAGATTTATACCCTGTTGTTTTACTATTTTTGAATATATTCCCAATAGGTTTAAATGAGCTCTCTCCATTTTTTATACTCTTTTATGATTTTTCTTCCTTTTTATCCTCTTTTTTAGAGAGCTCGAAACTTTTTATGATCTTTTTATGTTTTTTTAAGAAGTCTTTTTTTTCTTTTTTTCAGTTTTTTTCAATTTTTTCCCCCTATTTTCTTTGTGGCGTCGAGGTTCCGGGTCCCCTTATGAAGTTTCATGGATTGAAACAGATGCCCACTTGTAGCGACCATATGTAATAGTTTATCCTCAAATAAATTTTTTAAAAATATTTTGCTCTTTTATTGAGCGCTACCTACTAAACTTTTTGTTTCCATTAGTTCCGACATTGAACATATCAAACCTTTATATATATATATATATATATATATATATATATATATATACACACTATTAAATAAAAGTAACTTTGTGTGTGTTCGTTCCTCACATATTCCGAAAAGGCTGAACCTATCTTTTGCAAATTTCGCACAACGGTAACAGATGGGTCTGGCATGGTTCTTAAGTATGTTTAGTATGGAAAATAATCCTATCAGTATCGAAAATCGAAAAAAAAAAACAGATCTTAAAAGTTTTCCTTTTTTGTTATTAATAAAATAGGAGAATTTTTACAGTGGAACATTTTACATTACACAGTCAATAAAAATAATAAAATATCAGCAAATCATTTTCGAAAATCGAAAATATCTGATCTGAAAATAATTTTCTCTCTTATAAAGAAAAAAGAATAATTTACAGGAAAATACTTTACGTCACACTGGCTAATAATAACATCTAAGCAAATAATGTTTTCTTTCAAAAAGCATTTTTTCATCTGCTCAGTTGTAGATTATTCGACTACTGATCGAATGATCCCCTGCTCAAGCCCAGTTGAGTTTACGATAACAAAAGCCATACCATTTAAGATCGTTGCATATCATTTCTTCGTTTGCATATTTTAAAGCCAAACATTCATCAGGAGTTACTTTTCCAGGGAACCCTAAATATCAGCTAACGTGATATCGTAAGGAAACACTGATATAATTTGATCAACAATATTTTCATTTTTATTTTGGAATGTTTTTGTTTTTTTAATTTGAAAAATTACTCTTCGTAATATATAATATTTGATAGATAAATTATTTAATGATAAGACATAGCCAATTTGCATGAATAAAAAAATGTCATGTTTAAACGTATTGTACGACCGGGCAACGCCGGGAAACGGTGGAATGCCGGCTAGTATCTATCTATTTATCTATCTATCTATATATATATATATATATATATATATACATACATATATATATATATATCTATATATATATATTGTATATGTATGTATATATATGTATATATATGTATGTATACATATATATATGTGTGTGGATATATGTGTATATATACATATATGCGTGTGTATATATGTATATATACATATATATATGTATAAAATATGTATATATATATATATATATATATATATATATGAAAAGTTACATAGTCAGTGAGTATGCGAAAAGTGTCTATCAAAGTCTGCTTTGAATACAGGGTTACCCAAAAAACAAGTCCGTTTCTTAGTGTTTTGTTCGAATGAGATGAAACTTTGGTAATAACCAATTTATTATATTCAAAACATCACCTCAAAACACAAGCGTCTTTGGGGGTTTTTCTCCGTTCTACAGCCTATGTTCTAGATGGCCTCCATTTAACTTTGTTTTTATTTGGATCACCCTGTATTTGATCTACTGATTTGAAACTTTAAATATAGGGCATTTAGAGATGTAGCATACTTTCGATTTCGTGTTTAGCCTACCAAAACTGCTGCTTAGCAGTTAAAATTGAAAACAAACCAGTTGCCCATCACATGAGTAGTTTACTAAACCCGTTTATATACACAGATCTACAATCTTGAGCTTAATAACGTTATTTTAACGACTTACATATAGTTTTGGTTTCAATTTACGCTGAGGACAGACAAGTCATACTTTATTACTTCTGATATCACAGGAATGGGTATATTTGAGCTGCCATAATAATGATTCATAAAAATTTTGGGGTCTGCGTACGCGCCTGATCCACAAAGTATGGAAATAAAAAAATTAAAAATTTAAAAAAAAACGTTTACAAGTGTTTTTGATATTGATGTACATAATAATATTTCGATAATTTAACTTAAATAGGGATGGTATAATAAAATTGTGGGGTCTGCATTCGCGCCTTAACTCCATAGAATGGAAATATGTCACAAAGTTTAACAAGGCTTTTTGATATAGATCCACAGAATATTGTGATAAGTGTTTCAGTGTGAGCAGGTATGGTATAATAAATTATGGGGTGTATCTATTTTATTTTTACTGTCATCATATTTTATTTTGGTTTTGATACCCCCAAATTCGAAGCTATCTCTTTACAACACTTCCTTTTCATAACCTATCATTCTTTCATACATCAGAGTCGATTTTCCCTAGGCTGTTTCTGAACCCAGTCAACGACGGGTACTTTTGCTAGTATAATATAAAGCTGAACGTCTGTGTGTGTGTGTGTGTGTGTGTGTGCTCACGAATAGGCTCCTTTATGGTGGACTATTATTGAAAACTGATCTCATATAATGATAAAAGATGTAGCGAGACACAGGAATGGGTATATTTAATCTGGCATAATGATGATTTATTAAAATCATGGAGTCTGTGTACACGCCTGGTCCACAAAGTATGGAAATAAAAAATTAAAAAATTGAAAAAAAAAAACCCTTACAAGCGTTTTTGATTAAAATGCATATCATAGTACTTTGATAAGTGTGTTTTAACTTAAATATGGATGGTATAATAAAATTGTTGGGTCTGCGTTCGCGCCTGGCCTCTATAGAATGGAAATAGACACAAACTTTAATAAAGACTTTTCATATCTATCTGCGTAAGTATACTTTGATAATTATGTTTCAGTTTGAAGAAATATGGCATGATAAAATAATGTGGTGTTCGTTCGCGCCTGACCTCCATAGATCATATCAGAGTCAATTTTCTGTAGGCTGTTTTTGAACCCAGTCAACGACCGGCACTTTTGCTAGTATATATACATATATAGCAGGCTGTCTGGCGTTTCTCGGTTTGAGGTTACGCTCACATATGATATTTCAATGCATGTATGTGAGTATGAGTTTCATAAAGCAATCGATGTGTAAATCCATGTAAATGAATGCGGTGGTTTTCCTCTTTCTTCACTACATTGATATCGAAACGTCCTGCACTTTCGCCATTTGGTGAATGGATTCTGGACTATGCAGTAGTATACGGTGTGGGTTTTCTATGGCATATTAGTGGGTAATTGTTACCTTAATACAGTCTACTGAAAACTTTTTTCTTCACTTCTTTTTCTCCCTTACTGTTCTTCTCTGCCCTGCTCTCACCAAGAATATTTACCTATTCCACAAATCCTAAAACCCCATCATGAACTGTCACAAGAGAGAATACATGATTAAACCCAGAACTCCAACATCCAACGTAGAACCCCACTATCATATGGCCTTCTCCAACATCACAAATCTACGTTCCAACCTTCCAGGGGTTGAAATCCAATTACAGGAGACTAAACCAGATCTAAGATTCCTAAACGAAACTGAAATCGGGGCGACTATTTTCCTAGATATTCGTAATTAAAGGATATTACAATTTAATATCCAAATATGACCCTCAAGATTGCCATCGGCATGGAATATGTGCTTACATTAAAGATGGCTTTCTATGTGGTAGGGACCTCTGCAGGTAAGACCCTAACTTACCTATACGTGCTTCTTGATTGCATTTTCTCACACCACCGCGTTTATATTTGCCCTCTATCGCGGAGTTACTACCTTCAAGAGCATATCTAAGAAAGTTTACCCAATCCTCTCTACTAATCTTTCGCTAACATTCACGTATGTGGAGACTTCAATGTTCGCAATGTTTGCTCACTCAAACAAGACATGATGAGGAGAAGTTCTGTCACGATTTTTCCATCACTCATTACCTAACTCAAACTGTTCACGAAACCAACCGTGTGCCCGACACTGATGGTCAGTATGCAAGTCTCCTAGACCTTTTTCTCACATCTTACCCTGAGCCATGTTAATCTTCCGTATGGGCTTCACTGGGATCCTCTGACCACTCGGTTGTCTCTGTTAAGATTAAAACAAAATATAATAAGTCCTCCGACACATCTCTCCATCGTGCAGTATATCGATTCTTTCTGGCTGACTGGGATAGCTTTCATACATTTATATCAGATCTACATCTGCGTTCCATGTTTCAAAAAAGTGTCCTCTATAGAATCAGACCTGATGGAATGGGTAACTATAAGAAATATACCGCTTCACACTCTCCAATAAATTTCAACAAAACCTAACAGAAAGCCGTGGTTCACTCCAGCTCCTGTGTTCCTGTCATATCGCACAGAAATAACTATTTCCATTGCTTTCAACGTAAAAGATGTACTAAGACTAAAGCTGCCTTTGGGACTGCCAGCAATTACTGTAGAAGTGTAATAAAGAACGCGAGCGAGTTCTATGCTCAGTCCGTCTAGACCAAAGTAGCTGAACAGCAGCTTGGTTACCATCAGTTTTGGCAAATAAAATATCTGGCCCTGAATAGAAGTGTGTGCTCTATCCCAACCATCATCAATTGATCTGAGGAAATCTCATCAGCATCGGGCAGAGCCAAAATCTTTGTTAAGATCATTGTAGCTAATAATGCCCTATGCAATCAGGGCCGCCAACCGCTCATATTTGTTTCTCTGTCCTAAAACTCGCAACATATAAATATATGTGTGATGTTGCCAAGCTCATGAAAACCTAGATTTCATTAAAGTAACTGGCATAGACGGCATTCTTATTATAGTGCTCAAAAAGCTTCCCATGCTTACAAAACTGTTTAAGCGTTTTCTTAGGGAGAATTACTTCCTCACACCTCATCAGTATGTCCCGTATTCAAAAATTCAGGTCTATCATCTACCTCTCAATACATAACAGTCAGTCTACTGCGCCTCATGAGTAAGTTGCTGGAATATATGTAAAATAGAGAAGTAGTTAACCACCTCAGTAAAATTAACCTCGGTGAAATCCGATACGGTTTCCGTTCTACTAGCTCTACAGCAGATGTCCTAGCAGTTATGTCTTATAGGGTTAGCGAATCTCTCGACGGAGGCTTTCTTGTCTACGCTAATTGCTCTTGACATATTAAATGCCGTTGATATGGCATGACATAAAGGTTTACTCCGCAAAATCTTCAGCTAGGGTATAGCTGGAAATATCTTTGGAATTATTAAATCATTTTTCACTGATAGGGCTAGAACAGTAGTGGTTTATGGGCAGTAATCAGAAACAGATGTCCATTATGGGCCTAACTCTCTTCCTGATCTACATCAATGATGTCCCAAACCACATCCTAAGATCATTCTTAAACATTTATGCTGACGACATTACCATCTATGGTAACCCATCAAAGTAAACAACTAAGTTCTCCCTGATATTTTAACCTCTGAAGTTTATCACATGGTGCAATAGAGAAAGCGGATTCTGGTAAATTTTAAAGCATCTAAAACCAAACTTCTATCTTCATATCATCAACGTTTTGTCCCCTGTCTGACATCAAATAAAATGAATGGCTCTCGTCTTGGGGAGGCTCCATATGTCGACAAGCTTCTAAGTCTGACATTTACTCCTGATCTGAGATGAAACATGCACTACCGCTCTAGTAGATATTTCACTGCTGATGCAATTCTCTACCTGTATAAGAGCCAAGTACGTATAAGGGTGAACTACTATTGCCACATCTGGACAGGAGCTGCTTAAAGCACCTTGTCTTGCTTTGACAGAGTTCAGAATATACTTCGTAGCCTAGTGAGGGACGCCTTTTTCTCTTCTCTGCAACTTCTTTCCCACGTTGCGACCCTATCTCTGCTTCATCGTTATTTTCATGTCATGTGCTCGTTTGAGCGCCAATCTATGGTTCCCCTGCCTTGATTTTCACGAAAAAAACTTCTCTAGCTGAAATCACTACCAAAGATTTTCCCCACTCTTTATCTCTGCCTAAATCTAAACGTAGATTCCATGAATATAGCGTCCTTATTAGAACTGCACGTCTGTGGAACTCTGTATTGTTTGCATGCTTTCCAACTGACTGCAATATGGTCGTCTTAAAGTTCAACATAAACATGTTCTTGATGAGCCATCCCCTTTAATAAGCTAATTTACCAAATGTCCTCTACTAACGAATAATACGATATGTTCCTGTTGACTACTGTATACTTATTAACCCTTATCTTCGGAGACCCCCGGGTCTGGATAAGCGGTGACCCCTCTGTAAAAAATCCCTATATGCATATTTTATGAGTATTTTTAGACAATTTAATAAAAGGTAAGATAACGTTATCAACAAACTTCTTTATATTTAAGTTTATTTATTATTAAATATCTATTCTGAAAACGTGCAATGATCCCTACGTTGTTTTTTCATCGTCTACATGACAAACTCATTCACATTTATCTTCAGTTAGCTTTTGAACTTAGATAGGCAGTGACTCATTAGAAAAAATACAGATACATTTCTTCTGTTGGTACATACGAAATATAGACTCTCGCACTACCTACTACTCTCTTACTTGAGAAACTAAAGAAATCAGTTTTTATAATTTTACTTAAATGTTCTTTTTCTACACGTATTTTATCATTAACTTTTTTTTTATATATTTAGATTTGCTACGATTGTGTATGCGCTGATATTATTATCATTCCCGTATGTGTATTCAGTTTTAAAATACTCTACAATTTTCTCTGATTACCTTTTATTTCAATGACTGCTTTGACAGTTTTAATGATATTGTGATTATCTGCGTGGTGCGGATGTATTCCTATTTTAGAGTTTTATAGTCACAAGCTCGTAGATGACAATGTTAAATTTTCATTCGGAGAAACGATCGTCAACTGCATTGAATCCCTGGAGAATTGAGTGAGATTATTTTTTATTATCTTATACACAGGTTTACGACTAATGACAAGGTTAAAGAACATACAGAGGAACAGGGTTCCTGGGATAGTGCTCGAAAACTAAATGTCTGATAAAAATGAAATGTGTATTTTTATTAGAAATAAAATTTATTAAAACATTTTATAAAATGACAAGTTGGACATAAGTCATTTTATAAAATGATTAGTTGGACATAAGTCATTTTATAGCATTATTAGTTGGACATAAGTCATTTTATAAAATTATTAGTTGGACATTAGTAATTTTATAAAATGATTAGTTGGGCATAAGTCATTTTATAAAATGATGAGTAGGACATAAGTAATTTTATAAAATTATTAGTTGGACATAAGTCATTTTATAAAATGATTAGTTGGACATATATCATTTTATAAAATGATTAGTTGGACATATGTCATTTTATAAAATTATTAGTTAAACATAAGTCATTTTATAAAATGATTAGTTGGATATATATCATTTTATAAGATTATTACTTGGACATAAGTCATGTTATGAAATTATTAGTTGGACATAAGTCATGTTATAAAATGATTAGTTGGATAAAAGTGATGTAATTAAATGATTAGTTGGACATATATCATTTTATAAAATTATTAGTTGGACATAAGTCATTTTATAAAATGATTAGTTGGACATATATCATTTTATAAAATGATTAGTTGGACATAAGTCATGTTATAAAATGATTAGTTAGACATAAGTAATTTTATAAAATGATTAGTTGGACATAAGTCATTTTATAAAATTATTACTTGGACATAAGTCATGTTATAAAATGATTAGTTGGACATAAGTCATGTTATAAAATGATTAGTTGGACATAGGTCATTTTATAAAATGATCAGTTGGACATAAGTCATGTTATAAAATTATTAGTTAGACATAAGTCATGTTATAAAATAATTAGTTGGGCAATAGTCATTTTATAAAATGTTCAGTTGGACATAAGTCATTTTATAAAATGATTAGTTGGACATATGTCATTTTATAAAATTATTAGTTGGACATAAGTCATTTTATAAAATGATTAGTTGGGCATAAGTCATGTTATAAAATGATTAGTTGGACATAAGTAATTTTATAAAATTATTACTTGGACATATATCATTTTATAAAATTATTACTTGGACATAAGTCATGTTATAAAATGATTAGTTGGACATAAGTCATGTTATAAAATGATTAGTTGGACATAAGTCATTTTATAAAATGTTCAGTTGGACATAAGTCATTTTATAAAATGATCAGTTGGACATAAGTCATGTTATAAAATTATTAGTTAGACATAACTCATGTTATAAAATTATTAGTTGGACATAAGTCATGTTATAAAATGATCAGTTGGGCATAAGTCATTTTATAAAATGATTAGTTGGACATACGTCATTTTATAAAATTATTACTTGGACATAAGTAATTTCATAAAATTATTAGTTGGACATAAGTCATTTTATAAAATGATTAGTTGGGCATAAGTCATTTTATAAAATGATTAGTAGGGCATAAGTCATTTTATAAAATGATTAGTTGGACATATATCATTTTATAAAATTATTAGTTTGAGATGTTATTTTATAAAATTATTAGTTGGACATAAGTCATGTTATAAAATGATTAGTTGGACATAAGTCATTTTATAAAATTAATAGTTGGACATAAGTCATGTTATGAAATTATTAGTTGGACATAAGTCATGTTAAAAAATGATTAGTTGGACATAAGTCATGTTAAAAAATGATTAGTTCAACATAAGTCATTTTATAAAATGATTAGTTGGACATATATCATTTTATAAAATGATCAGTTGGACATAAGTCATGTTATAAAATGATCAGTTGGACATAAGTCATTTTATAAAATGATCAGTTGGACATAAGTCATGTTATAAAATTATTAGTTAGACATAAGTCATGTTATAAAATAATTAGTTGGGCAATAGTCATTTTATAAAATGTTCAGTTGGACATAAGTCATTTTATAAAATGATTAGTTGGACATATGTATTTTATAAAATTATTAGTTGGACATAAGTCATTTTATAAAATGATTAGTTGGGCATAAGTCATGTTATAAAATGATTAGTTGGACATAAGTAATTTTATAAAATGATTAGTTGGACATATATCATTTTATAAAATTATTACTTGGACATAAGTCATGTTATAAAATGATTAGTTGGACATAAGTCATGTTATAAAATGATTAGTTGGACATAAGTCATTTTATAAAATGATCAGTTGGACATAAGTCATTTTATAAAATGATCAGTTGGACATAAGTCATGTTATAAAATTATTAGTTAGACATAACTCATGTTATAAAATTATTAGTTGGACATAAGTCATGTTATAAAATGATCAGTTGGGCATAAGTCATTTTATAAAATGATTAGTTGGACATACGTCATTTTATAAAATTATTACTTGGACATAAGTAATTTCATAAAATTATTAGTTGGACATAAGTCATTTTATAAAATGATTAGTTGGGCATAAGTCATTTTATAAAATGATTAGTAGGGCATAAGTCATTTTATAAAATGATGAGTTGGACATATATCATTTTATAAAATTATTAGTTTGAGATGTTATTTTATAAAATTATTAGTTGGACATAAGTCATTTTATAAAATGATTAGTTGGACATAAGTCATTTTATAAAATTATTAGTTGGACATAAGTCATGTTATGAAATGATTAGTTGGACATAAGTCATGTTATAAAATGATTAGTTGGACATAAGTCATGTTAAAAAATGATTAGTTCAACATAAGTCATTTTATAAAATGATTAGTTGGACATATATCATTTTATAAAATGATCAGTTGGACATAAGTTATGTTATAAAATGATCAGTTGGACATAAGTCATTTTATAAAATGATCAGTTGGACATAAGTCATGTTATAAAATTATTAGTTAGACATAAGTCATGTTATAAAATAATTAGTTGGGCAATAGTCATTTTATAAAATGTTCAGTTGGACATAAGTCATTTTATAAAATGATTAGTTGGACATATGTCATTTTATAAAATTATTAGTTGGACATAAGTCATTTTATAAAATGATTAGTTGGGCATAAGTAATGTTATAAAATGATTAGTTGGATAAAAGTCATTTTATAAAATTATTAGTTGGATATAAATCATTTTATAAAATGATTAGTTGGACATAAGTCATCACGGTGACAGACATTTTACGTTTCCAGAGTTCGAAATGATGCACCTGAAAGAGTTCGGAAGTTACATTGATTGAATCTTATTGGGAATGGCACGCAAGATGTAAAATATGGTTAGAATATTCCAAATAAGTAATGTCATCATTTTCATCAAAATAAATTCTAAACAGAATAATATTATCGTTTAGGAATTTCAATTTTTTTTAAATATAACATAAGCCTTTATAAAAGCAAAAAAAACGTATCCTTTTACATCCATTTCCAGATTTAATATTTTCCTGTTATTTCGTCATCCAATCCTGATAGAAGATGCCATATAAATGTAAAATAAACCAGCATTTATTTGAAATGACAACTGAAGGCCGGTGTATATAATTGAATTGCGGACGTAGTATATTTTTCATATTTAGCATACACATATGAGCGTTTTCATGTTGAAAACGTGTCGACGACGTTTAAAATTCTGCCCTCTGACGAAAATTGAATAGATGTGTTGTAGTTTCCAATTGCTCTTGCACGTTAGTATTTATGCAATCGCTCTGGCATTTTTAATGCGGTTTGACAGCAATGCCATCAGGAACTTTTAACGGATAGATTGACCAAATTCAAATTGAATCTGTCTTTTCAGTGCGCCTCTCCAGTTTGCCTACGCGGCATGTTTAATTGATTTTCTTCCATTGAGCATCTCACTTTGCAAATGCGTATCAACACACGAACAAACCTCGAATCGAATGACTCTGGACCTGAAGAAAATTTTAAAAGATTCAGCGATAGCCCAAACGTTACTCTTAAGTGGAATATGATGAAATGCAACCTTGTATGTTATTTTATTGTATGAATATGTTTTAATATGGAATGAACTATTCAATAGAATTTTAAGTATTTACTAATAAACAAATATATAAAATTAGTTTACAACATATACATTCCTTTCTCTTTGAGCGCGAATGCAGTAAATTAGCTTAATAGCATGTGCATTTATTAAGTTGGTGCAAACATAATGTGTTTTTTTACGTTCAACTTCAAGTCAAAAACCGACATTATTATGTTTGTACCAATCTAATGCTTCTAATTTAATACATGTCGTCATGTTTTCGAAATTAATGACTGCTTATACATTACAGCTAATATTTAACAAGGTTTCTGAAATACATATGTTTAATTATTTTTCTATTGCATCTGATTCGTGGCCCGATGGTTAGTACAGCCGACTGCCAACTGAACGATTGTAGGCTCGATCCACGGCTGGGAAAAGGTGTATATCTAGCCGCACGGATGAGTTGTGATACAATGAAACAGTACTGTATATGGATGAATATATATGTATATATATATATATATATATATATATATATATATATATTGTGTTCCTGAAATACAAGTAACAACATTGAAATCTACTGCGTTCTTTTCCTCTCTCTCTCTCTCTCTCTCTATCTATCTCTCTCTCTCTCATTAAACATAAGCAATTCATTTGCGTTATAACCACAGCTGTCCAGCATTGACTTACTATTGATAGTTGATATTAGTTATACTTCCAGCTGGAAGGGCAGTTAGTCTATTCAAAAATTCAGTAGTCTTCGTACCTCTTTAGCAGAGAGCATCTTTAGGTCATTTCACTACCTCTGACTCTTCATTGTGATTTTTTGTGGCAGGAGCGGATGCTAGTACCTTGCGTTTTACTGTGGGGGTTTATATGCTTTGCATGTTTGCTGTATTTATGCATAACCAGGTGCGATGATCCGGTTAAGATGAAACACGAAGACGACCATATTGCATACACATTTACAAGTGTGGTCCTCGGTGGTTCGGTGCAAATATCAATCAAAATCCTTCGGCGCAGTTTCAGTCACTTTCACGAAAACCGGGTTGATATGACGTTGGATGCAGCAGTTGATAATCCCTTCTTTTTTCTTTTGCCGAAAAAGATCATTGAACTTGGTTGCTTTCCTTAAGTTCCCTTGCAAGCAATAATAATAGCAACAATAATTGATGCTGATTCTGTATGTAGCTTTCGTATGAAATTAATTATTCACAAGAAAGAAGAAAATGATTATGCACAGTTTTTTTTATATGAGAATGAAAAATAAACAATAAAAATGTCGATTACAACTTTCTTTTCCTGGTAGTTACGATAGTCGATGAACGGGTCGTTGGTCTTGTTTTCAACGCTGATTCCTTACTTATAAAACAGGTAAGTGACAAGTGTTTTCTCGAACGGGCTTGGGTGTAGGGCGGGAAACAGTTTCCCTCCGAATTCAACCAGACTGCAAAAGCTGAGTTTCAATCGATTTTCTTTGTTCAGCAGTGTCTTACCTACGAACGGTTGCTATAGGTCAGAGCAGACATGAGTGTTTCTTTAGTAAATCCAGGCTCGCTGTTTCACATTCTCTCTCGCTCTGATTGGGTAATCAGCTACCACCGCCATACATCGCAATCAGGTAACTTTCCACCGAACAAAGTTCTCATTGATAATTTTTACATACACCATGCAGTTTCAGTCCTTAACCCCAGATCAAATTATTAGTCCAAACAATCGGTTAGTGTTCTCCAAATAATCACTTTTATGACAATATTGTTTATTTTCGACTATTACAAAGAAAAAAGTATTTTACATCGGCGACCATGCCATCTCTCTTTCTAGTTGACCGTGTTATCTGCTGTCATCTGGGACTTGCCATTAAAATAAAAAAGGCTCTAATTCATCTTTCTATGGCCACAATTTGGAGCAGTTTTCAACAATAGCTCTAATTTAGATCCTCTTGAGCCCTTGACATCGTGGCTGGTTGGGTCACAACTATGAGTGGGCTACCCGGCGTTGCCTATTGCAAATGGTTTACATCTTTCTATACAGGCTTAGGTGTTTCCTTCTTGTGTTTTGCCCATCTCTTCTAGAACTGACGTCTTCTTCGCTTAGCCTATTACATTCTCTGGAATTTGACAGGCGTATACACACACTTTCTATAGATCGAGTTCTACAAAGGATTCTGTGTAAGTGGAATAATCTAATAAATAAATTCCACTATGCCTGTGTGTGTTTTCGTCTCCGTTTTCAAATTGTATCTCCTCCTAGACGGATGATCGTTGGACGGCGTGATCTCCATCATTTCCTATTTTTTTATATTCCGATATTCTTGATTTTTAAATGTTATGTAATAAATACACAAGAACACTTTTACTAAAAAATACGGAAGAATATTTAGATTTATGTAACGAAAACATCAAATTCAGAATATATATGATATATAGACTTATTTGTTACATCCCAAAAATCACATAAATAGATCAAGTAATGGATGTACTCCTAAGCTAATTTACCGATCATTATGAATATTAATTTTGTGTATATTATGATGCATTTCTATGTATTGGATTCCCTCCTAAACTAATTGCCCGATCATTATGAATTTTAATTATATATATATATATGATTATATATTTCTTATATATTTCAATGCATTGTATT
This sequence comes from Euprymna scolopes, assembly GCF_053919585.1. NCBI lineage: Eukaryota > Metazoa > Mollusca > Cephalopoda > Sepiida > Sepiolidae > Euprymna > Euprymna scolopes. The sequence goes on from NC_136495.1 coordinate 127,546,191, forward strand.
AACTCCTAAAGTAATCAACGGATCATTATGAAATTTAAATATGTTTATATGATTATATATTTGTGTCTATTGGATCCTCTTCCAACTAATTAACCGATCATTATGAATTTTAATTATGTATATATGTTTATATATTTCTATGTATTGGATCCCTCCTAAATTAATTAAAGAATTATTGTGAATTTTAATTATGTGTATATTGTGTATTTTAATTATGTATATTCCATTCACTACTAAACTAATTAACCGATAATTATTAATTTGAATCATGTGTATATGTTTATATATTTCTATGTATTGGATTCACTCTTAAACTAATTAGCCTATCATATGATTATATATTTGCATGTATTGGATTTACTCCTATACTAATTAACTGATCATTTTAAATTTAATGTATTACATACGTTTGTATATTTGTATAGATGTCATAAACCAAAAATGACATACAATGATCACTTACTTTGTAATGTATTTATGTGGACAAGAAATTCTATCCAAGTAATAAGGTACTTGGAAAAAAAAATTAAATCTTACCTGTGACACACATAAAAGTTATTAAAACCGGAAATCACGTTTAATATTCGAGTAGTATAACTTACATAAGAGAAATAAGGTGCTTCTTCACTTTAGCACCCAGATAAAAACAAACAAATTTTACCCCTGACGTACAGAAAATTTTGCACAACAAAATATTATATAAACGTATGGAGTTCTTTCATTTTTAAAGGTATGTGTACAGTATCCTTGTTAAATGAAAGGGTTGTTCTCTCCTCATGTAAGTAAAAAGTAAGTAAAAAGACATACTAGATAAGTGAAAATTATATTAGGATTAGGCTAGAATCGAACACTGTAGGCAAATGTTAAAGATAATGGAACATGCAATGTAAGAAATTCCAATGTTAATTCTATTAGAAATAGTTAAATACTGTTTATATTGGAAAAAGAGTCGATAGTCCATTCTTTTAGAAATCTGAATATTAAATATGTCAGTTAAAAGAATGGGCAATGAAAATTAAAAATATATTGTTTAAAAATAGGTTAGAATCAGAATTTACGATTCTTTTATTTGCTAAATGTGTGTTTGGACCAACATATTTAAAGCCACGTGAAAATTAGTCACGTTTTAAAACCACATTTTTGACGTCATAAACAAAGGAAATTTCTCAATATAGGAATCTGAGAGTTCGATGTTTTTGATGAGTTGAAAGACAGAGAGATGAGGATCAGATAATCAGAGCAGATCACACATGGCGATAGTGAGTTGGAGAGTGAGAGATTCGTACAGGCGAAGGGAGAAGATTAGACCATATAGATCCAAGTTTGAATTTCTGACATGACCGATCGGTCTTGAATGATAAAGAAACCAACTATGTTTGTAACTGTTGTCTCGTTACTCACAACCAAAAAGGTAAATGTGTTTTAGCAACTTATAACAGACTTTTGTACAAATCTCCCAAGTATTATGTGTCCCCACCGTCACCATCATAAGTGAAGTATCTCCCCCCTCTATATGTGTTAAGAACTATTGCATCATACCTCTAACTCCGCATTAATATGAAGTCCCCAAGAATCATCCCAGTCAGATATAAATGTCTACCTCATTATCATCGTCATCTGTTCTGAGTCCCCGCCATCTCCTCTCAATATGAGTCCCCCGCTATACAACATCCTACCCGAGAACCAAGGTGCTTGTACAGTATAGTACCCATAGGAAAAACAAAGGAGATTTTATCTGTGACGTACATAAAAGTAATACAAACCGAAAATCATGTAATATATTCGAGTAGTATGACAAATAAGGAGGTTCTTTTAATATAGCTCCCTAATATAAAAACAGACACACTCTCAGCTATGACATACGGAAAAGTTCGTACATCAGAAAATTATGTAAAATCATCGAATAGTTTCATCTGTATATTAGAAATAAGGTACTTATACATTATCCTACCCAACAAATAATGTACTTGTGTAGTATAGTACTCATATGAAAAACAAAAAAAATAACTATCTGTGATATGCACAAAGTAATTAAAACCGAAAATCCCAATATATATTCGAAAAGCATGACTGTTTAATGAGAAATAAGGTGATTCTTCACTGTAGCACCAAGATGAAAAAAAAATTCTTACTCTAGACGCACGGAAAATTTAGCACAACAAACAATCGCTGAAAAGTATCGAGTTTTTTCATTTTTATATTAGAAAAAAAGTACTTCTTCAGTATTCTATTCAGGAAATAAAGTACTTGTACAGTGAAGTACCCATATGAAAACCAAAGAAATTCTTATTTGTGACGTACATAAGTTATCAAAATCGAACATCATGAAATACAGTTGAGTAGTATGACATTTATATAAAAAAATATGGTGCTTCTTCACAATAGCACTCTGATGTAAAAACAAACAAACTCTTACCTGACATACCGTAAATTTAGCACAACACAAAATTATATAAATAATTTTAAATATGTGTTGTACATTACTCGGCCAATGTAAGGAAATTCTTTTTTTCCACATACGTGCTGTACATTTTCTGTCGTAGGGAAGGGATAATCATTCTATAAATATGTTGAGTAATGTAAGTCATAGGGTAGGTAAAATATTATTTTGCTCAAGATGGCAAATGATCATAGACATAAAAATTTCCTCTATTCTAAGATTAACAGGTATGTTCAAAATTGTTCTCAGTGTCTTGTACGGTCCCGCGCAATGCCGAGTGGATTTGCTAGTTCCATATAAAACAACAGTCTAGCTTCCCTTTAGTTGTTCGAAACTGACTTCTGTTACTGATGTGTATATAAATATATATATATATATATATATAATTTATTACCGTTTTCTCTGTTTAGTTACACATGTTTCTGCTACCGAATCGCATCAACGATCCAGTAATTTCGTCAGACTTGGGCAGAAGGGTTATTATGATTGGAAAAGACGATATTAGAAGAAGATGATTAAAAAAAAAGATAAGGGGTTACAATTTAGATCCGACAACAATTAATTTTTAAGATTTAATAACTAAAGAAGAAAAACAAAAAGAAGAAAAGAAAAAAAAGAACCAAAGGGTTCGAGGTTGAATTTAAAAATAAATTTAACCAGATACGACACGGATTTCCAGTATATGGAGAGAGAGAGATAGATGGAGAGAGGGAAAGGTATATGGAGAGGGGAGAGGGGTAGTTAACTGGTTAATAAGGAAAAGGAAATACATATGAAACAGATGGGTAATTACCACGGTTTAGTCGTTCGATTGTCGTCATGTCATATTAAATTTGATACGTTAAGGATTTATTCGAATTGGTGTGGAAGAGTAACTACGATGCGTCCTCTTAAGATCAGCAAAAGTTACGTCAAATTTAGGTTAATTACTTATTTAAATGCATTTGCTGTAAATGTCTATAAGAGAAAATTAAGTTAAAAGTTTACCGTGCATGGGTTGGATAGTTATGAAATATGCAAAGAAATTAAGGTCATGGATATAGGTGGTAGTAGTAGTAGTAGCAGTAGTAGTAGTAGTAGTAGTATTAAAAAAAAGATAATATAAATTATAATAAGAAAGATATAAAATATGAAGGAGAGAGAGAGAGAGAGAGAGAGAATAAAATATATGACAAATATTAACCTAACCGATCACAGTTTTCTTAGTATGAGGTTACATATTTGTACACGGTTTAAACCATTGCATTATTTATAAATTTAATAACTACAATTATCGTTAATTTTTCCCTTTTCACACGCCATTCAATAATAATGCATTACACGTTTTAGATATGTTGAGACACGTACGAGAGCTATTAAAGACCTCATATACGTATATATAATACAATTTTACATGTTAGATATATTTTGTCTTTTTTGTGATCTGTCCAAGGTTAGCGTGTGCGATATGCACGACTGGCAGGCATTGATTAGATCAGCACACTAATTTGAATTTGGTTCGACTCATTATCGCAATTAAATTCTTTTCGCTAATCATACCAATTAGCACTAATTAGATTAAATTCAAATCGGAACGCCAAAGAAACAATATAAAACGTGTCTTAATAGATGATTAACATAATTGTAATTACTGCCTAAGTTAAGATTATAAGGGAGAATCAAGATTTCTGCAGAATTTATTAGATTCCTTTGTCCTTGGTCATATCGCTAGTTCTGATAGGAGGAGATTCTTACCATTTGTTGAACTTATAATAGACTTCAACACGTTTAGCTATTTTTTTTTCGAAAAGTCAAACCTGTATTGATAGGTTCTAGACGGTTTCGTTATCATTAAAGTTGACGAATATATATTCATATATAATTGATTGTGTAAATTTCGCTATAGTTTATTTATAACATTGTTCGCAGTTTTATGTAAAGATTTAAACTGAATATTGAACATTTATCAATTTTCACAAAAGAATAGCATGCGCTATACTGGATTTTAATGTTATCTTAATTGAGTGTAGTCTTTATATTATTTAAAAAATTATATTTATTTAAAATTAAGATGTTTAAATTCAACGTTATTTCGAATGGATTGGGGTTCGCTAATCGAGTCAGAGATGTCTCGTGTTGCGGGGTTAAAATCGTTCGACTGGTATTAATCGTGACACCCTGCACTGAATATTCCCGAAAGGATGAAACACTAGTGTCTGTAGGTATTTAATTATTATAGTAGAAAATAATTATATATATATATATATGTTTATATATATGATCTTTATATATATATATATATATATATATATACTTATATATACATATATATATATATATATATATATATATATATATATATATTCGTTGAATGTATTAAGTATGGTGCATTTTAAAGGCTTTTGTTAACCTTCTTAACATTTGGATGATACGTACCTAAAAGAGCCCACAGTGAAAATATACAATAATCCTTTGTGGATATATTTTCCACGTATACGTACAAAAAGAGGACATGAATATTTCACTTACTAAAAAGAAACAGCAACAATAACTCTTCTTAGAAACAGCAACAAAAACGCTTCTTTCTCTAATGATGATTTTTTTTTACATTCCGGAAATAATAAGATACATTTCAATTATATAAAGAGTAAAATATTAAAGACAAAAATTCGAATTGCAGATTCAAGTAGTCTTAAAACAGTTTCCGTGTCTATTTTCAAAAGTTTTTTTTTTATTTGACTAATAATGCTTCTTAGAGAGTTTGCGAACCTTTTCACACACACAGACACACACACACACACACACACACACACACACACACACACACACATATATATATATATGCGTGTGTGTGTGTGTGCGTGTGTGTGTATTTCTGTGGAAATACAAATGAAATAAGAAGGGTATGGATTTTTTTATGCTGTGTTGTATTGACAAATTTCAAACTACCATGATAAAATATAATAAAAGTAGTATTAAATTCTATAATATTAATTTATAACTAGTTTAATTAAATGAATAAAAAAGCAGAATATGAAAAACTCTGATCTAAGAACATCTTCATTTAAATCTATACATCAATAAAACTGAAATAGTCTTTCTGTATGTGTTTGCACGTGTACATCTCCCTACAAAACTACTGCGTCAATTTTCAGTCTACGTAATGGTTATTGAGATTTGGGAAAATCATTTGAATCGGTTTTCGTTCAAAAGTTTTGCTGTTAAGGGGTCAACGTTCAACGATTTGACATGTAAAAACGCTACAAAACTCCTTCGCCAATTTTGGGTCTACATATTTGACATTTTAGATGTAGGTTACTTGGACATGGATCAAACATTTTAATTTTATATGAGCCCCCCGAAATAAATGCGAATAGGTCAAAATTGGGGTCAAGTTAAAAAAAATCGACCTCTGCAGTCTCTATCAAATTACTCATCCAATTTGTGGTCTAAGCATTAGCAATTTTATAAAAAGTGTATTTAGCCATATGTATAGTTTTACGCAGTTTTTGGTCGAAACTTTGGCTTCTAAATAGCCAAAGTTCAAAGGATCTGATGTTAGCGGTCTCTAGCTAACTATTCAATCAATTTTGGGTGTAAATAATTGTAATTTTACATAAACGGTATTCTGACACGCAGCAAGCTTTCTGCTGTTAAACTTGCTGCGAAGAGGTCAAAGTTAAAAGATTGCAGATTCTACCAAATTCCCTCGCTGATTTTGGGTCTAAACACTTGAAATTTTAGATGTAGGCTACCTAGACATGGGTCAAACTTTTTAAATATATATGTGTACACATGCATATAAAGTTATGAACAGAACATACGGCCCGAGCAAAGGCAGGCTAAACTGCTAGTATAACAGATTTTGAAGAATAGATGAGAAGAAAATATATTAAACAAATCATAACATGATAAGTTAAGAATTTTCTTTATGGAGATAAACATTTTACATATGATATAATTATAGATAATAAAAATAGATAGAATAATAATTGTGTATTTTTATATACTAATTAAATAACCCAAATGGATTTAGATACGGATAGCAAATATGATGGTAAGCTATAATTAGATTTATATTTTAAATGAACCATGAAGTTTAGTATGATAATATATCTCACATAATGTAGTATTTAACTGAAGAGTGATGAATAAGAGCACATAATTATATTGCGTAATTTGACGCGGTTGAAAAAATAAATATTATATCATAGAATAGGGAATAGTAGCTAATTGAAAAGTTATAAATTCTTGATTTGTCGCAATGTCTGGACATGGTCAACATTAGTTTACTAAGAATAGTAGTTTATCGATGCAATTTTTTTTACATGGGGATCACCACTTATCAAGACCCGTAAGCCACTCGGGGATAAGGGTTATTTCGTGTACAGTAATTGATGGGATAATATCGTAGTAATAGTTGATATTGGAGATTTGATGAAGCGTCATTACTTAAGGGGGCGATTAATCAGAAATTTGTTTATGTCGGACTTGAAGACGTCCAAGTCGTAGTCAGGTGGGAAAGAGGCAAACGGAAGAGAATTCCACAGGCGTGCACTTCTCAGAAAAAAGCTATTTTCATGGAATCTACGTGTTGATTTATGCACAGATAAAGACTGGCGGGAAATTACTGACAGCTGACAGTGGTTTTAGCTAAACGGGCGTTTATCATGAAGGATTGGCGAGTGGGGACCAGAGATTTGAGCTCGGCCGAGCACTTGCCATGGAAATAACGATAAAACAAAGACAGGCTCCCAACGTCTCTTCTGTGAGAGAGAGCTTGCAGGGAAGAGAAGAGAGCATCCCCCACTAAGCCACGAAGTCTATTTTGTACTTTGTCAACGCAGGATAGGCTGTTTATTGAAGCTCCAGCCCAGATGTGGCAGCAGTACTCCATCTTTGGACGTACTAGGCTTTTATATATATATAGAATTGCATCAGTAGTGAGATATCTTCTGGAGCGGTAGAAGGGTCCTACCATTTTCCCAGCGGCCCGGGCAACAGACTTTATATATGTGTTCCATTTCTGATCAGGAGCAAAGGTCAAACCCAGGAGCTTGTCAAAACATGAAGCCTCCCCAAGACGAGAGCCATCCATTTCAATTGATGCTAGATGAGGAACAGAGCGTTGATGATGTAAAGTTAGGAGTTTGGTTTTAGATGCATATGATACATTTGATACATTTGTAATGTTCATAAGAAAATATTGATCTACAAATCCACTGTATGTGTTTAAACAAGTGAGTGTAATATGAGTACTGTGTTGACTCAAATATATAAGCCACATGTGAAAATTGTTAGAAGGGAGGTAAAAGGTATATCTATAGTATAAATTGAACATTAACTAGGATAAACAATTTTTCTTATATGTATTATTATTCCTCGGACTACTGTTCTCATCTTGAGTGTGATTTTCACAACGTTTCTGTCGATATAACCTCCGACCTTCTTCAGGTGTATCTTGTCGAACTCGGAAATGTTTCTGTCGAACTCGGGAATTTGGACGACGAGTTCGACAGAAACATTCCCGAGTTCGACAAGATACACTTAAAGAAGGTCGGAGGTTATATCGACCGAAACCGTTGTGAAAATCACACTCAAGATGAGAACAGTAGTCCGATGAATAATAATACATATAACCAATCCTCATCTCAAAAATTCAGAAACGTAATTTTTCTAATATATATATATATATATATATATATATATATATATATATATATATATATATACTAGCAAGGGTGCCCGGCGTTGCTCGGGTGTTTGGAGGTGTATGCTGTGCAAAAAAAGCAAAAAACAAAAAAAATGGTTAATTTTTAAAAACTTTGACCCCTATTATGACCCCTTAAAATTTATAGTTTCGGGCTCAAATCACTTTATTAAGTTAGATCCAGGTTCATGGAACCTATATCTAAAATTTCAAGTGTCTAGACCCAAAATTGTCGGAGGAGGTTGGTAGAGTTCTTAAAGGTCAAATCGTTAAAATTTGACCCCTTAACAGCCAAATTTCTGGCTGACACCCGTCACATCGATTTTCCCTAATCTCAGTACCCAGTATTTCAAATTTCGAGTCTATAGACTAAAAATTGACAGAGTTATTGCGTAGGGAAATGTACACAGACAGACAGACAGACAGACACGTTCACTTTTATAGATATATATATATATATATATATATATATATATATATATATATTAGTGCGTTAGAAGAAAAGAGTGAGCTCAATTCTATAAGAGGAAACATATCTGGACAATATAAAGCCCAACACTACGAATGGGAAATGTAGTCACAAAAACTATATATCGGCGAATATAGATGGGTTCATTTATTCAATAAGGGAACATAAACAATTAGTTAGGGGATAGAAGGGGCTCTTTATGCCAAGGCATTTCGAAGCTTAATGCTTCTCTTTAGAATAACAGAGAATATGCTAGGTAACATAGTGGGGATGTGGCGTCTAGCGTGGGATTCATTAGGAAAGAAATAGATCAATTAAAATTATAAATGATGTTGGGGAGTTTTATTGAATTCTAGATAGAGGAGAGGCGTATTATATAGAGTGTAGTGTAGAAAGGTGTATAGGGTCTTTATCATAGTCTTAAATAGATGTGGTATATGTTTTAGGGTTAAAGTGTGGGTATAGTGTGGATGGGTGGTAATTCTTTTTCATCAGTGTGTAAGATGTCTATTATCTATGGAGGGAATTTATATATATATATATATATATATATATATATATAACTGCTTCATTTACTCACATAAATTAATATACGAAAGTATAAATTTATGCGTATCTAACCATTTCTAATAGTCTCTAAAAATAGATAAATTCTAACATTCTAATTCTTAACCTTCCTTACAAGTTCGAGTCTCAGCTTATCGTAATCTCATTTCCACCCATTTAATACTCTTCTTATTTACATGGAAAGGCGACAGCCTTTCCCTGTAACACTTGTGCACTACCAAAATAAATAAATAATCCTTAAAATATGTTTTTATTTAATGTAATTTACAAATAAATAATCAACGTGACAATAAAACGTATTGTTTTACTGTGTACTATTTAAGCGTCCCATTTTTTTCGCGTTTAAATTAAAAGATGCATCAAAGATTTAATTTAACTTTAAGTATTATGGTATCTGTTCAGTGCACATTTACCTATAAGTATGGCAAACCACTTATAATTTAATGGCTGTAATTTTTTCTATCAAAAATAAACAATTATATAAAGAACGACTCATAGAAATCTATCTATATTCGTTTTTTAATTTTAATATAATTTCATAGAAATGTTTCTGTTATGTCACAAAAAAACTATTTTCTTTACATCAACAGTGTCACGCTCATACATTAATTCCATAGTTAATATAACATACTAACCCAACTGCTCACGGGTAGTATGGTATATAAATAACTAAATAATATATATATATATATATATATATATATATATGTGTGTGTGTGCGTGTGTGTGTGTGTGTGTGTGTGTCGATGTGTTTGTGTTTGGAGGGTTTATAAGAGAACTGTAAGTATTAATCCCTCGAGCTTGTCGACTCAAGCAGCTAATAAAATAAAGTACCATGCTGGTGCCATACAGTTGGTGTGTATCCAAATATATCTACCTTATTCCCGAATGTTCCATCGCATCATCCATTTTTATCGCTATTCCCGTCAGGCAATACCCATTAATATTCACTGTCATAGGACGCGCTCGTTAGTCTGATTTAAATTCGAATTTCATTCACCAAATCTCATGGATTTCCGCCAATTTTACTTAAAAACTCATTATTCTGTAACTTTGGATCAAAATAAGGTGACCGTTTACTGGTTAAAGCTCAGACTGTTCAATCAGGTGGCGTGTATCTTACGTGCATCTAAACAAGCGTTATTGCAAATGAGTAGAACACGTGTAGATGAATTTTGTTTGCATAGAATACTTTCTTAGTTTTATCATAATTTTTTAATAAGCTGACCACTTAAAACTGTTGCTTATTGCATTTATTTAACTTTTTATAAACATTTTTGTACATTTCCCTAATACAGCTGAATACTGAAATTGAAATAAAAGATATGTGTAGAGAGAGGTGCCATTCGTGCAGTATGCAAGTGTTCCAACATGCGATAGCAAACAGATAGTAGTATAGTATATAGTATATATGGCCATTATCTAATGGCGAATATTAATGTAGCTTCCCCAAGTATAATTTAGCAATATATATTCAGTACGTCCAAGGATGGAATACTGCTGCCATATCTGGGCAGGAGCTGCTAAAAACAGCCTAGCCTGCCTTGACAGAGTACAAAATAGACTTCGTGGCTTAGTGGGGAATGCTCTTTTCTCATCCCTGAAACCTCTTTCCCACAGAAGAGACGTTGCAAGCCTATCTTTGTTTTATCGTTCAATGATCTTCTTAACAAATATGTATGCCTATCAATGATAATACATTTCTCAAAGAATTTAGAAGTTGTGTTTATAATCTAAAGTTTGATCGAAATTAAAATATAAGAACATTTATATACGCATATAACAAAAACACTTGTTCATAATACACGCTAAGTGAAGACAAAATGTTGATACGGTGTTACAGTTAGTTGATTTTTATATTGTTATAAATTAGTTAGAAAAGAATAAATTATTTATCTATCGATCTAGTTATCTGCTCATTTCGATCTAGCTATCTATCTTACTGGAGAGGTAGATAAGAGATGGATATGACGAATATTTAGAAAACCTGTCAAAATATAACACAGCTGGATCATAGACAAAGTTTACCGGAAGGTCTGGTCAGCTGATTGGATCTACGTGTGAGTCACGTGATCAGGTTAGCTGGAGATTAGAGGAGTTGGTACTTGGAATTGAAGCAGAGTGGGTGGGCTTTGCGGTTGTTTCTCCTCACCTCTTGGGAAGGAGTGACGTGTCTCTCAATGTAGACTGTTAAGACCGCAAGCAAACACACTTACTTTCTATTGAAATAAAAATTAATATGAAAACCAATAATTGTCTTGGAGCCATTGTGTTTCATCCAAAAGGTTCCAACCCCCCTTCAACAACAAGATGAAGGTAGGATGGACCAAGTTCACTGAGCGGAATGTCGAAGATTCGCATAGGACACACACACGCACGCACATGAACATTAGATGATCAGGAAACATTCAGGACACCTCACAAACAAACAAGAAACATATACACCCGTTTACAATATCTGCCTGATAGATATTCACTCGTTGGATCAATGTATAAATATGTTTTTCTAACAACATATAATGTATTTCAGCAAAAGCAGTCAGTATTTCTTCTTTAGAAATCGGCACTGAAGTAACCAGGGAGGGGAGGTTTTGTCATGGTTTCTCCATTGCTTATGACCTCACTCAGATTGCTCACGAACCCACCCTTGTGCCCGATACTGACGGCCAGTATGCAAGTCTTCTAGACCTCTTTCTTACAACTTGCCCCGAACTGTGTTCAGTTTCCGTTCTGTCTCCTCTTGGATCTTCCGACCACTCTGTTGTATCAGTTAAGATAAAAATGAAATGTAATAAGTCCTCAGATGTACCTTTCCATCGTACAGTATATCGATACACTAAGGCTGACTGGGATAGCTTCCGCACATTTATATCAGATCTACCTCTGCGTTCCATGTTTTAAAATGATGTGTCCTCTATAGTATCAGACCTGCCGAAATGATTAATTGTAGGTATAGACCGTTTCATACCCTCGAAAAATTTCCAGCAAAAACCTAACAGCCATTCGTGGTTCTCTCCAGAATGTGTTGCTGCGATTGTGCACAGAAATCACCTTTTTCGTTGCTTCCAACGTAATAGATGTACTTAGATTAAAGCCGCTTTCAGGACTGTCAGCAACCACTGTAAAGGAGTAATAAAGAATGCAAGAGAGTTGCATGCTCAGTCCATCAAGTCCAAAGTAGCTGAACAGCGGCTTGGTTCCCACCAGTTCTGACAAATAGCAAACAGAATCCTGAACGGAAACGTGTGCTCTATCCCAACACGCATCAATGGACCTGAGGTAATCTCATCAGCATCAGACAAAGTCAAACTCTTTGCCAAGAACTTTGCAGCTAACTTTACCATTTGCGACCAAGGCCGCCAACCTGCAATATTTCCTCATGTATCAGAAAACACGCTATGTGATGTACAAATATGTGTACGTGATGTTGCCAAGCTAATCAAAAACCTTGATTCCAGTAAAGCAACGGGCCCTGACAGTATTTCAATTATAGTACTCAAACGACTTCAACAAGAACTAGCGCCAATCCTTACAAATCTGTTTAAACGTTGTCTTAAGGAGAATTGTTTCCCATCACCCTGGAAAATCTCATCAGTATGCCCTATATTTCAGAATTCAGGTGATCGCTCATCTCCATCTCAGTACAGGCAATTAAGTCTCCTGTGCGCCATGAGTAAGTTGCTGGAATCTGTGTCAAATAGATAAGTAATGAACCATCTCACCGAAAATAACCTTCTAGTGACACGCAATATGGTGTCCGTTCTGCTAGATCTACAGCAGATGTGCTTACATGATGGGATCCTCCTATCGATCCAGTAGATATCTCACTGCTGATGCAATGCTCCATCTATATAAGAGCCAAGTACGTCCAAGGATGGAGTACTGTTGCCACATTTGAGCAGCAGCTGCTAGAAAGGTCTTATCCTGCCTTGATAGAGTTCAAAATAGAATTCGTAGCCTCGTAGGGGATGTCCTTTTCTCTTCCCGTCAACCTCTTTCTCACAGAAGAGATGTTTCAAGTTTGTCTCTGCTTTATCTTTATTTTCATGGCAAGTTCTAAGCTGAGCTCCAATCTATGGTTCTCCCTCGCTAAACTTTCACAAGAAACACTCGTCTAGCTGAAAACAGTATCACTAATTTCCCTCACTCTTTATCTGTGTCTTAATCTAAACGTAGATTCCATGAGCAAAGCTTCTTTTTTAGAACTGCATACCTATGGAATTGTCTTCCGTTTTCCTGCTTTCCAGCTGACTACAATATGGTTGCCTTCAAGTCTAACGTAAACAAGCTTTTGATGAGCAGTTCCGTATAAGTTAATGAATTTACCGAATTTCTATTAGTAACGATTACTATATTTTCCAATTTCTACTGTACACTCTTTAACCCTTATCCTCGAGTGGCTTCTTAGACTTGATAAGCTGTGATGCCTATGTAAAAAACATATAATTTTTGTTAAAATATGTACATATTGCAAAAGCATAATTTGCTTATCCTGTACATCATTGTCTCGTTCTTTTTTTTAACTAATTATATCATTTCATATCTCTTCTATTGCCAATTGTTTACAACATACATTGACATCAAGAACGTTTAATATTCAGAGCTGACATTAAATATTCATATTCAATTATACTGAATGCATGTCAAATATATCTTTCTGGTGATTAATGTCTCGTAGGTGAAACACGTTAAGCGGCATGTAAGATCAAAGGTTTTTGTTCAAGCAGATCATCACTAACAAAACATTAGTTTGATGTAAAAATAAAACTGTGTACACAGATATTGGGGAAGATTAAACGAACGGAAACTGTTACGAAACAGTAACTGCATTGTTATTTTCCTTTTGAAAAAATGAAATTATACATTATCACAAGATTTTTACACATACACGTTAAAAATAAATGATGATGTTGCGAAATAATAGTTGACATCTTATGTTTATTTAAAAAAAATTAAATTACACCTAAGCAACATATTTGTACACATACACGCAGAAAGTAAATGATAATGTTGCGAAATGATATTTGTATTGTTTTTTTATTTGGAAAAATAAAATTATATTTAGAACACAGTGGTCACACGTATACGCAAAAACAAAATGATAATGTTTCGAAATAGTAGTTGTATACTTATTTTAATTTGAGAAAATGCAATTATACCTAAAGCTTTATTGCTATGTTATACGTTTGTTTAATCTACTGAATATTGGATATATCTCATGTTTGTAGAAGGTTTTGACATTATAGCACTCTTAGGGATACTACAACACATGGGATTGCCTTTAATGTTTTTCTCGGAAATGTCCGGAAAGTTCCTTTTCGAAAATAGTTACATATAAATACCAGCGATGGGAGTGTTCTATTGTTTTTGTTCCTCACCGTACATTGTACAGGAGCAATGCGGCTTTTGAATTCCCGATTTTACAACATCATTCTAAAACTCTAAATATTTAATATTAGTGGTATTTTTTCTTTAATATTCGGCTTATTTTAAAACCTCATATAATGTGTGCATATTTTTTTAGCATATACACGTAAATGTTAGAACTTCTTCTAAAATTCGGAAAATAAAAACATGTCCGTTACGTGGTCAGGAAGCTTTAACCTAATACTTTAATAACCACTGCTGAACATGTTTTTCTAAATGAAAACTACTTCAAGAAAAATTGACATTAGAGCTTGCATTGTTTTCTAAATCGTTATAAAGACATGATCTTTTTGCTATCCTTTCTCGTTTCAAACGACAATTTACATATGAAATAATTGACCGATCTTTCTAATTCTCACGTATTATTCGACCGATACATTGCTTATTAAGACGGTTATAATTTCGAACGCATTTGGGAGAGACATACATACGTACACACATTTTGCTTTTTTATGTATTAGATAATTATTTTTCGTTCTTGATGACTCATTACAAATTTTACTGATTTTTCTGGATTACATTAAACTATCGTTAGAAAACATCAGATTTTAGTTGTATTTGTAATTAAAAATCAATGGATATGAACAATTTTAATATCAGTGATACAAAATTCAGTTTCAACAAAAGTAAACTAAATGAAAACAATGACTCTAATATTCACGTGTTTATATTTTTTGACTGTTAAATAATGTCGTCGATTTTAATTTAAAGTCAGATCCATAGCGTTCCTCCAGTTTTATGCTTTGGTAATCATATCTCATATTTATCTGCTTCCAATAGGGTTTTGGTCGGAGATCAATTGGAACACTTGTCTAGCCATTCTCTCTGCTGCGAATCCCAGAGTATATTCGACCCGGCCTTGATGTCGTTCGCAGATTATTAGGATAATTTTAATCAGAGATTGCACTAACCAGCAGGTAGTACCTTGCTGATTAGCGCAATCTTTGATTTCATGGTTGAGAATTCGATCGTTTCATTTGATCGCTGTAACTATTTTATTCTGTTCTGGGATATTTATGAAATTTCACATACACATGTACTTCATGTATCCGATAGTGTTCCTCGATAGGTTTTGGGTCTGACTGTCTTCAATAAGTATCGAAAACTGATAATCGAAATAATCCTATGAAAGCTAGAACAAGTGTTTTTGATCACAGTTGATACGTCCTAGAGTCTAACATCACGAGTGCATTTAAGAATTGTTATTACTACACAAACAGAAAGGCCGAACATATAAAATCAACAGTAGCTTCTTTGATCTGACAGGAGCACGTTCGAAACGAATGTTTCTGTTTAGACGATAATTGAACAATAATATTTGACTTTTGTATTTTAAATTTTAATTTTAGCTATTATATATTACACTATTATGAAATAAACAGTAAGTTTTCTGTGGTGCAATATAGACTACAATATATCTGATTCTGTCACTGTGTGCAGTTATATAAAGCTGTATTTCGCTTCACCACGATAGGTTCACAACTAGAGCAATCAATCAATCGATTTGATAAAAAAAGATGCGCGATTTGGCCGACTCGATGACATAAAAATATAGGAGAGTTAAATATTCGTTGATCATTATTCAATCCCGGGAAACGTCGAGTCTCTCTGCTAGTATATTCATATATGCTTTCCATCACATCGCGACATTTAAAACATATAACGAACAAATGAGGGCGATTTCGGAAAAGCAGCTACAAAAGATTAAGCAAATGGATGATCCTTGAACAGATGAAGGACTTCAAAAGAATATAAGATTTATAAACAGACTATTGTTATATCTTTTTTTTATTTTTTTTATTACATTTTCACCCCAAACAAGGCACATTGCAACTTTGGTGTAGGGGGCTACTATCAGGGGAAAGAACTACTGGGGTACTATGTAGGGATTTGGGCAGCAAGATGTTGGTTCACGTTGCACTTGAACTTCTGCATGTCAGTACAGTTGGGGAAGCAGTGACCTTGAATGGAATTCCAAAGTCTAGCGGTTCTGGGGAAGAAACTACCGGAGTAGAAATATCTTTTACATCTAGGGATTTCTACAGTGTGGGGGTGAGATTTTGCAGCTTGTTGGGTCTGTCGAGGGTGTTCACGTCGTGGGGACACAAGTGCTTGCAGTTCATCAGAGCATTCACCATTAAAATACTTGTAGAACAGGCAGAGGGATGCAACGTTTCGTCGATGGGACAGAGGCTGAAGCTTAGATGCCAGTTTAGGGCCTATCAGATTTGCGACGCTCTTTTGAACCCTGTCAAGGAGCGAGAGACTAGTAGCCGATGCACCAGCCCAAATATGACAGCAATACTCCATACATGGACGAATGGTTGCTTTATAGAGATACAGGATACTTTCGGGTGTTATTAATTTTCTAGCACGGTAGAGAGAGCCCACCTTCCTTGCAGCGGCCCTGGCAATGCCCTCGATATAATTGTTCCAACTCATGTTTCCTGTGAACGTTAGGCCAAGGAGCTTGAAAGACGTACTATCAGATAAATAGTCGATGGCCATTGCTATAGGTGGTAGAGAAGGTTTCTTGTAATTATTGAATGAAACCAGTTTAGTCATATCTGCCTGATTTTTCGTACATAAAAACTCTTCCAGATTTTAAAACATGAGTAATATCTTGTAATCATTAGTTGGATATTTACACATAACTAAAACGTTTCGAAAATAAATTGTTCAACATTTTGTATTAGCAATTAATAATTGTAATTGAAATATAATTGGAAAAGGCAAAACCATTAATACTATTGCAGGAAAAATCGAAAAGTACAATTAAATACAAAAAGTAAATAAATGGAATTTCTAATGTATCATGGCATACATGAGTCAGTTTGATTTTATTTAATCAGTTTGATTTTTAACATCATATGATATTGGCAGAAAGACACGGTATAGCTTTAATGAGTAACCAAACAAATAGAAGAATACGGAAAATACAGAAAGGGAATTTCTCATGTATCATTATGTACATGAGTCAGTTTTATTTGTTCTACTTTATCTCCTCTTCGCGCATTCCTGTAGATTTGATGAGGAACCATGTATTTTTTACTTCATTTATAAAATACTAGCGAGGGGTACCCGGGCTTGCTCGGGTGTTTGGGGGGGGGTTAAAAAAAAGTAAGTATGAGGATCGAACCCGAGCCGTTGAGGCAAAGTTGTGAAAAAAAGAACGTGCGACGTTAACCATTGCCCCACCGCGACATGCTTACGGAAACACGTTTGAATTCATTTAATTACTTGGATTTAGCAGGTGCCCGTTTTAATAAGTTAATGAGGTCAACTGTGGGATAGTATTCATTTACTGCTGAACGCTTTTTTTCCCACCCCCAAGATGTTATAGGAAAAAGACTAATCCAGATGCGGCGAGCGACAAATATTGAATATTTATCTTCCCGAAATCGAGCAAATTAAATAGAGAGGTGAGCTTCGTTGTTAACTGTGAGATATTACGATTTGTATGTGATATAAAAAGTTTTAAAAAGTTGTTAAGCGAGCGACCGCTTCTCTGAAAAAAGCCTTTTGTTGACATACAGAAAAAGCGAACACACATACATACATACACACATTTTCGCTTTTATATATATAGAAGATATATAGTTCTGTTTTTCTACTCCACCCCTTTGAAGAAACTGGTGTCTTACACATATTGTTTAAACATCATATATACATATAAAATATTCTAAGTCTATTCTGTCCTCATAATTTTTAGAACGAACGATACTATATATTTGGAATTTTGAGATACCAATACATATTTTGTCAAATCAAAAGTAATAAGGAGGATTCTTCCAATAGTTCTCTTAGGACGAACCTTTAGATTTTATAACAGTTTCATTGTGTTTAGCGGTCAATTTTACATGAGAATACAGGGGTTTTTATGTGGATTACATAACATTTCTTTGTATGAGGCACGTACATAGATATTGACATTTATATATATATATGTATTTAACACACACACACATATATATATATATGTGTATATCTATATATATTTGCTATAAATAAGTTTTTTTTTGATATAATGCATGTCTGCCAGAGTCAACAGTATTTAAAAAATAATACTCTTCTTTCTCGCATAAAATAATTGGTTTTCTCAGCTAAACTGATAAAAACCAAACGAATATGTCTCTATATTTATTTATTTAAAAGTGTAGCAATATAATTATTTGAAAAAAAAATAAACATTCGTTGTCGTTTTAATGTGAAATTTATTACAGAGAAATATTCTTTAAATAAATAAAACGAACGTAACTTTTCAAAATGTACTTATTTATTATTTCACGGTTTTAGTCGATCCGAAAGAAATTACTTGAAAGAAATCATTATAAAATGGGTAAACTCGGATGTATTTTTCTTCAGACATGAGACTACTCCGCATAAAATTTGAGACGATTTTCTGAAATGTTTGCATGAGATTACTATGAAATAACAAAGCGAATTTGTATAGATATATAATGTTTATATTATTAGCTATTTGTGCTCCATAAGAGAGTGCATGCAACAGGTGTATATCTTGTAAACTATTACGAGAGAAAATAACGAGTCATAATAAATTATTCATATTCCATATTTACACCAAACTAGGACAGTGCGCTTTGCTATAAGGGCTACTATCGGGACATAAGTTGCAGCGATACTATGTAGGGAGATGAGCAGCAAGATGTGTAACTTCTGCATGTCAGAAACATAGGAAAAGCAGAATACCGAAAGAAAGTTCCAAATCTAACAGTTCTAGGGAAGAAACTATTGGAGTAGAAGTCTTTCTTAAATCTAGGAATCTCTTCTGTGTAGAGGTGGGATCTTGTTGTTTGTCGGGTTTGTCGGGGGGTATCTACGTCAGAGGGTACAAGTCCTTGTAGTTCGTCGGAGCATTCACCATTAATATACTTGCAAAACAGATAAAGGGATGCAAATTTCGTCGATGGGACGGAGGTTTTAGCTTAGATGACAGTTCAGGACCTATCAGGTTAACGACTCTCTTTCAACCCTTGTACAGGAGTGAGAAACTAATAGCAGATGCACCAGCTCAAATGTGACAACAATACTCCATACATGGACGAATGGTGGCTTTAAAGGGATACAGTATACTTTCAGGCATAATAGTTTTCTAGCACGGTAGAGAGAGCCTACCTTCTTCGAAGTGGCCCTGGCAATGCTCTCAATGCATCCGTCCCTACTCATGTTCCCTGTGAACGGTAGGCTGAAGGGTTTACTTACTACTTCCTCGATTTGAGGAGTCAAAGTATTTACTAATAAATCTACTTAATATAAATCTCCGAATTCGAAGAAAAAATAATAACTTACAGTAAGCATTTAACGCTACCGCCAAATGAAAAATACAGATCTTGTTTAAAAAATGTTGTATTTTTCTTTTCAAATAACTTTATTAAAATAACAAAAAAAGTAATACACAAAACAGTTTCTGCAGAATGTTCTGTAGCGTGCAAAAGTGATCAATAATGCGCTTTCCTTACTTCGATTTTTGGTATAAATGGCAAAATATTTGTGTAATATATATCTGCACGTTATTAGGTTGAGAGGAAAGTCCTTGACGAATTTTTAGTTTTATTTCAGATGATGTATTTACAAATAAGTTTTCGTTATAATACTTTTACTTTATATACCATTTTGAATGGTGTTTATCGCTCTATCTTATAGTTTAAATTACAATCGTTTTTAAATAAAGTTTCTTTTTAGATCAGTGAATACAAGATGAAAAATAGCAAATTCGCACTTTTTTTCCATTCAAGCTATACCGAAAAGCTGCTAAAACAACTTACGATATCATCGGAGAATTTAGCTATGTAACCAGTATCGGAAGAACAGTACAATGGTGGTTTAAGAAATTTTGTGGCAAAGACGAGCGTCTTGAAAATGATGAGCGTAGTATTTGATCATCCGATGCCGACACCGATCAATTACCAGCCTGAATCAAAGCCAATCCACACACAGCTGTTCGGAATTTTGCTTCTACATTAGACGTAACGTAGACGGCGTTTTCCAACCACGTGTGAGAGATTCGAAAGACAAAAAAACTGTATTAATAGGTGCCTCATTAATAGAACGACAACCAAAATCAACGCCGTTTTTTACACTACAAGAACTCTCCATTTCTAAACTGGGTGGTGACGATGAAAATGTTTTTCACGACAAACGGCGGGACTCGGTTTAGTTGTTAGACGCCGATTAAGCTCCACGACACTTCCTAAATCTAAAGTTGAACCTAAAGAAGACCATGCTGAGGGTTTGGTAGTCTACGACCGGTATCATCCATAACAGTTTTTTTTAATGCGGGCGAAACTATTACATTGAAGAAGTCCTGTCAACAAATGGATGAAATGCATAAAAAAACGTCGAGAATAACAACCAGCATTAGTAAACAGAAAAGGTCTGATTCTCCTCCACGACAATGCCTGACTACAATTTGCTAAATCAAATCTGCAGAAGTTAAGGCAATTGGATAACGAAACTTTGCCTAATCCGCCATACTCTCCAGGCCAATCACCTACTAACTACCACTTTTCAAGCATCTCGAAAACTTTCTGCTTAAGAAATGTTAAAACCTCTAAACCTTCAACTATCTTATCGCCATCAGAACGCAATATTCTTACGTTACTGGCACAAATACATAGGTTTTGCATTGGCAAAAGTAAATTGATTCTGACAGTAATTATTTCCCTCAATAACTTTTTGTATGAGCTAAGATATGTTAATCTGTATTTAATAGATAAAAACCGCAACAACTTGCTTGTCAACCTTTTTTTTTTACACAGTGATCACCACTTATCAAGGCCCGGAAGCCACTCAAGGATAAGGGTTATTGCAAGTACATTACGTGATTGTGGAGATTTGATGAAGTGTTTACTTAAGGGGGCGGTTCATTAGGAATTTGTTGACGTTGGACTTGAACACATCCAAGTTGTAGTCCGGTGGAAAGCAGGCTGACGGAACAGAGTTCCACAGGCGTGCAGTTCTAAGAAAGAAGCTTTGTTCATGGAATCCGCGTTTTGATTTAGGCACAGATATAGAGTGGTGGAAATTTCTCACAGTGGATTCAGCTAGATGGGTGTTTTTCGTGAAAGATTGGCGAGGGGGGACCAGAGATTGGAGTTCAGACCAGCACGTGCCATGAAAATAACGATAAAACAAATATAGGCTCGCAACGTCTCTTCTGTGGGAGAGAGGTTGCAGGGTAGAGAAAAGGGCATCCCCTACTAAGCCACGACGTCTATTTTTTACTCTGTCAAGGCAGGATATGCTGTTTTAGCAGCTCCTGCCCAGATATGGCAACAGTATTCCATCCTTGGATGTACTTGGCTTTTATATAGATAGAGAATTGCATCAGTAGTGAGATATCTTCTGGAGCGGTAGAAGGATCCCACCATCTTTCCAGCAACCTTGGCAACAGACTTGATGTACGTGTTCTATTCCAGATCAGGAGTAAAGGTCAAACCCAGAAGCTTGTCAAAACACGGGGCCTCACCCAGACGAGAGCCATCTATCACAATTGATGGCAGATGGGTATCAGAGCGTTGATGATGTAAGGATAGGAGTTTGGTTTTGGATGCATTAAAAGTTACCAGCCACATCTTCCCCCACTGAACCACGCACTCGAGATCAGAGGAGAGAGAATCAGAGAGAACTTTGTCATTTACAACCTTTGATGTGTTGCCGTAGATGGTCGTGTCATCAGCATAGATGTCAACGAATGATTTAAGTATGTGTTTAGGGAGGTCATTGATGTAGATCAGGAAGAGAGTTGGGCCCAGGATTGACCCCTGAGGGACTCCAGCATTTATATTGCAGGCCTCCGATTTTTCTCCATCTACAACTACTCTTATGAGCCTATCAGAGAGAAATTATTTAATGATTGAGAAAACATTTCCAGTTATACCGTAGCTGGAAATCTTGTGAAGTAGACCCTTATGCCATACCTTGTCGAAGGCCTTTGATATATCAAGAGCAATTGCTCTAGAAAGGAAGCATTTGTCAAGAGATTCACTAATCATGTGGGATATAACCGTCAGCACATCTGCGGTAGATCTTGCAGAGCGGAAACCATATTGTGTGTCACTAAGAAGGTTATTCCTGCTGAGGTGGTTTACTATTCCTCTATTTAATATGGATTCCAGCAACTTACTCATAACACACAGGAGACTTATTGGTCTGTACTGAGAGGGAGATGACTTATCACCCGAATTCTTAAATACAGGGCAAACTGATGAGGTTTTCAAGGGAGTCGGAAAGCACTTCTCGTTAAGGCAACGCTTAAATAGTTTCGTAAGTATGGGAGCAAGTTCTGGTTGAAGCTTTTTTAACACTATAATTGGGATGCCATCAGGGCCAGTTGCTTTACTGGAATCTAGGTTTTTTATTAGCTTGGCGACCTCATGCACGGATATTTGTATGTTACCTAGCTTGTTCTGTGTTATAGGAGGAAATATAGGGAGTTGATGGCCTTCGTCGCATAGGGTAGAATTAGCTGCAAAGTTCTTGGCAAATAGTTTGGCCTTGTCTGACGCTGACGAGATGACCTCTGGTCCATTGATAATGGTTGGGATAGAACGCACACTTCTGTTCAGGATCCTATTTGTTTTTTGTCAAAACTGGTGGGAACCAAGCCGCTGATCAGCTACCTTGGATTTAACAGACTGTGCATATAGCTCTATTGCATTTTTTATTACTCTTTTACAGTGGTTGCTGGCAGTCCTGAAAGCAGCTTTAGTCTCAGTGCATCTATTACGTTGGTAGCTATGGAAAAAGTGATTTCTGTGCGCGATAGCAGCAGCACATTCTGGGAAGAACCATAGCTGGCTGTTAGGTTTTTGTTGGAATTTTTTAGATGGTATGAATTGGTCTATGGCTACAATCTAGCATTCGGTCAAATCTGATACTATATAGGACACTTCCTTTTTAAACATGGAGTGCAGAGGTAAATCAGATATGAATGTACGGAAACTATCCCAGTCAGCCATAGAGTATCGGTATACAGTACGGTGGAGCGGTACGTCTGGGGGCTTCTTACATTTCGTTTTTATCTTAACTGATACGACGGAGTGGTCGGAGGATCCTAGAGCTCAATGAATGGAACATGAACATAGCTCAGGGGAAGTTGAGAGAAAAAGGTCTAGGAGGTTGGCATATTGACCGGGTGTATCGGGCACACGGGTGGGTTCGCGAACAATCTGAGTGAGGTCATAAGCAATGGAAAAATCATGACAAAACCTCCCCTAATCATCTGTCTTATTTGAATGATATAAAAACGTTTCTTACAAGCCATGAACATAGTTACACAAGCTTTTTTTTATAAACTTTACATATTAAAATACAATATTTAATTTGAAATTGATAAATGTTCTAAAGTTTATTTTTATAAACTTTTTAAGTAAGGTATCCATATTTAATTTACCTTGAATCTGAATTCATTTTATTTTTAGTACATTTTGTAACACTTAAAAACTGACTTCACTAATATTTAGTAATTAATGATATAGATGTATAAGTTTCAATAACATTATAAAAAGATTGTCATCAGCTACTATTATCTGTACGAAAAATCGCTTTAAAATATGTTAGCATACAAAAACGTATCCCCGTAATTAGAAAAGTTGCTTATCTTGGGTTTTGACAGGTAAGTACGGAATGTTTTCACTTAAACTACATTGGTTTAAAAGATAACAATCTACGCAAACAAGAACAATAATAAGACAAAATTATAAGATACCCCAATCCAATAGGGGTGTTTAAGTATTAAAATATATCCTTAAATAATGTGACAGGCAAATTAACATCGTCACAAACAGAAACAAGGTTTCAATAATTAGTAGCATAATGTTCTTCACTGTTCATTGTCTTTTACTCTCTATCCCTTCCTCTGTTTATCTGTATTTTCGTTCACTGAACCTATTCAACCATAATATTGTATGTAATCTTTTAAAAATTCAAAAATCTTAAAGTTTACAAAATAAACTTTTACATAACGTTTTTCAGGGGTAAAATCTTTAAAATTTCTGAGAAACAAAACTGCGTAGAATAGAATAATTGACATACTTTCATAGGTCTTATTAGAAAAATTCAGGACAAAGGGAGATAAATCTGGAAACATCAAAAAACGAAAAATTTAAGAGACAGCTAATTATGTAATCGCAAAACAAACGCTCTTATGTTAGATAGGCCCAAGTTAGTGAAAACAATTTTGTTTTATATCGCTTTCGTGCGAGGACAATTCATTTTTATTTTCTTATGTATCCTTTACTAGTAAGTCACTTTTTTATAAAGAAGAAAACCTATCTTAAGATGGGAGTTAATTGGATTGGCAAAATGTCCGTTGAGTATTATGGTTGGTACAAAATGATGGCTCGAATTGATAAAAAAATATCATTCCTCATAACGATTTATGAAAAAAGCGTTCATATTTACATTTTCCTTATGTTTCTCTAGATTCAAAACAATAGAAAAAATTGGTAATTAGATGCGTTTTTTTTTCAAAGCGGTCACCTCTTATAAAATTCTGGCGACCTGTTGTAACTTATGGTAGATACTATCATACGCTGTGCGATAAGCGCCATCAAGCGATGAAAAGAAACAACCTTAGGAATGAGCATAAGGGATCTTGAGATTAATTATTTATCCAAAAAGACAGCTCAACAATATTTGTTTAGATTAGTCTTGAAGACAACTATGTTATAATCGGCTAGGTGGCAGCTTCGTAGTATTTTATTCCATAACAAATACACTTTTTCATTGGAATTCTCTTTAGTTTCTGGTATATAGAGAGAGGCACGAGTCCAGGTGGATAATGATGTAAATGTTTTAGAGGGGTTCACGCGATTGAAGCTCAATCGAACGCCTATTATGAACATAACGGAAAAGTAGACAGAGTTTAGACGCATGTTTGCTTTGTGAAGGAAAATATAATTTTCGGTTAGATTACGAAGTCGGTTTGAACTTTGTGGAGGCTATAAAGAATGTGCCGTGCAAAACCTCCTTAAATATCGAAGTAATATTCAATCTAACCGTAAAGTTGGCCCTTACGCTGGAAGAGGATTACATAAAAGTTTAGGTATCTTCAGGGGCAATAGAACATTCGAACAATTTTTTCAACGACTTTTGCAACAGATTTGATGTAAGTCACTAATTTTAAACCCGAGTTATATAATCTACTAGAAGGGATCCAGACGTTACCAGGCTGTAAAATTTCCACCATATGATGATTTAATTTTTGCAGATTTTGTATTTACTATTATTGAGCTAATCCCTTAATGTTCTTAAATTGTACTTAATATGTAAAAGTGATTTAAAAAGTATAAACGATAAATTATCTGTTAATGCTTGAGCTATCGTAAGACGGCTAATGAATACTTAAAAATAAACCGACTGTAACGAATAAACGTATATTTGTCCATACGTACAAAAGCACAGTGTGTCGACTTATACATGCCAAGTTCCCTTTTTTATGTTGACCAATTAGCAACTATTTTTACCGGCTAAAAACATAAAAGGACATTCTACAAAAAAAAAAAATCGGTTGACACGTTTTCCGACCCTCTGTCGTCTTGCGTCTCGAATGAATTGACCTTTGAACAAAATGGAGCTAGCCAGACACACATACAAGTAGGTAGAGAGACAGACAGACAAACAGACAAAAACGTAGACAGCCATAGTGAGTTTGAATAATTAGATTCATTTTGTTGATTACGACAAAATGTATAAACACACGCATATTTTAGCCATATTAATGACAACCATATGAACGCAAATTCCCAGCGTTTTCTTTAAAGTAAGTGTTCTTAAATTACAGTGTCCATTAAAAGCAACTGAAGATTACTGATCAAAACGATTAGAAAAATTAATTGGACAAAAACCGTTTTCTTAAGATTACGAGAGTGATATTCCAGCCGATGAAATTTTGATTTGCAATGAAAGTGTCAGTGCTGTCATCGGGCAAGATTCATGAATTGCTAATTTCAATACAAAAAATAACAGAAACTGATTTATAGATCGATATTAATCAAATTACGTCAGCTACTGTATTGATCGCTTTATAATGATAAAAATATTAGTGGTTGTGCGATAGTTACTTTGTGCGTTAAACTCGAAAAACGATGTTGTATTAAAAATGTGAAAACTTTGAATATAGAGATCAGAGACAAGATCGTTAGGAGGTCATATCTCTTTGGTACAAATAATGGGATTGAAAATAAAAACATCAAATTGTTTGATCCTTCCATTTTTAGTAATGCCATTATTTTTTCTAGACCAGAATGGTATCCTTTACGACCATGTAAAAAAACATATGCAAACTTGCTTTCAAATAATATATATATATATATATATCAATACAAGAATGTATTATTTAATATCATCTTGTTTTGTTTTTTACAGACGCATCGATGTGGTTTCGTAAGTGAACCTTTGAGAGCAGGATTTTAACATGAGATACAGATTATATAAGCCGACCTATAGAAACGTTCATCTAATCGACAAGTTATCCAAACGGCATGTGTACTTACTGCATTTAATACATATGAAATTGTATCGAAGAAGGTAAACTTGGAATTTTAGCTTAAACCAAACAAACCGTTTAAACGAAAACAAAATGCAAAATATTTAATGTGCACAAATTACAGGGTGGAACGATAAAATTGTCGCCCTAAAGAAAAGCTTTATTTATAAACGTCTATGAAACACATCAATTCCAGTAACCTGATTATGGTAGTAGAGCTAATGTCTATTTAATGTAGCTTCTTCAGCCTCTATTATTGCCTTGGTCCGGAACTTAGAGCGTGCTTTTTCCACAAGAACCAAAGTGAGCTCGGCGAATACTTGGCGAATGCAACGATTAGGATGGGTTTAATTTTAAAAGATCATTTTCGTGATGTTGTCGACGTATGATCACACACACATTCCATAACTATAGGATATACTACACATAATATGATGTAGAACTTACTTCCCATTCGGAGTTTGTCATATCAGGTGTAAACTTTTCATGGAAAGTGTTCGACTGAGCTCCATTCTATGGCCCCCACTCGCTAAACTTTCACAAGAAACACTCGTCTAGCTGAAAACACTATCAATAATTCCCCCACTCTTTATCTCTGCCTAAACCTAAACGTAGATTCCATGAGCAAAGCTTCTTTCTTAGAACTGCACGCCTGTGGAATTGTCTTTCGTTTTCCTGCTTTCCGGCTGACTACACTATGGTTGTCTTCAAGTCTAACGTAAATAAGTTCTTGATGAGCCATTCCATATTAGTTAATAAATTTACCGAATTTTCATTACTAATTATTACTATCCCTTATCCTCGAGTGGCCTCTTCTCCTTGATAATGTAGTGATGCATGTGTAAACAAACTGTAAGTAGTATTGCTACTAGTACTGACTTTATTACTACTGCTATTAATCTCTATCGCTAGCTATCGACCTATCTATCTTTCTACCTACTATTATATAAATAGAACTTTTGGCTCTGTATGTTTGTGAGTTCATTCCCTATAGACTCCAAAACAACTGGGTAGATGTTTATGAAATTTCACACAAATGTTCTTTATGTATCTAGCGGTGTTCCTAGATAAGCTTAACCTCGGAATGTCGATAATCGGAAAAAAAGAACGAAAAAGGCCATTTTAGACATAATTAACACCTTATACAGCTTTACGTCACAAGTGCATTTGACATTTTTTATTACACACAAGCCGAACAACCCGGCATATGAAATCAACATTAAATTGGGGAGGGTATGAAAGGAGCATGTGCGATATGAATATTTCTGTTTAAGACATAATTGTACGATGATACATTTTCAATTTAAACTTCATTTTTAATCATTATCACACCACAATCAGAAAGTAGCATATAAAATCAACAGTGGGTTCTTTTATATGGTAGAGACGCATCTGAAATGAATGTTTCTGTTCAGAGCACAATTACAAGGGAGTGATAGGCATGGGAGTAACTTGCTATGATGACGTACCTCCTCTTACAATTAGGGTGTTCAGTGGGGGACAATATAAGATTATAATCACATGGATTGGCGAGTGTTTAAATGAGACTATTCTCCAAGACATGGTCTCGTCCTGCTTAAACGAGTAGCAGGGGGTTATAAACAGGGTGGAACTTTCCGGTGATGACGTCATTCCTATTCAAATTTTGGTGTTAAATTGGGGACAACTAAAGATTATCATCACCTAAATTGGCGAGTGGTTAAATTACACAATCCTCCCAGATATGTGAGAATTAGAAGAAACGATCAATTATATAAATAAACGTTCTAATCAGGGAAGGGTCTGAAAAATCATGCCTTCGAAAAGTGCGCATGCGCAGTCAAATAGCATATTTTTTAATTCGTTTATATATCATAATTTCTAACTTTTTTCTATCCTCAGCCTAGTGGAGTAGTCGATTAGGAGGTTGCGTCGTAAGCTATCGTTTCCACCTTTGCGAGAACGTAATTGTGGTCTTTTAATGGGATAGCTTTGTAATTTTAAATAATTTTCTTCTTTCGATATTTTTATCACAAGTTATAAAATAATTTTTTAACATTGAGTTTACTTAATGTGATTTTATTTTTCATTTTTTTTTACTTTTATTTTTTATTTTTTAAACGGTTATTTCGCTTAAAACAGATTTTACGTTTTTAAAACTAAATTATTTTCAATTTGTTTTGGACTATTTCTTTTTTTTTTTTTTTTGCTCTATTACAGTTTCCTGTTTTTATCCGTTCGTTTATTTTCGGGTTAGGAGCTGTGTCCAAACCGTACTTCATCTCCACCTTGGCAACGCCGAGTACCCTCGCTAGTTGCATATACAAATATTTTATAGAAGTATGGTTTCTGCGGTGCAATGTAGATAATAATGTATTGTGGATAATGTCACTGTGTCAAGGCGTGTGGAGTTTTCTCACAATGAATCGCGATGGACCCTTTCACCGAAAATAAGAATATGGGCATTTAAAAATCCATGGATCATCCAACCCCGACAATGTTGGGTCTCCTTGCTAGTGAATAACAGACTAATTAATCGATGTAGAATACAAAATGTGTAATAATATGGCAACTACTACTACTTTAAATTATATTAATACCACTGCAACTAATATTACTATAAGGACATGATTTAACAAGGTGTATATGTTTACATTGAAATTAGGATATAGCTCTCTAAACATAAAGGTTGTGTTATAGGAAAAGAAAAAAATGTGTTCAACTATTCATATACAAGGTGGAACGATACGATACAATTAAATCCCTAAAGAAAACAACGCTACAACTTTATTTTTAAACTTTTATTGGAATCATCAATTCAGATAACTTGATTATGTAGTAGAGCTGGCATCTATTCAACGCAGCGGCCTTCATCTTTATCACCAAGCGGATACTGTTCCGGAACATGTTTTTTCTTCAGGCGCCGTCGATAGCTCAGATGGTGGCGATCAGGCTAGTTTTGGTGTTTTAGGAGGTCATGTTGGTGATATTTTCGACGTATGACCAAAAGATTTAGTCCAACGGATTCATGTCGGATGACGAGAGGGGTTAGTGAGAAAAAGGTACAGAATCGTAGCACTCCTTCTGGCGCCAATACTGGGTCTCATTGTACTTGTTGGTTGGCGCCAACTCCTGCTGATACGCCAAAGGTCTGCCGGCGGCAATCTGATTTCACCAGGTTATCACCATATACTTCAGCACATCCATGTACACTTCGCTATTGACTTTAAAATCGACTTCGAACATGTGAGATGGCAAGATGTAGCTCTCACATGAAACCACGCGAAAGACCCTAACCATGGCCGGAATTTTGTATTCCTCATCTTGGGCAAATCCCTGTTATTCGTTGTTATCCAGCAATTCATTTTGAGGATGCTGTCAATGGTCTTGTTTTCACAACAATAACCAGTAGAGAGCATGAGATGTACAGCGGTGCATCTCTGATCTCGCTCGTTGAACAATGTGTCACTTTCTTCGTCCTTAGGATTTGTACACAACTAACCAACTAGATGGTCTTCAAAAACAAAAAATAAAAACGGTTTTCATCGATCGAAAATGGAATCATGTCGTTTTCCTTTTAATTTTCTTTGTAATCGCAATATCTGGGTTAAACGCATCCGTTTAGAATAAGTTCATGTTGGCCTAACGATCAATTGGCATATTGGATTAAACAAGATCAATAATTATTAACCGGATCTCATTTAATATCGGGACAAATATACTAACTGTTATCAATGACTTAATAAATAACATATAAAATAAGAAAATCGAAATAAACAATTAAAATAATTTGCCCGTACCTATATTGCCCCTACCTTTATAGCCAATAAAATAAAATAAATAAACAACAAATCAAAAAATTTAAAAATAACTATAAATACACCAAGTCTTAATAAAGAAAATGAAAACGAAAACAACAGCAATCGCTTCTGACGACGATCGGATATACTGATAGAAAGCACTGGGGAAGAATATGGCTGAATAGCAACTTTTGGGTGTCATAATACATAACATGACAGCCGAAATAAAAAATACAGCCCGACGAATTGAAAAAATATCTAAAAAATCGGAAAAAAGAAGAACTCTATCGTGTTCAATGAGACGTGCTTAAATAATTACGATTACGTTTATATGAATTTCCAGTATGTTATGATGGCACTACATTGCATTTAAAAGCGTCTATTAGATTATATCGCACTTGATTTTTTTTTTACATGGGTGTTACCACTTATCAAGGCCCGAAGTTGACTCGAAGATAACGGTTAATGAGGAAACGGCTATATTTTCAGCCTTTCACTTGACGTCAACTCAGTATACTGGAATCTCGGAAAAACTTGTTGCTCTCCAAATTTAAGAATAATCAAACCACAATGAGCAGTGATAATGCAATACAACACAGACGTTGCGAAAGCGTAATGTGATTTAACTGGTTGTCAGATGTTGTGTAATGATAATATGAGGCGTGTGGCACAAAATTCACGAAACATGATCTAACATTACCATTGAGTGATCGCTGATAATTATTCTCCTGGGAATTTCGTACTACTATACTTGAATATTGAGCACGTAGACCCACTAGTATATATTTTTTAGTTGAAAATAATAGGAATACGAAGTTACTATTACTTATAGTTGACTTCGTTTCGTTAGTGTATGCGCATGCGTGACATCATATATACGAGAGCTGATACAGGTTTTATTTCAGTTCGATTATCGTCTTTAGCAGGTTTTTAATGCCTGTTTGTGACGATGTTGAATACTTTTCATCTAAAATCATAGAATTACGGAAAGTATGTTACTTTTTAGGGCGAATAAGCAATATTCTGTGGTCCTTGTTGTACCTATTTACTATGCCTCCCCACGGGACAGAGTTAGACACCAGGGTCGTTTTTTAACGTGGAGAAAAGGTACAAAAATAAAAATTGTCTCAGTCGTGAAGGATTTCTCCTCCACCGAAAGAGAACAAGAAAATGAAGTGCAGCATCTGAAGAACAGATACTACACTTTGATCTTGACAAAAAGGCCAAGCTGTGGTCCTTGTTGTAGACTGATCACGCGTTTTAGGGGTTTCTTTGGGTGGCGGGGGAGGTTTTTAATGTGTGAGTATTTTTTAGATGTAATTTTGAAGCTTTCTATTTTAATGTATTATGCTTATCGATTCATACATATAGTATTTAAATATGAAATAAAATGCGCATCAAGTGTGCTTGAAAGCCAAATACCAACGCAAGATTAGGAAAATAAAGAATTATTTTACTCGCTTGAAATTGATAATAAAAAAAATATTTCGGAGTCAAACTCCATCCTCAGTATATTGTTTTCTTTCATTTTTTTCTTCTTTCTTGCCATGTTGTATGGTTGGAAAAGAAAAGTCTGTTTTTAAAGATCCGCGCGTTGTCTCTCAGCGGTTGTATTTTGAAATGTTTGAATATGGCGTTGGGTACGCGAGATTAACATCAAGTATGTGAGTTCCATCATAGAAGCGTTGATTTAATTTGAATTAAATAAAACACGCATCATGTGCGTTTGATAGGCAAAATTACAACAAATTTTAATATATTCTTATCTCATGAATTAAAATATTAATAAAAAATATGTCCGCTATATCACAATGAACGTCTCCTCCGCATCATATAACTGACGCTAAATTAGTTTAATGGGGTTTCGAGTAGAAATAATGTACAAGTTATCACACGTGTTAGCATGTTGGCACTTTGGGATCTGTAAAGTTTCCGAGTCGACTATCGTCGTAGTCGTCGTTCTTCTCCCGGTGCGTGCGTGCGTGCTCTATATATACTACTAATCAGACGACGGTGTCACTCTTTCGTGTGTCCCGTCTTAATGTTCGTTCCTATTCTCTACATGCCCTCCCCCCACCATGTGACCACACTACCGTCGTTTTGTGGTCATGTGACTGGAGAATTCCGTGTAGTAGTGAGTTGGTCCTTGCATTTGAGGGGAAAGTGGCCTTGGTGCTCGTGTTACCCTCATGCTGCGTCGTGGGATCGGACTCGTCTGCATTGGCTTGTGGTTGATCGGATCTTGGTCCACCTCCATATCTGTTTCTGATGTGTCACAATCAGCTTCTTCCACCTCCATCATATCATGCATGTTGCACGGTGGTTTGCTGTGCTCCCTTCTTGGTGTTTGGGGAGGTGGTTGATGGGGTTGTTGAGTGGGTTGATACTCCGGCGTATCCATGACCGGTTTGATTTTCCTGAGGAAACGGCGATTGCGTAATGTGATCCTGCCGCTACCATCCAACCGTATCCTGTACTGCCTGTTACCCATTGTCTCGACGACTCTCCCAGTTTTCGCACATCGTCGTGGATTTGGTCCCTCCTGATTCTGCACCTGTACAGACTCGCCGACTCGGAGCTGTTGGAGGGGGCGGCTGTGTATGTCGTACTGTTCTTTGTTAAGTACGTGCCTTTTCGCCATCGCCTTCTCTCTCAAATCTCTGGTCTCCGTCCAACGCTTGTGGATGCAGTATTTTTTTGCGAAGTGCGGGGAGATGGTCCCTTACTGTTCAACCATATAGCATTTCCGCCGGCGACAATCCAAGGTCCTGACTGGGCGTAGTCCTATGAGTCATCATCGCCGGTGCTGCCCGATCATGATGTAGGTGGCTGTAGCCATCAACGCAGTCCATCAGCATTCTTTTGGCCGTTTTTACGACCAGTTCAGCTCGGCCATTACTCTGGGGGTAATGTGCAGATGATATGCGCCTTTTTACGCCCCAGTCTTCTAGGAACGATTTGTATTCTAGTGAATCGAATGGTGGCCCTCCATCGGATGATATTTCCTCCGGCGCACCATACGTGCAAAACCAAACCCTCAGGGCGTTACACACCGCTGCAGCCCTTCCTGATGGTAGTGGTGCGACCTCAATCCAACCGGTATATCAATCCGCGTATACCATGTAACTTTTCCCGTGCATATCTAGTAAGTCAGTGACTGTCTTTGAAATGGGAATTCCGGGTTTATGGGTGGCATTAGTGGTTCCCTAGGCTGGGATGGGGCGATCGAATTGCAATTCCGACATTGCGCCCTTGTTTGTCGGATGCTGGCGTCTAAACCAGGCCAAAATAACCGTTGTCTGGCGTTAGCCAACATACCATTCGCCCCTTGATGGGCGGAGTGTAATGCCTCTAACACCTCGGCTCTAAGCCGTTTTGGTATCAACATTTTGTCCCCTCTTATGGGTAACCCTTCCAGACAATATAGTTGGTCTGCCATCGGCCAGAATTGCCGGATTTCTGGTGGTAGTTCGTGGCGTGACCTTGGGAACCCGTCTTGAATGTATGACGCCAACGTTTGGCACTCCTCATCGGTGGCTGCAGCTGCGACTATCCTATTCCAGGTGATCGCTCGGAACTTGGGGTCATATGCGTATGCAGCTATGATGGATGCTTGTATACTCCCTCGATTTGCTGGGATGTGTCAGTGCCCTTTAGTCTGCTGTGTGTTGACGGCGCCGGGTATCGGGATGTGCAGTCAGGTGCTGCGTTGAGTTTCCCAGGAACATGCCCAATCTGGAACCTGTACATCAACGACCACTCCTTGAATGAGAACAGGCGGGGATTTTTTATATTCTCAAGGATCTGATCCGAGAAAATTTTCACTAGGGGCTGGTGGTCCACGGTGACCAATAGGTCTGGGGATCCCAGGATGAACATCCTACAAGACTCCAAGCCATAAATCAGCGCTAGAGCCTCCCCCTCTATAGGGGAATAACGAGATTCTGCATCTTTCGTGAAGCGAGACCCGGTTAAAATCATCTTCCAGTGGTCCTTACCACAGTTGGGACCTAATTCCGTTGGGCATTGCCAATGCTTCTGGAACAGAAAATACCCAATGCCAACCTTACTGAAGTCGGTTGAAAGGCAGGTCGCTCTGTTCATATCGAAGGTTTTCACCCCTTCTTCGATTTTCTGAACGATATTCCTCTTCGACTCTTCGAAAAGTCTATTCAATGTGTCATCCCAGTAAAATTTACGGTTCTTTGTCCGCAGCAACTCTCGAAAAGGGGTCATTATATCGGCCTGTGCAAATGTATACGACACCTGGTTAACTAAACCAAACCAGGACCTGATACCAGTAATGCTCGTTGGGGTCGGGAAATTGAGAATAGCCTCCGTCATTTTTTTAGTTGGCTTCACGCCGCCCGAGGTTATCACAAAGCCGGCAAATTCAACTTCATCGTCAGCAAATTGAAATTTGTCAGGGTTAAAGACTATCCCACTTTTACCACAATGGGTAATATAGTCCACAGTATGCCAGAAAGCCAATTCTAAGGACCTGTTCCATAGGAGTGTGTCGTCTATACATCGGGTCTTTCGAGGCATGTCAACTGTGATGTCATCGAACCGGCGCGTGTACCCGTCCCCGGATGCGTGAAAACCCTGGGGAGCCCTGGGATACCGATAACGACCCCATTCCGTTATGAACGTGATCGCGTCCCGGGCTTTTGGTGAGAGTGGCAGACTATGGTACCCATTCCATGCGTCCAAGACAGTCTTTTTGGTTTGGGCAGGCACCACGGACACATCACACACCGTCCCCTTTTAATCAGGTGTCCGTGGTAGACCTACAAAAATTGAATGCAGCAACGATGAGAGAGACTCATCACACACCGTCCCTTTTTACTCAGGAGTCTCTCTCATCGTTGCTGCATTCAATTTTTGTAGGTCTACCGTCCTTCTTGGTGACCCGTCTTTCTTTGGAGCGACTACCATCCTCGAACACCAGATCGTAGGTGTGCCTGCTGGTACCGGTTCGATAATACCCAACGCAACATCTCGATCCAAATCATCCTTTACCCTTTTCTTCCAGTGATGAGGGACTGGAATGGGTGTGTGTACGGCCGATGATTTCGCCCCCGGGGTAAAAGTTATATCCAGCGGCCTCCCTAACATGACTTGTAACGGTTGATGGGGGCAGGTGTTGAATGCGCTGGACTTAAAGTGTTCACGTAACCACTTCTCTAACCGTTCCCTATTATCTTCAGTGGGGGTAAACGGGATCCTCGCTGGCTTGTCCAGGACGGATTCTCTTTTCGGACATCCACACGGTGCTGTCCCACTTTCTGAAGCCGATAAATCGGCCTTTGATACTCGATACGGGAAGTCGCGATTGATTACTCCTAGGTCTTTGAGGGCCGATTCTGACAAGTAGAATCCTGACGTGTTTTCTGAAACGTAGACCACTTGTCGCGTTTCCTTCTGACCGAGCTTAATCTGAGTCAGGACCACCCCCTTGATATCTAGGGGTTCGTCTGTGATTCCCCGTATCCTGTGGGTGGTAGGTATCAGGATCCTTCTGGTGCACCCTAATATTTTCAATATTTCTGGGCCACTCGAACACGTCTGGGCACCGATATCTGCGATGGCCTGGATAAGGTGTTTTCGACGGCTTACTCCCTTATCCAAAGCGCACCAGAATTAAGCCTGGGACTCTGGTATCAGGGACACATCGACCATTGATGAGGGTGGTGGCTCAGGGGGACTTCTCCTGAACCCACCACTGCTCCATGCAAGGTATGGCACTGCTGCTATTCTACCTTTTTGATTGTAACATGCCGGTGCCCCCTCCATTCTGCTGCCGAAAATATTCGATTGACGTGTGGTATCGTTTGTTGACTCCGCCGTCGACCGCTCCTGTTTCCGGCACACTCTTTGTAACTGGCCTGTGACGCCACAATTAAAACATTTCAGCCCCCTCGCCGGGCAGTTCTTCCGCCCTTTTAACCCACTGGGGTGTGAGGTCCTCTCACACCCTTCACAATGACTATTCTGAGGGGTTTGGAGCGGCTGCTCCTTCCGAGATGTTTTTTTTCGGTTGTTAGTAGGCCAAAAGTCGAGTGTCCCTCTGAGCCTCGTTGCAACTGAGGAGCAGACGTCTCTGTAGTTTCTAAACTAACCAGCCTGTGAAGCTTCTGCTCCACAGTGGTTAGAATATTTGCTTCGGCCAGCAATTTACACTGGTACTCCGCATTTGCCAGACCGGCTACGAGTTGGCCAGCTACCATGTCCTCCGAATAGTTTACGGCTTGCCGGCAGTTCTCGTTGGGGCACAGAACCGTGAAATTACAAAACCGTGCCTGGGACCGAAGCTTTGCCAAGAACTGTGCGGGTCCCTCCCCCGTCTGTTGTCTGATGTTATGAAATTTATGTCTATGCACCTCCGGGTGTAGACCTTTCACCGCAATGAACTGTATATGCCTTAAGAGTTGTTCCTCTGTGACAGAATTGAGGGTTTCAGGCCCAACTAAGTCAAATAAAAGTTTATTTACCTCATTTGATCAGGCTGTCCTTAGTTCATTGCGGATTTCCACGGGGTCGATAAGGCCGCACATTTGTTTGTATCGGGCCCACGAGTCGATGAAAAGCGCCCAGTCCGCTTTGGTGAATCCATGTTCGATACTTGGCTTGTCTGGTTTCTTGGTGTTAGACCGACTCGAGGCACTCCCTCTGCGAAGCTCATTGTTTTCTCTTTGCAGATGTATTAGTTGTTGAATCAACTGCATGTATTGGCCGTCCTTGTCTTGTCCTGACGCCATTAAACTCCAAAAATCGTGCAAAAGAAATTATGTTGAAAAATAAACCCTGTTCGTAGCGCCATCTAAAGTTTCCGAGTCGACTATCGTCGTAGTCGTCGTTCTTCTCCCGGTGCGTGCGTGCGTGCTCTATATATACTACTAATCAGACGACGGTGTCACTCTTTTGTGTGTCCCGTCTTAATGGTCGTTCCTATTCTCTACAGGATCACCATACGTTGTAGATTCCGTCGCAAAGGGGGCAAAGCTTAGGAAGAAAATTCAACTGTTTCAGGTTTAAAAAATACACCTTTATTCCTCTTTCGTCGGCCACGCATAACTTCACCCACGTCTCTAAGGTGATGTTGATCCTCTCTAAACGTTATTCTTTTTTATATAAAACCATCTTCTTCCTGGCGGGGTTGTCGCTTCGCACAAGCTTCGGCATTTGCATGCAGTCGAAATACATTCATCCGGACACTGTTTCCGTGAACATAAGAATTTTTTCAATGCATATGCTAGTGAAAGACATCTCTATTTCTATCTATCCATTCCTTTTAATGGGAAAGATAGGTAGGCAAGAACATGCCGAGTTTTACGGGTCAAAATTCCAGGAGAAGTTAAACCGTGAAATTGAAGTAGTTATTCGCTTTCCGGGTATGTTGTGTTTAATCTTGATACCAAAATTATGCAATTGCGGATAAAAAAGGTGTTAGTTTATTGGGCAAAAAATGATTGGATACAAACCCTTTTATCGCATAGAATCCCTTCCTAGGGTATTACTTGTAATTCAAGCTATGTTTAGTCAGTGTATCATACTTGTGACAATTACATTTAGTAAATCTCTGAGAAAAGAAATTAACTTTTTTATCTACGTCTTAACAGGAAACATAAACAAAAGGCTTCCTTCTAATTTTACAGATACAAATAAAGCAAATGAATTAGCTTTACAGATAAGAAAAACATTTCGGATATCCGTTATATCTAAATTAGATGGGCGTATTTATACTTGCAGCAGAAACATAAAACAGTAAGGAAAAATCTACGCACGTTCAAAAGTTGATCTACAGAACTTTCTCATAATATATTGTTTCCGTTTTATATTTTTAGTAATATATATATTATGCCAGTAACAATTTATGAAAGTAGGTATAATAAGCGTTATGATCGGCTCGGTTTAGTTAAATCAGGTATCTGGAAAGCAAAAACCAAAGATTTTTAAGTATTCAATGATAACATCCAGCTGGTCGGAGGTTACATCGGCCGAAATGATATGAAAAAAACAAGCAAAATAGGAATAATAGTCCCAAGGATATAAAAAAAAAATAATCATCCAAGATTATATTTTACTTTTCAAAGTAGTTCATTCATTTCAGCGGTGTTTTGCCTAGCACAGGCATTGACGGCCATGACTCTCAACCTATCTCTCTTCTTCAATGATATGTGTGGATTCATTACTGCTCATCATTCAGTAAACGCTTCATGTTGTTTTCCGAAAGTGTTTGAGGTATTGCAATAGTTTTCTTTGCAGTTGTACTGCCAGTAAGTTGCCGTTTCTTTGTGTCCGAGAACTGCCCATACAGGGTGATGCTTTGGCCATTTTTTGTAAAGGAATCTTATGCCAACCACAATGAGATACAAAACAATGAACAGAATTATCCCTGAATTCTTCTGTCTTACATCAGTCACCTACTTTTCATGACGTCACGTTACTCTGATCAGGGAGCTGAAGTTGATTTAAGGCCTTGCCCAAGTGCCTCCCACAGATTAGTGGAGGGAAAGAGGTGCCTTACTCTTCCTTTGACTGTAATATATTTCCGCCGCCCTATTCAGTGGATGTTATTTCCAAATACATACATATATAAAAGTGACCAGGTTCATCGTTTTTTTTAACTTTAGTAATCTGGATGAAACCGATGTGTACACCAGCAGTATGCCTTATTTTCAAGTATCAAGGTATAATAATAATTTATATCACATTAAAACCTAAATAAAAAGTTTCTTCAGTTACTGTTTTTTCTGTTTAGTATATTTTAAATACTATTTTTATATGTCGTAACGCTATAGAAAATA
Source organism: Euprymna scolopes (assembly GCF_053919585.1). Taxonomy (NCBI): domain Eukaryota; kingdom Metazoa; phylum Mollusca; class Cephalopoda; order Sepiida; family Sepiolidae; genus Euprymna; species Euprymna scolopes. The sequence continues at coordinate 127,585,883 of NC_136495.1, forward strand.
TGTAAAACTGGTACTTGTACAGTTTAATCAAGACATTAACAAATGGAAATATCGAAACACGTTTCAATTGTACGTATCCGTTATGGAATGAAGTTCTCCGACAAAATTTCACTTTTTTTCTATAAAGTAGATTTTTTTTAAGCGAAAAAAAAATTGTTATGATACTGAGCAAAAGGTTCTATTTTTATGAAGTAAAGCTAGTATTAAAGATGGGAGGAGAGTTTCGGCGCTTTAAATTGAGTTATCTTCCCTTGGCATGTGCAAAAAGTTCCAAGATGGCTGACTTCAACGAGCTGTCATAAAAACGTGTTTTTCCATTGAAAAAAAAAAACCCTACTAGGTCAAATTAATTCAGATGTTTTTTTATCGGAGATCTTCAGTTCAAAATGGATATGTACAATATAACCTTTTTTATATTTTCATCTTTAAGATTAAACTGTTGAAGTGCCGGCAAATTTTATTTGCATAGTGAAATCTTGGCTCAACATGTAAAATATATACCATTATATTATTTTAAATATCACAATATTCATAGAACGTGCAAATTATTCATCCTTTGTACTTTTAACGAACAGTTTATAAATCTAGAAAAATTAAATCATGCAAGTGTACAAGGAGAACAACATCCGAAATAATGCATTTCGATGCAAATGAAATTGCCACCTGTTCAAACAAATGAGTAAACCTAGAATTATGACGTGCAAGAAAATAATATAAAACGCTCCCACTGAACTAAAAGAATGACTATAAAACCGGGACTAGTACTAATTTTATAACTAATTTTTGTGCGTAAAAACAGTGTCTGGAAGCTGCGATTCTCATTTGGCAAATATATTAGTTTATGTCAACGCTGTTTAAATGGTCGCCTATAGATAATTGTATTCAGCTCTGAACAAAATCGAATGACTTAATGAATTTGGCGTTTCCATTAGTTCTAGATTAGTTGTTCAGAGACAATCAGTTATGATTTCTGCGAGTTTCCAAAAGATAACGTTTGTAAAAAAAAAAAAGTAATTATAAGAAACAGAGATTATTAGAAGATAACAAATATAAGCTCATATTGGATTCCATTGTGAACTGTATATGTGTTATTTATCTGTGTATAGAAAACAGTGGATATACACATCAATATATATATATATATATATATATATATTAATATACACATCAATATATATACATATAATATATATATATATATATATATATATATATATATATATATATATATAATACGGTCGTTCCAAAAATAATAATTCCTCTTCCTTTAAGTCAAAAGGTTGACGAGGCACGAAGACGGGAGGGATATCATTAAAATAAGAACATATTTTCTACATGATTCTCGCTATTTTGCCTGGAATTCAATGACGTATCTCTGCTTCCAACGTATGTCCACAACGTGTGTTTCTTTAATACTATATGAAATTATTCGGTCATGAACACATAAGAGGTGAAATCCCCTATGATATATTAAGGCTGTATGTATAATATATGTGTGTGTCTGAATCTTGTGCGGGCATGTGTGTAGATATATATACATGTGTGTGTAAGGGTGTATATACATATATATATATAATTATTTTTTTACTATAATAATTAAATACCTACAGACACTAGTGTTTCATCCTTTCGGGATTCTTCAGTGCAGGGTGTCACGATTACTACCAGTCGAACGATTCGAACCCCGCGACACGAGACATCTCTGACTCGATTAGCGGAGACCGTATCCATTCGGCTACTATTAACCGTGTGAAATAGCGTTAAATTTTAAACATTTTAATTTAAATGTTCATTACGTCAGACAGACAGTGATCAAATCGTTATACGATGATCTACGCATAAGAGCTAAATTGACCGACTTTTAATTCAACGGAAAGTGCTCAACGATAAGAAACGAATTTCTTAAAGGGGCTGTCATAATTATTTTTTTTACTATAATAATTAAATACCTACAGACATATATATATATATATATATTTAATGATTTGGAATTCATTCCATTTGCGCTTTTTTTCCAACGAACTATGCCTTTTGGATGATTTTGGACCATTTGGAATTTACCCATTGGATTGAAATTTTAAATTCGACCGTTTTGGATTTTACCGTTTTTGGATTTTTACCCTTCACTGGACTATCCATTCATGTGAAATCTTTTTATTATTTTTCTTTTGGCTCCTGCATTTTGCTAATTCCTGCCCTCTGATGAGAAGGAGAGTATTTCTTCGGAACTCCGCGGATTAAGGACTATCCAATTATCTTGTGCTTCTTTTTTTAAAATTAAATATGCTTTTAACTCTTTTTCAAGATGTCTTTTAACATGTTTTATTAATCATTTGTTCATATTATAAGCTCCATTTCCTTTTCGGTTTTATTGAGCTTTTTACATCTTGCTGAGTTTATTTTACTTGTAAATATTAACTCTTTAATATTTATAATATATTTTAAGTTTACCATTTTGATTACCTTAGTAAACTTATTGTAACTTTTATTTTTTTATATATATATATATATATATATATATATATATATATATATAATCATCCACATACATATATATAATGGACTCTCCCGTCGTGTTCGATGCATGAGGGCAAAAAATTCGCTCTGTTTCAATCTGCCTTTAATGCTTGTACCGCATGTGTTACACGAGGCCAGCTCTGCTAACACAAACCAAGCAGCACGACTCACAAGATACAGGCTGGGAAGGTGCTGTTCCTACTCTTGCTCTACGAAGATTTGTTTGATTCGATAGCCGTGTGTCAATGTATGTGTTAATGCCCGAAAAACATTTTTCCCTCCACAATGTTCTATCCGCAGCATCTTCTTCAAAGGTTTTTGGGTTCAGGCCTGCGTGCTGAAGATTGTGTTTCAGTTTATCCCTGTACCTCAGAAAAGGACAACCCACATTTCGATTATCCTCTTCCAGTTGACTGTATGCTAGTTGCTTGGGAAGACGGTTTTCATCCATGCGAGCAAGGTGACAAACCACCGAAACTGAGACCTCATCAGGAAGGCCTCAATACTTTAAATATCGCACCTAGCAAATACTCGCGAGTTAAGGGTTTTGTCTTTCCATGTTAATCCACATATACTACGAAGGCAACGCTTATGGAATGCATCCAGTTGCGCAATCTGCCTATGGTATGGGGTCCAGGCTTCCGATCCATACAGGAGTATCGAAACAATCACCACACGATAAACTGAGATGTTAGTCATTAGTGTCAAAGCTCTTTCATTCCATTCTCTTGGTCGCAGTTTGTCGAAGGCATCAGTCATCTTTGAAATTCTGCTCAATATCTCATCATCAAGTGATGCTGAGGAATTCACCTTACTTCCGAGATATGCAAAGGATTTAACATACTTTATAGGCTGTCTATTCACTAAGGTTTTCTGAGGCGGTTCCACATAATCTGGTCTCGGAATATTCACACCACCTTGCTGCAACGGGGTGGGCTTTGGTGGGTAGATAACTTCTGTCTTAATTACTAATCGTCAAACAAAATGCTTTTGCGGCATTGGAAAACTTGTCAACTAATTTTTGTGCTTCTTCAAATGAAGTGGCCACGAGTGCAGCATCGTCTGCAAAAAGAGAATCACGAACAATTTTGCTTCTTGTTAGTGTTTTAGCTTTGAATCTTTGATGATTTAAAAGACCCCCGGTAGTTCTAAACTCAAAATGGGCACCTTGCGTGTAATCTTTAAAAGCATGCTCGAGCATGATTAAAAAGAAGATGGCAAAGAGCACAAGTGCCTAACACTACCCTGTTTCCTAACGGTTTTTACCTTGAATGACTCAGATAACTTTCCGTCTGCTCTTACACGTACCTCCATATTCTCGTGAAAGGATATTATTACATTTAACATTTTTTTATGGATTCCAACTTTATTCAAAACCTTCCGAAGTGCGACTCTGTTGACAGAGTCAAACGCCTTGGTTAGGTCGATAAAAATAGATCCTGATTTTTCTCACGTGCCTTTTCTGCAACTTGGTGTAAACAGTAGATCATGTCGACGGTTCCTCTTCCAGATCTAAAACCACACTGCGTCTCAGGATAAATTTTGTCTACTAGATGAATCATTATCCTGTTCAAAATGACCCTGGCTAGTACTTTTCCAGCCAAAGAGAGCAGTGATATTCCACGGTAGTTATCACAATCAATGCGCTTTCCTTTATTCTTGAAGAGATGGATTATTGACGAGTTCCTGAAATCTTGAGGTACAGAACCGCCTTCCCAGATCCTGATGAATAACTCCAAAAGATTTTTCAAAAATGTGTTCCTCCCAAACTTGAATATTTCAGCCGGTATACCATCATCACCTGCACACTTTCTCAGTAGCATTTGTTTTACAGCTGCGAGAACTTCAGAAAAATAAGGAATCACATCTAGTTCTGGTATTTGGATTCTTGCAGGCAAAGAACTCTAAACATCATCGTCAAAATCAGAAGAAGAATTCAGCACTCCTTCAAAATGGTCCTTCCAGCGGTTAAGGATATCATTCTTATCAGTCAACCAGGTTGTACCATCTCCCCCGTAACGGGTGAAGTACCACATTGTTGTGGTCCAAAAACTTCTTTCAGACCCTCATAAAATACCTTCGCATTTTTCCTATTAGAAGCTTTTGCAGACCACCAATTTTCTTTCATTGTCCTCAATCGGCGCCGAACATCTCTACTGACACTGAGATAAGCCGACCTCTTCGCTGCAGAATTCTTGTCTGATATCCAGGCCCTGTGCAAAGAGTGCACCGGTCTAAAATACCCTGAATTTCAATGACATTTTCGTCGAACCAATCCTGATGCTTCCTCTTGGAAAGTCTTAGTATTTCGCTTGAACATTCATAGATGGCATCCCGCAATTTCTTCCAGGACTCTTTAATATCATTGTTTATCACAATTTCGTTTAACTTCGCATCTTACTTAGAAGATAATTCTTCTTTCTTTTCGATGTTCAGTTCTTTCATATTCAATGGTGTTGGCATCTTAATTGAATGCCTTCTGCCCTTAGGTCGTAGTTTCAGTGATGTCTTGCATCGAATCAGGGCGTGATCCGACAGCCAACATGAGTCATGAAATGAAAGACTCAAAAAATATCTCTCCTGTTATTCACAAAGTAAATAAGATGGCAATGCTTGAACCTTGGGTGCATCCATGTGCGTTTACAACGATTTGGCTGCTGAAACATAGTCTTTGTAATGAAGAGCCCATGTTCACTACAAAATGACAAGCGAATTCCATTGTCATTTATTTTCCCCATACCATGAGCCCCAATCACATTTCCCCATGTCTCCCTGTTCGAGCCTACCCGGGCATTGAAATCTCCCATCAGTAAGATCTTGACATGAAAGCTTACGTTTCTTATTATGTCACTAAGCTTTTCGTAGAAGTTTGTAGCTTCTACCTCTTCTGCATTTAGAGTTGGTGCATAGCCACTTACCAGGGTCAGTCCCGTTCCAGCTGTGATTCCCATTCTAAGGGTCATTAAACGATCGTCACCGCCCCCAGGAAGAGCCTCCAGAGAGTCAGCAATATTTGATTTTATTGCAAATCCAACACCGGAACTATGCCTCTCCCCCTCTTTCCGACCTGACCAAAAGAACGTGTAACCTTCGCCAAGTTCTTTCAATTCACCTGATCCCAAAAGATGTGTCAGACAGCAATGTCAATGTTGTATTCTTTCAGTACTTTTGCAACTAGCGACGTTTTCCTCTCGAAAGAATCATCACTATCAAGCAATGTTCTTACATTCCACGTTCCAAAATGAACGCATGCTTTGTATTTCGAATTGAGTTTCTGTTTCGACTGCACAATTGGATAGGCAGTCAACGGCAGCAATATGAAAAGCTTTTGTGTGTACAAACTTTTTTAGGGTTCTTCCGTTTTTTCCATAGACGCATCGGCAAAGATGTCACTTTTTTTCATTGTCTTTTCTTCATTCACGTTACAGGTTCGAGCCTGCCTGCCTGCTCCCACTTTAAAAATTATTATTAACACCTTTAATTTGCATTGCTCCCAGGTCCACTCTGACCCGAAGTAGTAGTACCTGTAAGGGTCCCAACTATAGACAAATGGAAACCGACTTGAAAAAAAACAAACAAATATATTCTATTAAAATATTGTTCTTGAAAATCGATGGATACGGCATTAAATAACCTGAAAAGGATTGATATACCGTAAAACAAAAACTCCCAATCTTTACTCGACACATCCGAGCACCCCCGCTAGTCTATAATATAAATGTCAAACGTCTGTTAGTGTGTGTGTGTGTGATTGTATGTCTAGAAAAAACTTTTGACACACGCAACCAACGCTGAAAAAAATCGGTATCGTTTAGATGCTCTGTTTCTCGGTCGACAAATCTGGCTAAAAACATTATTTTTTTTACTTTTAACTGCGCCGCTTTGTACAAGGATAGATCACATTTTCGTCGACAGTTTAGCAAAGTCATCCTACGCCTTACAATCACTAAGCTTAATTTGAACGGCGGCGACAGCGTATGTCACGGTAGGTGCGGCGACTGAATCGTTCGCTTTTTGTTCACTTCCTTTTCCTCTTAGCGTTACAGGTTCGAGCCTGACTCCCTGTTGCGCTGGAACGGTTACCCGCTTGTATTTACATTTTTAGGGAGTTAGTATATTTTTTAAACATGTTTTGGGCTCCGTTAATTAATACCCTTACCAAAAACTTCTCTACATCCGCGCAATTCCGGGTACCACTACTAGTATACTAAAAGAAGAAATTCCAAATTGTAATTTATAGCATTTGCCTTAAATGCGGTTAATAGTTTTAAGACACAAATAAGGCACGATTCTCGTCATTTAAATTTATTTGGAAGACCATTAAGTTTTAAATTATTGTAATTTGTCAGAACAGAAATCCTGTAATGATTTCGATCCAAACGAGCATAAGAATTCTGAACATAAGTTTTAGTAACTTTATATCAGAGTTTAATATTCTTAATTTGACATAAATTTCGTACAAAATTTTATGGAATTAAAGTTCTGAATTGTTTATATGACGGCTGATTGTTTATATTACTTTCATTTATCGGACTATTGTTCTCACTTCGAGAGTTATTAGAGGTGCCTCGCCGTAGTCAACCAATTTATTTTCTCGCCGATTCGAAACAATAACCAAAAACTGGAGACTGACTCACAGAAATACGAAAATATCTACGGAACCAATAACCTTTTCTCCTTCCTTTTTCAAACAATAACCGACATGCCTGGTGACGAATGAAGGTCAATCCGACCTTGACGTTGCAATAACTCTCAAGATGAGAACAACAGTCCAATCAATACAAGTAATATATAAATATTTTAAACTATCTAAACAAACCACCAGAGAAATTTCTAATTTATTAATTCTTTTCTATCAAGATAAAAGATGTCTTAGATTTATCTATGAGGATTACGCCTGGGATGATATGTCTTATCCTGGATTCCGAAGATTATGTAATGGTATATGGAATAAGAACTTTGATTTTTATGTATAGATCTTAGTAAAAAGAGAGATCAAGGGAAGTATAAAGATAAGTTTACTCCTTTAAATCTATAATAAAATGGATATATTTGGAAGAACAATAAATTCAAAAACTCAAGTATCAACTGTGAAAAATACTGATTATGTAAAGAATAGAATTGCCTCAGGAGAAATTGATATGTATTCTCAGTGTATAAAACATCTTAAAACACCAGTAGATTCCAATTATGGAATGGTTTTGCTTTTCCTCCCAAAGACAGGATTCTTTTAGTTTAGTATGAATTTATGTATACATTTAAACCCGCAATTATTCACATTCACCATATTTTGCATTCCACGTTTGATTATTTTGATATGATTTGATTGAATCCGAGATAAGATATTACTCCGTGCTTTAATGGATCATATATTATATTCTATCTAAAGTATGAACGTTGACAAACAATGTTATTTCAATCTTGTGTGATGTCTTCTAAAAGTAGCTTTTCATAAATGCGTCAATTTATCATGTAGCATTCAATATAACTGTAACGAAACAGTGCGATCTCATTTTAGCACAGCGTCAATGAATAGAATCAGCAGCAGCCGTAGAATAACTAACAAGTGTAATATTAGCAGCAGCTGTTTTAGCGATATGCAAATTTGCAATTGTTCATGCATTGACGTCACCGGAACTTAAAGAAAGAAAAAGGAAAATAAAGAATACACCATGTGGTCAAGGGAAAAGGAAAGTGCGTATCGGAAAAGATGTCGAGAAAGTGTTGGTTAGTGCAGGCGCGAGCTGGTACGGATATAAACTTTTTTTGTTTTGTTTAAGTATAATTTATATGGCAGAGCGTCGGAAAACACATGTGTGCGATAATACTTTTGAAAGAGAATGAAATGCGTTATTTTGGAAGAACCACACATGATTGCATTTTCTTTGCACTTTAAAAAAATGCCAAGTCGGGTTTTCTTTATTTCTTTTTTGTTTGTTCCTTGCAACGAACTCTAAGACAACGTGTGACTCCGAGTGGTTTAAATGTAACGACAATGTTCAAATATAACGGCCACGTGACATAGCTATACTATTTATGATCGCATTCCCTTTCATTAATTTTCTGGTTGCATCTGCATTAAAAGGGTTATATTGTCTCTGTCAGGTATTTACCATTATGCACTCATTTCCACTAGGAACTCAGGTTTGTTATTGCCTGTGGATACAATCACATGTATACTGATGTTTAATTTTTGTAAGAGGTTTGTTTATATCGACAACTTGAAATATTAACGAGTAAGATAAATGTGCTGTGCAATTCAACTAGTTTAAAACTTCCCATCAATGATAGAATGGTAGATAGGCCCATGGATAGACATGCAGTTCACTACTCTCGTTGTAAAGTGTTGTAAACGCCTCTGAATACACTGAGATCATTTTGATAGATACAACGTTTTGCTTTCTCCTGCTTGAGTTTTCAACAGATAAGTTGCAGATCTCCGTTTTCCCCTAACTTATGTGGCTTCGGCAAATTTCGTTAATAAGATGTTTCATTTAAACCTCCCATTTATAAATCACTCGATCATGCGGCACTGATTTTTCTATAATATAACATACGGTCTTTAATAATATTGAAAGTTCTTTGTATTTCTTCAAAATACTCTGTACAGTTGATGCAAGCGCAATTAATTATCTTGATATTTTTTTTGTAATTATTATCATTCTTCAAATATCTTAAGGTCATCTCTCTCTATCTCCCTCTCGCTCCCTCTCTCTCTCTCTCTCTCTCTCTATCTCTCTCACTCTCTTATATTCTTCTGCATTCTATTTTAAATCAGAACGTTTCACATATCAGTTCCCACATATCTGATTAGTAAATTACCGGTATTGAGATTTTCTAAATAAATTCAGCAGTGACCAAACAGTCTGTGATTCACATATACAGTGCATATACCACGACATTAACTCACAGAAACTGTTATTTAAATGGCTTTTATCTAAATAGATATCGCAAAGGCATTTAAAACTGTTTGACGTGATGGAAACGCGCAAGGTTTCTATGCATAAGCTGGTAAATCCAGCGTTATTTAACGTGACACATAACAAGTAGAGCGGGTTTGAATAGATGTGGAAGATTTACGCCAACCCACATTTAGAGACAAAATAGAAGACCTTCAACATTCAATAGAGTTTAAATGTTCGTTAGTGAATTTGCATAAAACTGCACTTTTTAACAACTTCCTGAATTTTCTACATAGTTGAGCATATTATAATCGACACGCATGTATCTGTACGGAATGTTGCTAAATAGATTACGAACCAATAATGCCAAAAAAGCAACTATTTCTTAGGATTCATCGGACTACTGGTCTCAGCTTGAATGGCGCTTTTATTTTCGTCGATGTAACCTCCTACCTCGTTCAGGTGTATCTTTTCGAACTCGGGAATGTTTCTATCGAAACTTTCAGGCTGAAAGTTCCATTCTCAGTGTGGATGGCCGATAAATACAATTGCAAATTACTCAGAATATATATATATATATATATATATATATATATATAGGAGGGGCGTGCAATAGATAACGTCCCCTGACCCACTTCCAGTTGTCTGATCTAGCTGATTTTTTGCATGTGCAATGAGTTATATATCTACGGGTCACGTGGCAAATTACAGCTCTGAACTCATTGTAGTTTCTGTTTTAAAGGTGTTTGAACTGAGTCAGGTGTGAAATGGAGCCTGTTGAAAATCGAGCAGTGATCCGTGTTTTTTGTATTCGGAAGGACGCATACCACAGGAGACTTTTGATGAAATGAACGAAACTTATAGTGATAATGCCCCATCATATGACCTTGTAACACGCTGGCATCGTGAATTCAAACATGGCCGGAAGTCTGTGGAAACAGCTCCCAGACCTGGTCGCCCTCCTTCTGCCATTGATGAAGCATCTTTCCGTCAAGTTGAGGCTGCAATTTTGGAAGATCGGCGCATTACTATTCGCCAAATAGCCCAAGATATAAAGATTAGTACAGGGTCTGTGGAAACTATCATTCATGACCATTTGCATATGCATAAGGTGTCTGCCAGATGGATTCCCAGGTTGCTCACCCCATTCCAGAAGCGAGAACGCGTCGAGTGCACTGGTATAAAGATGAGTCAAAGTTTTTTAAAAGCCTAATTACACAGGATGAAACCTGGGTCCATCACTATGATCCAGAGACCAAATCCCAGCCAATGCAGTGGAAGCACTTGGACTCACCAACTCCAAAAAAGGCAAGGGTGCAGCCCTCCGCTGGCAAGGACATGCTCACAGTCTTCTGGGACCAGGACGGAGTAGTGATGACAGATTTCTATGCAAAGGGTCCCACAATTACAGGAGCCCATTACACTTCACTTTTGAGGAAATTAAGGGAAGCTATCAAAATCAAGAGGCGGGGCAAGATCAGCAAAGGTACCCTCCTCCTGCAGGACAACGCTCCGATCCACAACTCGCATGTCCCCAGATCAGAAGCACGGGCGTGTGGTTATGAACTCCTACCCCACCCTCTCTATTCTTCTGACCTTGCACCCTCTGACTCTCACCTCTTCCCAGCCATGAAGTTGTTCTTGAAAGGAAAGCATTTCACAGATAATGCAGCATTGATTTCTGAAGTCAAGTCGTGGTTGGAGGACCAACCTGGGGTGTTCTACAAAAACGGTCTCCAGAGCTGCATCAAACGATGGGAGAAATGCATAACTCTGGATGGTTCCTATATAGAGAAAGACTAATAACTGTGCCAAGTTTCGTTGCTCTACTTCTATGGGAAGTAGGTCAGGGGCATTACTCATAGAACGCCCCTCATACATACATACACTCCTAGCTTACGGAAGTAGAGTATATTACCTCCGTGAAGTAAATAAAAAGTTCCGTTCCATATTTCGTCCAAATTCTCAAGTTTTACCTAAACATTCCTGAATCTGACAAGATCCACTTGAAGAAGAGCGGAGGTTACATCAACGGAAACGTTACAAAAATGGCACTCGAGGTAAGAACAGCAGTCCGATGAATCCAAATATTACCAATAACCAATCATCAACGACAAAATTTCAGAAACTATTTCCAAAATTGTGCTTAATTATATGTATCCAGAAAAGACTCCCATCGCAAATATTTACTCCTAGAGTTGCAATCTATTTAACACCTGTGCATGTCCTCTCAATTATAAAAGAATTCTCTCTACGTCTAGGGAAGTGCTGGTGGTTGAGCGGAAGTGTGAAAACGGATGCCGGCCTGAATAATGATCTATTTTTAGCCTTTAACTTTTTTTATCTTTAGCAATGATATTTCTGTGATAATTTTATTGATATTATGTTGATATTTGGGCTGGCGATACAAATGTGTGCGGCAGTACTTTGAAGAATACTGGTAACTGTATTTCATCCGACTAGTTCGATGGTCAACACGTTGCTTCTCTGGTCTTGCCTTATTTACATGAGTGAATATTTACTTTATTGAATAACTTGTTTAGTAAGCTCCTGCTGGTACTGACTTCCAATTTACACCTCGAGTGAAGTACTCGAAACATGTCTACCTCCCGAGAAACTATCTGATTCCTAATGCGTTTACAAGAGTTAGATACAGCGTAAAACAGAGTACTGGTGTGAAAACTGGGAAAATGCTGGAAGAATTATAACTGCAAATATAAAGGCTACTGAGCGAAAAAATATTGGCAGTCAAAAAATTATTTTCTGCCTTAATAATATACCACTAATAACATCACAATCTAGTTTGAAAGGATCTCTCTTGTTTACTTTTGTTCATTGCTTAAACATGAGTAATATGTTAGGTGTATGAATAAGTTATTTACAGCAAGAACTCGCCACTCGAGAACTACGGTAAAGAACTTTTTTTTATCGTCTGCATACTTAATCTCCGACAAAAAATCACAATACTAATCGAATTAAATGAAGAAAATACGCATTCGTACACATACACACCATATATATATATATATATATATATATATATATATATATATATATATATATATATATATACATATATATATATATAAATTAATGACAAAAGACTATATTCCAAAGTTCATTATATTGACCATTTTATAATTTATTCCTTTAATTCAGTTGATATTTACAACTTTTAGCAGTATCTGTTCGTAGCGCAAAATCAATCACTTAATTATTATATCAATCAGTGAACACATTATCGTCTTTACTCATCAGAAGAAATAACAACAATCAATCCATCAAAAGGAAACAAAGTGCGTTTTGACATGATTACATTCCGAAAATTGGAAGAGAAGCTGTAAATACCTTATAAAATGTTTCCATTACGTCATTTGTAATTTTAAAAATAAAGTCACTAACCCAACTATTCGTACAAGCATGTTCTATTAATTTATGAATATTAGCTACGAAACAGACGCTGTCAACAATTGACAATGCCAACTGAATTATAGGAATAAATTATTAGATGATCAACATCATGACCTTAGGAATATAGTCTTTTGTCAATTATTCACTATATTGCTCTGTAATTACATTGAACTTCTTAAATAAGGATCGGTATATATTATAAGAAAATATATTTCCACAGAAGTATATATATATATATATATATATATATATATATATATATATATATATATATATATATATATATATATATATAACTAGCAGAGAGACCGACATTTCCTTGGATTGAATAATAACCAATGAATGTTTCACACTCTTATAGTGTTATTGTCATCGGAATTGATGAAATCACACATTTTTCAATCAAATCGATTAATTGCATGTTCTACTTTAAGACGCATTCTGATGCACTGGGACGAAGCTTCAGATGCCTTTCCACAGAGATGTAGTCTACAGAACATTGCACTGTGGAGAACCTACTGTTTATTTTATAAATATATTTGAATATATAATTGCTTGAATTACATTTCACAATGCAATAGACTAGTACCATGAATATCAGTCGTTTTCAGGGGGACGAACGCATACACATACAGACACAGAGACGAAATTCATTTTATATAATAGTAGATATCACTATAACATTATTTGTATGTATGTCATATACGTATACCTATATATTTATACGATAGCGTGTGTGTTTTTTGTTTGTCACGCTTACTTCCAGGTGGTTCAATTGTTATGTCATTATATTTCTTGTCATAACTAATATTACCAACAATTCTTCATAAGTTTTGGATTTAGATTCGAGTATATCTGATGGCACTAAAATCCTCTATTCTTTTTATAAATAATTTTACGAAGAATTCTTAATATGCTTCGGTTTCGATTATGGCTGAAGAAACTCAAGTTATATATATATATATATATATATATATATATATATATATATATATATATATATATATATATATATATATATATATTCATAAGTTTTTATTTCGGTTTAGATTCAAGCTAATGTACCCAAATTATATGGATATATTCTTTTGTAATCGCATCTTTATACTATATAAATATCGATAGAACTCTATAATAATATATACGAAATTTGCAAGAATTAAAATATAACATTTAAGCGTACTTAACGACCTTCGTGTTAGCTTACATAAATAATTTTGCAGTTGTACCGAAAAACCTACAATAAAAGCGTCTTCATTTACACTGAACATCTACAAAATGCCAACATTATTATATTACATATGGGGTCTCCCCTGTGGAATTTCCATAGGTCCCGCTAGTTTAAATTCTTTCTAGGAATGAAAGTTGTGTTTTAATATTTCAAGTTAACTACATCTTCCCCATCTTGTTTTACTTATTTTCTAATGAATAATTATCCTAAAAAATAGCTATGGTTTTTCTGAAAAATTAAATGAATAATATCTCTGCTGAGACATTAAAATATTGCCGTTAGTAGCTGTATTTCCTATTGTCTACGATATATATGTATACATCCATATATACATATACTTTTAGATATAAATATGTATAGATATATATAGATATAAATATATGTGTGTGTGTTTGTGTATGTGTGGGCGTGTGTCGTTAATATGTCTAAGTAGTTGGGTCTGTGAAATATTCTATTTTCGACAATTGCAGCAAACCATTCCTGGATATAGTGTTACAGGTTTGTCTTAGGTATGTCAATGAACCAAGATGTCTCTTGTTATAAGCCATGCAACCTCATAACAGAAGCTTTCTTGTAATTAATAACCAGACAGTATGGTATTATTTTCCTGGTAAAAATCTAGTGCCTCTAATTTTCTCACCAATCATAGAGAACATTCTCCGGTTATGACAAGAAAAAAATGATACTTTTCAACGTTTGTGAAAATCTGTGAGATTCTTTGAAAAAGATTAGGATAAATGAATAAAAAAATGCAGTCAAAAAATGTTTGGTAAGAATGGCAATATAAGAGAAAATAGAGGTTTATTCATGTCGTGTGAATGATTGTTTCTTTAAAACTAAATCCCGCTTAGATGTCCATTCAAATTAGAAAAATGATGTAGAATACAAATTCCATTTTTACGTTATTATTTGGATCTATTATATGCACTCGGCACCCTATATTCTACAGTTATATGAAAATACCAATTAAGTCTAATCACTTTAATTTATGGCAATATATATTTAAAACACAATTAAATGTGTGTATATCAAAATAAAGTGGAAGATTGAGTATTAAGAGGTGGATAAATAAACTACATACGAATATGTATTTCATAATATATATATATATATATATATATATATATTTATTTATGATTGCAACGTCTTGTCAGACGAGTGTCACTCCCTCAGACACTTAGAGTCCATGACCGCAAAAATGACTTCCATCGGCACAAGACCATTTTTATAGACAAATGCCTGAGGGAGAATCTATACACAGGAGTTTGCAGAGTCTTAGCTTTGTACGACAGTTAAGTTTCTCTCTCGGTTCAAAATGTTGAGATCTAGCAGAAAGCAAGACCAAGATAACCAGCAACCAGTTGAGCTGCCGACTAGCTTAATGCGGGTACTGGTCTCCCGCTTTATGTTTTTTTTTTAATTAGAGATTCGCTTCTCCGCGAAAAGTTGCTTTCACCACGGCTTATATATATATATATATATATATATATATATATATATATATATATATATATATATATATATATATATATATATATATATACTAACAGTTTTAATATGTTATTTTATATTGTCCGGATTCCGTATATATTATAATAGTCGTAATTCTAAAAGGAAAAAAGAATGCATTTCGGTGCAATCAGCTAGAATCGAAACCGAAAGCAAAACTCTAGAACCGAAAGCTGGTGATGCTACCACTGTACTTACCTGGCATGATTATGGACTGATTAAAACTAAATAATAAACTAATATGAATATACATAATGTAAACCAATTTTATATTTTGACGTAGTTAAACACCTTAAACTATATTAAACGGCTAAAGACCGTTAAAAGAATGGTCCATGAAAAATCCAATTATGAGGCCACTAGCGCCGCACTGCGACTTTTAATTTTGGGGAAGATAGAGTTTGAAAAGTATGGAGACAGAAAGGCATATAACTTTTTATATTATATACACACACACATATATATATATATATATATATATATATATATATATATATATATATATATATATATATATATATATACGATGAGAGATATGAGATTATTTTAATACGTACAGATATATATATTTAACATACTTTAGTAATTTTAATTTTATGATGTGAAACGGTTAAATCTCAAATCTAGAATTTTTATTATATGCAAGACATAGAATATATTTTAATAAGTATATCTCCTTAAAGTATAGATGTTCAATAGTTATCCATTTCCTCAGAGAAAAAATATTAGCATATATTACAAAAGGTTTATACTTAATTTGCTAAATGCAATAAACATAGAAAATCATAATTAATTTTTATTAAGTTTTTAAATCATAAAGTAAGGAAAATCCGTTATTGGTTCAGAACGAAAAGGATAATTACTTTCATATCCGAATTTTATGGTAAATGCTGAAGTGAGAGTTTTTGGTAGCAGTGAGGTAAAAGGATCTAATGAGTACCGTAATTCTTCCAATGCACAAGGTAACAATCCGAAGTAGGCATGATTCCTTGGTTTCGATGAACATGTGTTTTTTAATAAAACATATAATTTTTTTTATATAGTTTTTCTATATACAAATTTCACAATCCACTCCAAGTGTCATTTAAATCTGTGAATAAAAACACAATTAACGGAGACAGATAAAATCAAATGAAATAAATAAAAGAAAGGAAAAGAATACCTTAACAAAGCACAGCAAAATAGACATTAAAAAGCTAGATTACTGCCCTAGCATTAATACCTATTAACATTTAAAATATCACAAGCACAAACAATATAATTGATCTTATTAAGTAAGGAAGACAACGTCTATCGTGAAAGATAGCTTGTAGAAAATCAATACACACTCTTCCCATTAATTGCATATTGAATAAAACGCTGTGTGAAACAATAAAGTGTTTGCCTTTATATTTGCAAGAAATCTAAGTGTTATGCATTGTGGGTATAACATGATTTGTTTTGTTTTAAAGATTAGGTACGGGGCTATCATATCGATGATTATTACTGTGTTGTTAACGTTTATTTTAGATATATATAATTTGTACGCGATGTCGATTACTGGCACCTAAAGTAATTAAGCCGACATTCGGAATAATTGATATAATGTGAATACAATAAATATTCTTTGATTCTTATCTTTCTTAAAGATACAATCGCAGAACTTGTACACTTTATGCAGGCTTCCTGGCAAACACCGCAAACTGTACGCAAGCATCCTCACTCCCACTCTTCATATATATATATATATATATATATATATATATATATATATATATATATATATATATATATATATGAGATTTGGACAAGAGTCTAAAGAGAAGATTATATTTTACTGTATTAGTAAATTCATTAATACAATTAAAATAAAAGAAAAGAAAACAGTGCTCGTTGTAATGTAGATATATTATAAGCTCGACAGGCATAGATATCCAAGATATATTTTAATATTACGTAAGATGATTGATAAATTATAAAATTAAAATTAATTTCGATTTCATACCGAAGAGCAAACAAGATCAATAAATAGTAAGATCGTTTCGGAAACGATGTTTTTATTGTGATAGACATTGAGTCTTGGACAATAATATATAATAAGCTCGATAGGTATATATGTCCTAGAGCTATTTTAATATTGAGTAAGATGATTATAAATTATCAATCATTTTACTCAATATATATATGTGTGTGTGTGTTTGTATGTATGTTTTACTCGCAACAACTAAGAGTTGTGTTTTACATCAGAGTGTTATAAGGAAGAAATGTTAAAATATTTTTCAGTTATCAACAAATAATAAATAAAAAAAAAACTTTTTAGAAATGGATTTAATGTATTTTTAATTTTTAAATATTTTTCAGTTGTCAACAAGTAATAAAAAAAAATTTTTAGAAATGGATTTAATTTTTTTTCATTTTTAAATATTTTTCAGTTGTCAACAAGTAAAATTAAACTTTTTTAGAAATGGATTTAATTTTTTTTTTCATTTTAAATATTTTTCAGTTGTCGACAAGTAATAAAAAAAAACTTTTTTAGGAATGGATTAAATTTTTTTTCCATTTTTAAATATTTTTCAGTTATCAACAAGTAATAAATAAAAAAAAAACATTTTTAGAAATGGATTAATTTTTTTTTCATTTTTAAATAATGACATACTAGTCGAATATATTACATGATGTTTTTTATATCACATGTAAGATGTTTTTGTTTTTCACGTGGGTATTATACAGTACAACGACATTCTTTCTCGTGTGGGATAGTGTACAAGTACCTTATTGCTTATTTAAAAAGGAAATATTCGATAGTTTTATGTATTTTTATGTTGTGCTAAATTTTCTGTACATCAGGGGTAAGAATTTGTTTTTGCTTTTTCATTTGGGTGCTATAGGGAAGAAGCACTTTTTTCTCATTTAAAAGTCATACTACTCGAATGTACAACATTATTTTCGCTTTAATGTACGTCACAGTTAAGAATCTATTTGTTTTTATATGAGCACAATACTGTACAAGTAAGTTAGTTCTTGGGTAGAATTTCTTGTATACATAAAAACATCAAAAAGTAAGTGATCATAGTATGTGATTTTTGGAATATGGCATCTATACAAATATTGAAACATATACAATACTAAAAGTACATAATGATCCGTTAATTAGTTTAGGAGTGGATCCAGTGTATACAAAGATATAATCATATACACATACTTAAAATTCATAATGATCGATTAATTAGTTTATGAGGGAATACAATACATAGAAATGCATACTCATACACACATATTAAAAATTGGTAATGATCGGTTAATTAGTTTAGGAAAGTATTCAGCATATACAACTCTATAAATATAGACACATACTTAAATTTCATGATCGGTTAATTAGTTAATACGTCGATCCAATACATACAAATTTATGTTTTTGGAGGATATAATGCCTGGTAGGATTGTGAAAAATATGCAGTCACCGTAACTTATCTATTTGCTTGAATTTTGGAATCTGCATTTTTTTCATGTGATTTTTGGAATATGACATGTAGTGTCAGCGTCGATCATAAAGATATATGCATTTTTTTTTCATAGAAGGTAAGATTTGGGATGAAAGTAGATAATTTAATACGGTTACTTGGTCTCAAAGTATAGTATCTGTCTCATTTTTCCAGTGACTGCATGCTCCCCTCACTTAAGAAGAGTTTTTGCAATTATTGCCATGATGGCATTACGGAGGAAAATAAGAACTCAGCATTACATGATCTATTTACCTGATATTTGGGATGTGACAAATAAGACTTCTGCGTTATCTAATCTATTACTTGATTATAGGAATCAGCAGTTTTTCCATGTGATTTTTGGAATATCAAATATAGTCTCAGTGTCGTACATCATAACGATTTTTATGCATTTTTAGTAGGAGAAGATAATGGGTGGGAGGAAAGTATGCTATGTAATACAGTTACTTGGTCTTAGCTAATATCAACGTGTAGTAGCTGTTCTTCAGTATTCAATCGATATCATATTTATCCCATAAGTAGAGTGCAGATACCATCATGTGCTGTCCTTCGTGTCCGAAGCCGACTTCCTGTGAACTATCATTCTCCACTTGTCACGGTCGCGACTGAGGGTCTGCCAGCTTCCAGTAGGGATCACCCTGTCCTTTAGATTTTGTTTGACGGTGTCACGAAACCAAAGCTTAGGTCTGCCTATGCCTCGTACCCCATCCTCCAGTTGTGAACACAGTATCTCTTTTGGTAGTCGGGAGTTCTTCATTCTCTTTACGTGCCCGGCCCATCTCAGGTTTTTTTCCGGATGAGCAGGTCATACATGCTTGGGAGGTTGGCTTGTGATACGATCTCCCTGTTGCTGACAAAGTCATACCACTTGACATTTAAAATCTGCCGGAGGTGTCTCATCATATAGGTGTTGAGCTTGCGTGCTACCAGTTTGTACACTGGCCAAGTTTCTGCACCGTATAAGAGTGACGAGAGGATGATGGCGCGGTACACCAAGCATTTAGTTTTGAAAGTAAGGTCTTTATTTTGCCAGACCTTCTGTTTGAGTTTTTCATAGGATATGGAGGCGTTAGCCATTCTTTTAGAAATCTCCTCGTCCATTTTGTTGTTGTCCATGACTGTTGTCCCTAGGTATTTGAATTTGTTGACATTGTAAAGCTCCTGGTCTGTAATCTTAATTGGATTGCTTGTTGGTGGTGATCTAGGGGGTTGTTGGTACATCATTTCCGGTTTCTTAATGTAAATCTACAATCCAAAGAGCTTCGCTGATCCTGCGAAGCGAGTTATTATGTTCTGAGCATCCTCGTGACTATGCGTTACACGTGCGATGTCATCAGCAAACATGAGCTCCCGTACGAGTATCCTTGTTCCTTTATTTGCGGATTTGTATGCATTGACATTAAAAAGTTGTGCTCCCCGCCTAGATCGTATAAAAACACCCTTATCACAATTTCTAAAGGCATGCCGAAGCCAACTGACAGAGTGAGAAGAGGGTTGGAGCGAGGACGCAGCTCTGTCTGACACCATTCTGCACGTCGACCGGATCGGAGAGCTCGCTCTTCAGCTTAATTGTGGCTTTCATGCCTGAATGAAGGGCTCTGACAAGGCTGGTGAAGGGTGCAAGAGAGTCAAGCTTCAACAACACTTCCCAAAGAGTGCTTCGATCTACCGTGTCGAAAGCCTTCGTAAAATCCACAATACAGCTCCATATTTTGCTCCACACCCTTTCCTGGATGTGTTTGAGTGAGAAGATTATATCCGTTGTGCCTCTGTTTGCACGGAATCCAAATTGTGCCTCAGGTAGCAAGGTTTCAGCGAGCGCTGCAAGCCTGTTCAGGAGAACACGAGCGAAAACTTTCCCAGAGACTGAGAGCAGTGATATACCCTTGTAGTTACAGCACAGCCTGCGATCTCTGTTTTTGAATATGGTCACTAGCTGTGCGTCCTTCCAATCTTGAGGGACAGTTGCATTGGTCAGGCACTCTGTATGATTGTGCAGAGAGTGCTAAGTAGTTTGTGTCCTCTTCGCTTGATGATCTCAGGGTATATGTTGTCAGACCCAGCTGATTTGCCATCCCGTAACATCAGCACTGCTTTGCAGATTTCATCTGAGTCAGAGCATCTGTCCATCCAGTGCTGTGTCGGTAACTGCTCCAGTTTGATTATTGCTCGTTGTCAATGTTTGGCGTCTCGTTTAGCAATGTTTTGAAATGCTCAGCCCATCGTTTTAGAAGCTCGCATTTGTCAGTGAGGAGAGTGGAATTGTCGCATGCAAGTAGTTGATCGGGGTGGCTGACATTTGGGCACCAGAATGCTCTCATACTCCCATAGAAACCCTTCATGAATCCGTAGTTCAGCAGCCTTAACCACCCACCAACTGTTTTTAAGTTCCCTACATTTGCTCTGGAGCTTGCTATTTGCCTTAGCGTACTTTGCTTTGATGGATCTAGTGTTCTCTGGTTGATGAGTTGCTTGATTTCTTCACAGTTCTCATCAAACCAGTTCTCATGGCGTTTGCTGATCAGCCCAAGGAACTGTTTTGATGTTTAAAAAACAGTTTCTTTGAAGGACAGCCAATCTGAGTTTACATCTCCGGTTGGTTCAGCAAGTCTCTCAGTGAGAGCATTCACCATCTCCTCTCTTACATTTTGACGTTTCAAGCCGTTGACATCCAGCTTCTTGGAGGGGGGGGGTTATCTTTATTTTGCGTCTCAGTTTGAATCTCGCTTGTGTTCGGATCATAATATGGTCAGTGTTGCAGTTTGCTCCCCTCATTGCTCTCGTATCCAGGATATCTGGGAGGTCACGTTGACGAGTGATGACGAAGTCAATGAGGTGCCAATGTTTACTTCTAGGGTGCATCTAGGAGTTCCTGTGAACAGGTGAAGTGAATAGTATCAGTAAGTAAAGAATTGCCTTTTAGAAAGGTTTTATTAACTGTAAAATACACGTACGCTCTTGAAAGGATCGAGCGGGAAAATGAAACAGAGGGCGCTTTTATTATGAATGTCAATCCCAAGGGGGATAACTCTTAACAACAAATTAAATCATAACATTTTCCCCGTCCTAAAGTATTCAAGTAAGGGGTAATTAATTATAGACAAATTTTTTTTTTTTTTTTTTTTTTTTACAATCACATAAGAATCATTTTATTTACAAATAACATATGAACCCAAACTGCAGTTTCTTCAGTATTTAGTCACAAAATCCTTATATTTACTAGGGAATTGTCGAACTCGGGACGACCTCCGCACAGATTGGCAGGAATGGTGATTTTCAGTATTATTTTTTAGTGAAATCTGATTTTCTTCAAGATCAGACGATTGATTTTTGTCTTCCTCATGACCAATGTTTTCATTAGTAGAAGGTTCAAATAAAGTCTCTGAAGTAGTAGGATTATTATTAGAGTTTTCTTCATTTGATGAGTTTGGAGCTAAGTCTCGAACGTTGACAGTGGTTTCAGTACCAGAAGGTAGTTGAACATAAGCGTAGTGGGGGTTGACATCTATTAGGGTGGCAGGCGTTACAGGAGGGTCATGTTTACTTGTTTTAGTGTGGTTTCTAATATATATTGGGCCTGGTTTAACCCAAGAAGGAATTGAAATTCCGGAAGCAGATTTACGACTATATTTAAATAGTCATATTAGTGGCAGTACAAAGTAATGATCTAATTGAATGAAGTGCGTCCGGTAGTATGTCTTCCCAATAAGGTAGTTTCATTTGATTAGAATGTAATGTTGTTTGAATGGCCTTCCATAAGGTACCGTTGAGTTTTTCAATCTGTCCATTACCTTCAGGATGATATCTACTTGTTTTAGAAGTAGCAATTCCTTTTTGTGTAAAAAATCCTTTATTTCTCTTGCTAAGAAATCAGAAGCACGGTCAGTATGTATCATGTCAGGCAAACCAAAAATTGAAAAGAGTTTGTTTAGACAGTGGATAATGGTTTTGCTTGTCATATCTCTGTAAGGAAAAGCGAAAGGAAAACGGGAATACTCATCAATTAGAGTAAGTAGATATTTGTTGCCATGTATAGAAGTAGGTAGAGGGCCTTTAAAATCAAGATTTAATCGTTGAAAAGGTAATATGGCTTGAATGAGAGTCCCTCCATTGGTATTGGCGAATTTGGGTTTCAGTAATTGACAGGATGAGCAAGAGTCAGTAATATTCTTAATTTGATCCAAAGTAAAAGGGAGGTTCCTCGTTCTTATAAAATGGCTTAATCTTGAAACACCAGGATGACATAATTGTTTATGTAAATCACGAAGATCTTGTAGATTGTAAGTAAGAGCAGAGATGCGAGAGAATGTGTCAGCAGCAATATTTTCAGGTCCAGGTCGATAAACTATAGTGAAATTGTATTGGGATAATTCTATACGCCAACGACATATTTTGTCATTCTTAATTTTTGATTGTCTTTTATTGTCGAATATGAAGCTGATGCTCTTCTGATCTGTGATGACTTTAAAGTGCCTGCCGAGTAGAAAATGTCGCCACTTACGGAGAGCTTCTACAATAGCGGCTGCCTCTTTTTCTACTGCATGGTGCTTAATTTCGTTAGTATTGAGAGTTCTTGAAAAAATGCAATAGGACGACCTTCTTGATTTAGTGTTGCAGCAATGCAATAGTTACTAGCGTCCGTTTCTACTTCAAATTCTTTATTTGGATCTACCGTTATTAAAGTGGCGTCTTTTAGATCATTTTTCAATGTTTGAAAAGATTTTAATACAGATGGAGGTAGTGGAAATTCTTTGTTTTGATTTAGTAATAAAATTTTATCAGAAAATTTTTTAATGAATTTGCAGTAATAGGAAAACATTCCAACTATTCTTTTTTGAGATTTAAGATTCAGCGGAGGTGGCATTTCGAGTAATGGTTTTAGTCTTTGATAATCGGGAGCTATTTGATTATTTTCTATGGTGTAACCGAGTAGAGTAATAGAGCTAGAAGAAATTATGCTTTTATTTTCATTTAAAGTGATGTTATATTGTTTAGCAATTTTGTAGAATTTTTGAAGATTGTAATCGTGTTCTTCTTGATTTTTCCCACATATAGTTACGTTATCAACATACACAAAGGTATCGGTTAGATTTTCTTTTTCTATAATATAGTCTATTGTCCTCTGGAAAGCACTTACTCCATTGGTGACGCCAAAGGGAAGACGAGTAAATTGAAAAAGTTTGCCACTTACTTCAAACGCAGTGAATTTACGATCAGCATGATTTATAGGTATTTGGTGATAAGCAGATTTTAGGTCGAGAGTAGAGAAGATGTTATATTGAGCGATGTCGTCTACCATCTTATTGATATTAGGCATTGGGTAAGCGTCTAGTTCCGTGAATCTATTGATGGTATCGCTGTAGTCGACTACCATTCTTTTCTTATGATTCTCATTCGAAGTTACAAGAACTTGCGCTCGCCACGGAGATATCGAAGGTTCAATTATGCCTTATTTCAACATTCTAGCAGTCTCTTCTTTTATGAATTTGTTGGCGGCAAAAGTGTAACGTCGGGATTTTGTCGCAATAGGAGTAGTATGAGGAGAAAGATTAGAAAAGAGAGGAGGGGGTGGAACGTTTATGGTAGGGAAAAAATTATTCGTGTTTATAGCTCCAATTATAAGTTTGTCTCTAGGACCGTCGAATTTAAGTGTTACTTTTTTATATTTTTTTAAAATATCTTTTCCGATTATTAAATCAATGAAAAGGTTTTCAATGATTTCAATTGTTATTCCAGAATGGGTTTTATCTTTCAGTATTAAATCCACGACAGCTTCGCCAGTTATTTTAGCATGTTGATCGGAAGCAGCCAGAGCTATAGTTTTGTTTTTAGGTATTGTGAAGAGTTTAAGTTTTTTAGCAGTATTTTCATTAATGAATGTTTTTACACTGCCGGAGTCCACCATAGCGTTCACGAAGTGCCCGTTAATTTGGCATTGAGTGAATGTGACATCTTTGGAGTTAGTTCCTAGTCAGGATAGAGAAGGTGAGGGGTAGTCAGAGTCGTCATAAAGAACAGCAGTATGAGTGTTAGAAATAGAAGATTTACACACTTTAGCCCAATGACCATTTTTTTTTTGCATTTTTTACATTCGGCGTTTCGTGCAGGACATAAATATCGAGGATGACGTGATTTTCCACAGAAAAAACAAACCCCTTTTGGATGCATATTTTCTTTAGTCACAGCTATACGATTGTAGCCCGAAGGATTATTTGTAGCTGCTACAGTAAAGTTATTTGCGTAGCTTATCGAATGCTTTTCTGCTTGTTCAAGAGATCTGGCCGTGGCATATGTGTCTTGTAAAGTCAGGATGGGTTTTTCTAACAGTCGTTGTCGGATGGACGAAGAAGAAATTCCGCCGATGAAAGCTTCCCGAATGTATTGATTTTTGTTTTCTTCAGCAGAAACCGCTTCGAAGTTACATGTTTTGGCAAGCATTTCCAATTGTAGTATGAAGGCATCTATATTTTGTGTTGTTTGTTGCTTCGTCGTCATCAATCGATATCTATTATAAACAATATTTTCAGGTTTTAAATAAGCGGCGTCCAATGTTCTTAATGCACTATCGTAGTCGGTTTTATCGCTTATTAAATCGAAAACAGAGGCTGAAATACAATTGATCAAGGCAAAGAAATTATCTGAAGTGTTTTCGATTAATCCGTTATTATGTGAGCGGATATAATTCTGGAGGGTTAATTTCCAATGCCTATAGGATTTTTCGGAATTAGGGCATGTAGGTTCCACCTCGAATCTGTCGGGACGTAAGATTCGATCCATTATTTTTTTTTTTTTTACAGTTAATAAAATTGAAGTGAATAGTATCAGTAAGTAAAGAATTGCCTTTTAGAAAGGTTTTATTAACTGTAAAATACACGTACGCTCTTGAAAGGATCGAGCGGGAAAATGAAACAGAGGGCGCTTTTATTATGAATGTCAATCCCAAGGGGGATAACTCTTAACAACAAATTAAATCATAACATAGCTTCTGTTTAAAGAAGGTGTCGGTGATGAAAAGCTGAGTCTCAATGCAAGGTGAAAGGAGGAGCTCCCAATTTTAGTTGACTTTCCCGTATCCATACTTCTCTAGTGCTCTGGGCCAAGTCATGTAATCGTGTCCTACCCTGGCGTTAAAATCTCCCATGAGTATGATCGTTTGGGTACGGATGCAAGTGTACTGCCTAACTGATGGTAGAATATATCAATAGTTTCCTGAGGGTTTTCATAGTCGGAGCCTATATAGCTATCAGGGTACACGAACAGTCTTCTGATAAAAGTAGCCTGAGTGTCATCAGCCTGTAATTTATTGTATGGGGCACTTCTATCAGTTTTGTCACTAGCTCATTTTTGATGGGTAGTCCGACACCGGACTCGCTTCTCTCACTAGAGGCGTTGCCACTCCAATAAATGGTGTAGCCGGACTCTCTAATGGAACCGCTCTCTTTGAACCTGATTTCACTCAGGGCAGCAATATTTTTGTCATATTTTTCTAATTCGCACGATATAATCGCACTTCTTCTTCCTGGTCTTGCCGAATCAGACCTGTCAAGCATCGTTCGTATGTTCCACGATGCAAACTTGAAATTTGGTGTATTGTGGGTCCTATTAACATTAGCGCCGGCCTGCCAGTATGAGTTCTTCTTCTGTTTTCGATTCATGGTTCGTAAGGAATTTGCTGACAAGATATTTTAACGATGAAATGTTTTTTTATTAGTTGCCATTTCACCCCTCTCCTCCAGTGGGGTACGCCAGACTGGCAAGGATTGTTCAAGACGAGTCGGCAGCTCATTGGTCGCAGTGACCAGCCAGAAGGAGTGTTATCAACTTTCTCAAACTGCCTTAACAGAGCGTCACAGTTTCTGGGTTTTCTGTCTGTGTTGTGCTTCCCATAGATCCCTGCACTGTTAGTCTGAAGTTCAGTTTCCAGTGGCGTCCGGCTGGAGGCCAGCATAGAGTCGTGACTGACAGCTACACTTCCATACATCTATCAAGCCCTTGAGTGATCGGTTCCGCAGTGGTGGTTGATGGCAGACCAAGAGATGCACTGGATCGCGTTATGGAACCGATCGCGCGCACACACACACAAGTATATACACACATGCGTATGTATATTTGCATACCGGCAAGCACCTATATTCATAAACACACAGAAAAGCACATCCGTATCCATGCACCAACCAGCATATGCCTATGTACAAATATATACATAAACACATATACACATCTTAAAAGCCTCCATGAACCCGCATAGACGCACAGATGCACCCGTATATTTACAAACACCCACCCAACAACATATACACCTACAAATCAAGAGAAACTTCCCCTTATAAACATTTAGTTATTAACAATCACACCACCCATGCGACCGGTGCTTATAGGCACACACACGCATACACGCACGCCCACACACACGCACATATATATGCATGAAGCTAGTTGTCCGGTGACCCCCACCCCCAAAAAGGAGGGTTCGTACGCCCTTTGAAAGGCCTTGTTTTAATCCTTCTGAGAGACAAGCCACCCTCCTCACCAGACAGGCTGGTGGGGGAACCGGTTTAGTCGCCGGTAACTCGACCATGCGACAGGTAGTACTAGGTTATATGGTTCCAGTACCATATGACATGACTTGACTAGCAGATATCATATTTGTATCAATACTACAGAAAATAGCCAGTCCAGCTGTTATATCTGTTCTTTGCATTCAATCAATATTATCCCTCATAAACAGGGTTAGAATATCAGATTTGAAAAATGCAAAACAAAATGGCCAGTCAAGTTTGAGAGAAATTAGGTAATTTCCGGTATTATGATTCGGCAGTTTTCAACTAGCACTTAAATCTATTGTTTACTTTTTAAAAATAGCAACTGTATTTTGTTCTTCTTATATATTGAACTAGCATTTCAGGCCGGCGTTGCCCGGGTGTTTGGAGGTGTATGTTTAGCAAAAAAAAAAAAAAAGCGGTCATTTTTTTTTAATTTGATCCCTATTATGCCCTTTTAACATTTATTGTTTTCGGCTCAAATAAAGTTATTAAGTTAGATCCATGTCCAGGGAACCTGTATCTACAGTTTCAAGTGTTTAGACCTAAAATTGTCGGGGAAGTTTGGTAGAGCTCTCAAAGATCAAATCGTTGAACTTTGACCCATTAACTGCCAAATTTCTGGCCGAAGATGCATTACAAAGATTTTCCCAACTCTCAGTACGCTGTATATCAAATTTAAAGTATGTAGACTTAAAATTGGCCGAGTTATTGCGTAGGGAAATGCACACACACAGACAGATGTACAGGCAGGTTCTCTTTTATAGGTATATAGATAGATAGAGGATACATCTCAACGAAGTTTTCGGTCACTGTTATGATCGCTGGTGTGATTTACAGTGAGGGCACATCACGCCACCTCACATCTTCGAAGTCGGCTTGAAAGTCAACATCAAAGTGTACCTGGAGTTTGGTGATTACCTAGTGCAATCAGGTGGTCGTTGGCAGACCCCGGATATGACAGCCGGATATGGTGCCTGCCCACAAATACCAAGGAAACCCAGGCGTGGCTTCAGAAGAGTGCTACGACTTTGTGCCCTTCTTTCACTGGCCCCATACCTCTCCCAACATCAACCTGCTGGACAACTTCGTTTGGTCATCCATCGTAAACATCATCAATATGATCTCCCAAAACACCAAAGCAAGCCTGATCGCCGCCATCCGCCGAATATTTGCGAAGCTCTTGCCGACGCTTGTGGTAAATACATACGCTTAGTTCAACACCAGCATCGAAGCGGTCATTTATGCTGAAGACGGCTACATTAGCATAATTGTCAGCTCTACTACATAATCAAGTCACTTGCATTAGTTTTGATTTTATGAATACACGTTTTAAAATAAAGTTTAAGTTTTATTTTTAAGGGTAGCAAATTTATCGTTCAAACTACTCTATGAATAAGTAATTGTAAAGTGGATCTCTGAGTGTTACAGAGAGATTCGTGTTTTACAAATGTAGGATTTCTCGAATGAGAGATCATATTTTTATGCTTGATAACTTAATAGTTTACTCATCAAATGTTTATCAGTACTTATCTTACCTTTGCCTATTTCAGTTGTCTTACGTATTACAATTTGAAAGTTAAAGGTGGAACTGATGTTTACTTTCTGTATTTCTTTATTTTTCACTTCGTTTGTCTTGCTATTTAATGCTCAAATTCCTTAAACAATACTGCTGAAAAAAACGGGGTGAAAGTTTGATGTTTTCTGATTATATAACACTTATCTTAGTGTAGACTTTGAAGTAGTAATATCTTAGCTCCTTACATCAAGTAGTTTTTTTGTCTGATCTTGAACTAATGTCTAATCTAGAGCGATTTCCATTAATAAAATCCGTCTGGACTAGGTTTACAGCACAATCTACTTCAAAATGTATTCCCTTTGTTAGTTCAACATATGAATCGTCATTATTTAAAGTACTCTTATATTTCTTTGTGTTTAAGATACTTTGACCTCATACATTGTAATTGACCACTATTGGGTATCTCTGCCTGTCATTTCTGCTTGGAAACCAGTTTGTTTTTGCAAGCTTGCATGTAATCTAGGTCATTACTGTTCGCCTGTTTCACAAACTCAACTAAGTCATGTAATCTCTATTCGACATAATGGTCCAATAGAAGGGTTGTCCTCTTCTCGTGTAAGTCAAGGAACACACTAGATATGTGAAAATGATATTAGGAAAAGACTAGAATCGAACGCAGTAGGCAAGTGTTAGATGATAATAGATATTGAGACAGGCTTCGAAATGAGAGTCGGACGGCGACTTAGTGGGAGCTGATGCTTCTAGATGTAAAGGTTGTAAGAGAAGACCATGTAGTCGTAACGGCTTGAATCCTTCAGCTGGTATAAGTAAAGAATCATATATATTTTAGAACTTGTCTCGTCGGCTTCATTACAATTGCAAGGTAATATGGTTTATCTATATGTATCATGAAAGATCTGCCCTTCTCATGTAAGTAAGAAGACATACTAGATAAGTGAAAATGATATAAGGATAAGGCTAGAATCGAACCCCGTAAGCAAGTGTTAAAGATAATAATGGAAAATGGAATATTAGAAATAAAGTCCATTGTTAATTCTATTAGATATAGTTCAATATTGTTTAGGTCGGGAAAAGAGTCGATTGTTCATTCTTTTAGAAATTTGAATACAAAATATGCCAGTTTAAAAAATGGACAATGCAAATTAAAAAATATATTGTTTAAAAATAAGTTAGAATTAGAATTGAGGATCCTTTTGTTTGCCAAAAGTGTGTTTGGACCAACATATGTAAAGCCACGTGAAAATTTGTCATGTCTGAAAACCACACTTCTGACTTCATAAACAAAGGCGATTTCTCAATATAGGAATCTAAGGGTTCGAAGTTAGAAGTCAGTTGTCAGTGAAGAGTTGATGAGTCAAGAGTTGATGAAAGAGAGAGGGAGTTAGCTGGAGAGTGTGATCCCTTAGAGACGAAGGGTAAAAGAGTAAACCATGTAGAGTCAAGCTTGAATTCCTGACACCACCGATCGGCCGGTTGAAGAATAAAGAAACCATCTATGTTTGTAATTGTTGTCTCGTGTCGGCATTCCTTACAACAAAAAGGCAAATGTTTTTATCATCATCTTATAACGAACTCTTGTATAACTCCCTTACAAGTAATGTGTCTTCCCCATCATCAGCATAAGTGAAGTATCTCCTCCTCTCTATATGTGTATAAGAACTCTTGTATTATATATCTCTCAGTTCGTATTAATACGAAACCTCCAAGAATTGCCACAGTCGTCATCATGATGTAATATATATAAAAATGTATTCCCATCAGAATTGTCATCTGTTCTGAGTCCCCGTTATATGTCCCCAATATGTACCACTATATAACATATAATCTTGTAAACGAATTTTATATAACCTCCTTCAAGTATTAATTGTCTGCCTCCTCCATCATCAGTAATGGGTCTTTCCCCTCTGATTGCACATTCCTTCAATAATTAATTCGCATCTCTTTCAGTTATGTTGTATAAATGACATTATCATCCTTTGTTGTGAATCCCCCGTTATATGTTTCTCCAACATGAATCCTAGACCCGACTACACAACAATACGTCCATCGATAAAACTACAAGAGCATGGGTTTCTGTGGTTCTGAATTTATCAAACAACATTCGAGCAGAAATTCGGCTAATTTATTAAATTATGACCAAAAAAGTATTAGTACTTACCACTGATTTTTCCAGAAGATATATTAAATTTTATAGATTAAATGAAACCAAAATCTGAACAATGTCACCTTGTTTGAAATCTGTTTCATAGCGATGTATCGTTTCAGTTGACAGAAAAAGCGAATTGAAATAAAAAGAAATACAGGATAAATATCAGATGTTTACCGAGACTTCGATAAGTGGAAAATATATCAAATAAATACATCGTTGACAGTAGATATTAAATACTTCAAAGTCTTAAGAATCTTAAAAGTTGACATGAAAGAAAAAAGTAATTTATATACTGTATACATATATATATATATATATATATATATATATAGAGAGAGAGAGAGAGAGAGAGAGAGAGAGAAAACGAATTAACATCGTTGACAAATAACTAGTTTTCCGAATGATCCGCCCGTCCTCGTCTCACGTTTTAGTATTAGACTGTCCGGTAGGGGGCATCTGTAAGGAAATGAGATAGTATGGGCAATATTCAAACTTAATCTGTCAGCGATTTTTTTTTATTCAAACCACCTCGCTATCGACAGCAGACATGACATTTGTTTTGATGTCGAACGATCGCTGTGATAGGTCTAACCTACCACTGATAATCAAAGTTGCGATTATCAAAGTTCTAAAACAACATATGTATGTATCTGTCTAACTACCATAGCTAGCAAAAAATATATACTAGTTGCAAAACATTAAGGCTTTTAAACTAATCCAATATATACTTTATTGATTATTTTCATATCTTAACGGAGTCCGAACATAAAAAAATGGAGTGCACGTTTGTTTGCAAAAAGAGAATAAAAAGGAAAAAATTAAAACCTCAGAGTAACTTTTAGAGCTAGTTGAAGAGAGGCAATGCTAAAATCTTGCTAGGGAATAATAAAGTTGAACTTTAAACAAAATATATTTTCTGTACAAGCCGCCACTAAACAATGTGCAAATATAAACTTTAACTCCAATAAATCAAAACTGGTGTACCCGAATGGGGATGTATTTCATATAAAAGAAAATGGAAGGCTGTATTATTTAAACAGTGTAAACCCATCAAAGAACTCTGCCATGATTTAAAAACATGCAATAAAATTCTTGGGCACTGCAATATTCAGGATATCGAAAAGAATGAAAACAAACAAACTGAACAAACTGCGACGTTTGTACATAAGATAAACATGGCCAATTATTAAAACGAGATGCGAGAAAAGAATTCAATCATGTGTACATTGTGGCCTGGAGGGTTTCGTGAGAATGATTAGCAGAAAAATTTCAGATAGGCATTAAATTATGTAGACGATTATTATGTTTTTTTTAATGGTCTATTTATTATAC
Organism: Euprymna scolopes; assembly: GCF_053919585.1. NCBI lineage: Eukaryota > Metazoa > Mollusca > Cephalopoda > Sepiida > Sepiolidae > Euprymna > Euprymna scolopes. Next base: position 127,618,496 of record NC_136495.1, read on the forward strand.
ACAAATCTGATACCTTGCTAGCAACTAAAAAATACTTAGTTGATAAGGCCTCCAACGGTGCAGCAAAGAGAGAGAGAGAGAGAGAGAGAGAGAGAGAGAGACAGACAGACAGATAGATAGACAGGCAATAGTACAGAATTCACTGATAAAGTCTTTGGACTTCAATCATTAACCATTGTATAAAACATGAAATATCGACCCCTAATTAACCTGACCAAGAGGAAACTGCTGCACAATGATGCTGGACACTTTTGAAATGGCAGGATGTCTGCACATTGAATTAAAACTCCCCATAAACCTTTGGCTGTAGGCACTAACGACTGCTGCATACATACGCAACCGGTCCTTTAGAAAATACTATCCAGAACCCCACGTGAAGCTTCCTGTGATAGAAAGCCAAATTTAAGTAAAATAAGGTCAACTTGCTTTACATTTACAGATAGGAAAGGCAAATTATATATTAAAACCGGTCGATGTATATTCCTTTGGTACGGCAAAAACATCCCAGACAACTTAGTATTTCTTCTCAGACAAAAAAAATAAAAAGAATACGATGTATAAAATTCACAGACACATTTAATTTCAAAGACAGAAAATCAACCATATAAAGAGGATGAATTAATATTTCCCCAAATTCATAAAACAAGTGACGACAATAAATACTTAAAGTTTACGCATAAATCTATACTTTCGTATATTAATTTTATGTGAGTAAATTAAGTATGACCTCTGGTTGACCTGGTTCTCTGTGTGTGTTCTATTTAGCCTGAATATCTAGTGTCTTGACCTGTTTTAAATCTAGGTTAGGTTGTTTTTTTAATTTTTTTTATTTTAGTTTTATATATATATATATATATATATATATATATATATATGTATATATATATATACCCATAGATATATATGTATGATAGTTTTTGTATATACATGTGTATTTATTTTATTTATTTGTTTATTTTCTATTGTTTTTGTTATTTTTAAAGTTATTTTGTATCTCTATCCTAGATTAAATTTATCCTATGCACACAGTTGTTCTCTATTTCCCTCCTACAGTTTAATAGATGTTGGTGTTCTTTAAAGTACAGGATAGCATATTTTTTATGAAGGCATAATCTACATGGGTCGTCTTGGTCGCCACCGGTGTTTGCTTGTCTTACTATTTTCCATTCGACTACCGACGAACGGCCGCTTTCCTTGAGTTCCCAGTACTTATTTTCTAGCGTTGTTCCATACGGTGTTTTTTATTATTGAATGCACTTTTGTCGTCATAATATTGAATTTTGAAATCTAAGGAAGTAATACCTACGTAATATTTCTTGTTATTCGGATGTTCTTTCGCAAATATCCCGGCCTGGTAAACTATGCGTTTGGTTAGACATTTATTTTGAAGTGGACAAAGTGTGCGGTATCTACAGTTGCATTTATTTTGTTCGTTATTAGTAATTTTATTTTTATTTCTAGTATGGTTGTTGTTGTTCGGATTTGGTTTATTATTATTATTATTATTATTATTATTATTATTATTATTATTATTATTATTATTATTATTATTATTATTTCTGCTAGTTATATATGTGTCTTTTGTGTTAGTTTTATGGATGAAACTGGAATATTCAGTGTAGCTTAATCGCCATATATATATATATATATATATATATATATATATATATATATATATATATATATATATATATATATATATATATATATACGTTCTAGCAAGCCTCCCGGCGGGGCCCAGTCGTAAAATACGTTCAAATATTGTATTTTGATTAATGTATAATTCTTCTTTATTATAATGAAAAAATACCGTAGTTAATAAGCGTAACGGTACATCCCGTTAGAAAAATGGAATAAAAAACCTAAAGTAATTGACATATGTGTATGCGAGTATTATGTTTTTTTTCTAAACAGTTCACGTCTTGTAAGTAAAAAATACACTCGAGCTAAAATCCAAATCAAACCCCAAAGACTGCGTCAAGTACGATAACCATTATTCCAGCTTGACACAATATTAAAAAGTGTTTTCAAATCTACTTATTCTTAACATAAGAAATATGTAATTTGAACGATTCATGCACATTCATGAAAATAGTCAAAAAACAGATAAAAATCCGATTACACTCAAGTACCAATTTTTTATATTTTACCCCTTTATGAAGGAAAACCAATTAAAAAGTTTTCCACGTATTTGAATAGACTATATAGCACACATTGTATATGTATGTAGGTTAAGGATTATCCGCACATACGTATTCTCAGTTTTGTTGTATCTGTCTATTTGTATAGCTATCTTTCTATCAATCTATCTATATATATATATATATATATATGTGTGTGTGTATATATATATATATATATATATATATATATATATATATATATTTGAAACTGTATATATATTTGAAACTGTAAAGAAGCTCAGAAAAAAATCGTACCGTCGGTTTCAAGCCTAACATGAGGTTACCCAGTTAATGGTAATTAATACTTGGCTCTCGTCAGCTATATTGTGTTGTGCTTATGTAAGAAAGAAAAACAAAAAGCAATATGGCTGACGATAGCCTATCATTATTTACCAGTTACTGGTTCCCCTTATCTTAGACTTCAAACCGATGGTACCAATGTTTTCTCTGACCTTCTCTACAGTTTGGAATAAATAAATATTTGGCTCTTCTATTGAATTGTTTTTCTTTGTAATCGAGCACGTCCATGGAATTATTTCCTAAAAACAGTGAACAAATGTATATATATATATATATATATATATATATATATATATATATATATATATATTCTTTATATATATATATATATATATATATATATATGTTCTTTTTATGCGGTTTATAATCTTTCTACTTCTTGTCCTTGTTAATCATGCTCAGATAACAATTTCAAATACGCAATCCTCACAGGTATTTTTTATATCACTATATTATTTTAGCTTACTACGTTTATGCGTCCGCATTTTCGTTATTTTCTTATTTTTTCTATTTTGCTCGCTCTGCTCACACATTCTCCCCTAAATTACCCTCACTCACACATTTCATAAGCTCTGCTGTCGGATGTATGCTGCAGACTATGTGTACTGTGGGAGTCTAACACATATCAGGCCTATCCTAAATCCTCTCTACTCGCACAGAACAATGAACTTGCTTGAAGAGTGCCCTCAACCAAAACATACGCACATATTTGTATTTTCATATTCAATACAAATCAATTTACGCCGCGGTTCTATTTCTTTCTGGTGTATTGCAAATCAATTTATAATCGAAAAAGATGATTAGCTTGAATAAGAACAACGATTGAATGCACAAAAATAAATGTAACTTACACCCGGTCGCGTGCTTATTCGATCGGAAAAGAATACGACGTCAGGCGTTGACCGCTAGGGGAAACGCTGCTTAAATGAAGCATGCTTAAACAAGTAAGCGGAAATCATGGGGGAAAGAAATGCAAGTCGATAGTTTTATTCGAAACTACAATCCTTACAAGATAGTCGACATTCTATCAATATTGTTTTTGTCTGAGTCAACCCCCATTTTTTTTCGGTCGCGTTTCTTTTATTTATTAAATGTGAATGACTCATATATCGCACTGATTTTGCAAGAATACAAGAATAAAAATGGTGACGTTATATATATATATATATATATATATATATATATATATATATAACCCGCATTTAGGTAACAATGCACTTTCGTATAAATAATTGAATTCGTTCAATGAGTATCGCTAACAAAAACAAATAAAAAGATCTACATAAAAACGCGATACATTCAGTAGTCGAGCGAGTTGGTCCCGTGGTAGACGTTTAGGCTTCTTATCATAGGGTCCTGATGATTTCGAATCTCGCTAGATTCAGCCACTCTGTTGAGTCGTAGGCGACGAAACACGTGTCAGTGGATAATTATATTTTAAAAATAATATATATATATATATATATATATATATATATATATATATACATATACCATTAAGAATATTCGAGGTTTCCCGGGATTAAATGAGGATCAACGAATGTTCCACACTTCCAAAACGTTTATTGTCATCGAAATCGGTTAAATCGCCTATTTCTCAATCCAACCGATTGATTGATTGTTCTAGTCTGGCACCCACCGCGGTGCACGGGGAGGAAGCTTCGCATACCTCTGTAGTGACAGTTTTAAATACATTGTAATTTACACTGCTCTTTAGAGAAGTTATTGTTAACTTTATAAAATTATTTTGTATCTAATGCTTTTAATATAAGTTTTAGAGGCAAAATCAAGTATGATGTTTTATTGTGTTTTAAACCGAAACATTCATTTCAATCGACCCTCTGTCGTATAAAAGAATTAATTTTAATTTTATACGACAGGAAATTCTACTTTTCCGTTGATAATGCTTCGCAAATGCATTGTGATGTAAGGATGTGTAACGGTGTTAACCTTTGTCAAAATCGGACACTTATTTCTTAAGCAGTTTATTTCTTTATCGATATTTATTGAAAGCATTCTGATATGTAAAGTATCTAAGAACACTCCTAGAAACATAAAGTATATTTTTGTAAAATTACGACAAAAAACGTCCCAACCGTTTCGGATTCCTTAGGGTACAAAATCATGCACACGCAGACAATGTGACTTTATATACATATATATATATATATATATATATATATAGCGAGAGAGAGAGAAAGAAAGAGAGTTAGAGGGAGAAAGCAAAGATAAAAAGAGAGAAGTAGATAAAGAAAGAGAGAGATGTCATTTATGTAATGAATAATATGCTAATCTACAATAGAAATCGTACCTGTCTGTTTAAACTTTATGTATGTATGTATGTATGTATGTATGTATGTATGTATGTATGTATGTATGTGTGTATACATGTTTTTATGTCTCGCAAAAACTTTCGGCAGAGGCGACGGATTTTCACGAGATTGGTATCATTTTGAAGATCGACACTTAGGACAACAAATATGGAAGTATTTGTCAAAAACAGTAATTGCTTCACTCTCAAATGTGAGCTTTTCTATAGGGAGGGGTCGGTTTTTTCGCCGATATTTTCGAAAGTCATCGCCTCTTTTCGATTGTCTAGTCTTAATTAAAACCTACGTTACTTCCACTTTGGCGATGGGCGCAACAGCTAACGCATCACGTTGTTTTTTAACTTTCTTCTTCTCCTTCGCGGTACGGGTTCGAGCCTGCCTGACTGCCTACTACAACATTTTAGGTGTTCAATACATCTACAAACACCCCAGCAACGCCGGGCACCCATGCGTATAGAAAAGAAAAGAAAAATAGTAACATTTTTTTAATCGTCATCAACTTTTGGTATTTTTTCAACGATTTTCATATGACTAATTGGAACTAAAAACTTGATTCACCACTTAATTTTACATCTGCCTGTCTTTCAAATATATATATATATATATATATATATATATATATATATATATGTATACATATAAACATATATATAGGCTAAATGACAAGAAAAAGAAAAGTATGTCCTTAAGTAAAACAAACTGCGAATATTTCAACAAAAATTTTATAATGTACATAAACTCATTTACTAAACTATGTCATTGTGAAATATTTAACAACGAACTAAACGTCATCTTTATCAGGTTTAAAGACTACCTTCCTCATTATCTATCCCTTACTCAAGGAGAGCATGAGCGTTCTAACAATATCTGTTTCCCGTGACTCAACCTGTATATATATATTCAAAATGTGAGAGATTATGTAATTATTTCCACAGACAAACAACGTCGCAGTTCACAAGAGCCACACACACACACACACACACACACACACACACACACACACACACACACACACACACATACACACACATATATGTATATATATATATACATAAATATATATATGCGTGTGTGTGTATGTCCAGATAGAGGAATAGACTGGGAGGGAAATGAGGAAGTCGAGGAGGGAAAGGCTAACGTGAAGGAGTGAGAAAGAGAAAAGATATAAGTTAGGAAATAGAAGTGTTACTAGAAATATTTTAAAATCTTGTCCCGGGCTGCATGATTTTAACATGTTTCTAGCAAAACTTTTAATTCCTTACTTATATCTTTTTCTCTTCCCCACTCTCCTATGTTCCCCTCTCCCTCCTCGATTCCCTTATTTTTCTCCTCCCAGCCTATTCCTCTATCTGGACATACACACACATGCACTTTTATTTCTGTAGATTCTTTGATGGATGAGGCGGCATTGTTTTTTTTTAATTAGTATATAAAATGACTTTTACATTCACTCTTTTCCATGGAAAAAACCCTGTCTTAGTTTATCCTCTAATAGTAAAAAATCTTATGAGATCAAAGGTAAGGCTGATCATGAAAATACCAAGCTTGTGAGTGTTTGTTCTGTAGTTTTTAATTTTAGTTGGGCATACACGCAGATAACAGACCTTTATATCATAGATGGATCGGTTTATTCCTAGGTAACACAGGTAGTTCCCTTACAACATGCCCTTCTCATTACTCCGAAAGGTTTATCAGTATTTGTTTCTATTAGAGTAAGTCATAAGTAGATCTGTGATCTTCCTTTTCTTCTGCCAGAACGTTAGGCTTCAGGTGTGATTCGGGGAGTCACAATATCAAATGTGTTGTAGACGTTTCAATAGATTTTATACTTCATACTTTTCTGTGTTTGGTGAACATATCTTTTATGTGACGGTGGATTATGTAGATAACATAGCTAATCCTCTTCATTATCTTCCTCAGTTTTAAAAAAACAAACGTTATTTCTAAAATACTTGAAGTAACCATTTTCTCTAAGATTGTACATTTAGTAGTACCGTAGAGGTTTGAATAGGTGTGGTTTGTCCCCGTATTAGCTTTCGAATACCTGTCTGGTTTTACGGACAAATATAATTTCAGCTGATGGAGCGGTAAGGTTTTCCATAATAGTGTATACTTTGTAAGAAATTTCTTTCCTACCCGCTCAATTTTCGTTCTTGCAGATAGCAAATGAATTTCACAAACAAATACATACCTTTAAACTCAAATTTAATTCACAATGTATCAGCAATGAAATTTCTTTGGTCACGGTAAGTCCTTGCAAAAACGATGGCCGAATGTGGGAATGTTAGTTTATTGTTCCTTTGGAAGGATCCATGCTGTTCATGAGAAACATGGCGCCTATATTCAGACATAAAGTGAGTCCCTTAGGACTCATGAAAAAATAAGATAAGTTCCAATAATCGGATCATAACATGCCGAACGTTGTAATAATGTCCTCCTTTGTTTGAATAGGTTAAGCAAATAGGTTGTCTCTGTATGTAGAGATGAGTCCTTCGATCACCGACTGTTTGGCGTCCATGAAGGCATAACCCTTGCTTCCTCGACAGAGAGGCCGCTAGGGTTGAGCCTATACCATGCCGTGTCTTTCTTTAGACTGAAAAATAAAACGCATCAATACAAAAATGGCGCCAAGTCAAGATCACCTGACATATTCAAATTTAAACCAATCACAGAACTGCTAGCAATCCATGTAGGCGGCCTAAAACAAATATGGCGGTTGAATATGTAATTTCTCACAACTTTCAGAAACGTGAATTGAGGTTTTTTTTCCGGCGAGGTATCCATGTCCTTTTGATGAGTTTTAGTGTGGTCACCTAGCCCTCAGTTTGGCCGTTTCTTCTAGGATTATATTGTGGCATTGTTACGTATTTTATTAGTATGTCTCGCAAAAGTGCATAGTATTATCACTAACAAGAGAATCAACAGCACCAAAACGAGCGAACAGCTTATGTGGGAAATTAATGGTTACTGCTCTAGTAGGTTTCCTACGTCTTAGCACATTTTGTCATTTGAGAAATTATCCAATACTATCAAGTAATTTAAATCATACTGTGGTCCGGCAAAGTCTGTGTGTAGTCTAGGTTATGATGGTTCGGATTTTGGCCAGGGTTTGTGAATAATAGTTTGTGCTTTTTGCTGTCAAGGTACACCGTTTACATAATTTTACCATACTAATGATATTTGGTCCATGGACAACCTGTAAACAAAGCTGCGCATCAGGCAAAAATTACATCCTGCTATGATATCTCATGTTGAATTTTTTTGGTATTTTCTTTTGCAGCGTTTTAAGAATAATGACTCTTTTGCTATAAAGCAACCCGTTGTCGCAGAATGAGTAAGTGTCTGGAGTAAATTCTCCTTTGTCCTAGTTTCTGCTTTGTGATGTTGAAAATTTCATCATTCACTGTATCTGTTTTCATTTCCTGGATAGCCACTGGTAGTTCTCGGATTGTGTTGAAAACCATTGTGTTTATTTCACTATTATTGCGCAATGCGGCGACTAAAAAGTCCCCGGATGGGCTCTTTTTCAATCGGAATTAACCTAGACAGTTCACGTTATTGTATTTACCGATAAGATTTGAAATCTTAATTCAATAAAATGGTTCCCTATCGCTAAATATGGGCAGTCCTTTTTGGATGCAAAGATAATAAGAAGCGGCCTGTAGTTTGTTTGAATTAAAAATACCTATGGTGCAAGTAACGATGGAATTTTGAGACTGCATAGATAAGGCCGAGAACTGCTTTCTGTATCTGAGAGTATTGTTATTAAGCCGGAAGCAGTGTTCTGGATGCATAGGTAATTTTTTCGACCTATCTGGCATCTTATGTAGCAAACCTGCGCCTATACCGTATTGGCTAGTGTCACTATCAACTATGATTTTTAGTTCCGAAGAAAAAAAATGTGTGAGAATATGTTGATGTTTAGACTTTTAATTTCTTCACATGCTGACTGACACTCGGTAATCTATACACAACGATTTTTCACAAGTTGGTTTAATTGGGTACATAGTTTATTCATTTTTAGATTGAAGTTCTAAATAATAATTTGTGAGCCCTAAAAAAATTACAGTTCAGTGCTATTTCTGGGATCTGGCTTATATTTATAGCCGCGGTCTTTATGGGATTTAGACATTCTACACTTTAATCAATTTGATTTTTAGTCGCATACAAGCGACTCTATAAGTGACTCCGTCGGTAGGTCGGTCGGTCGGTCTGTCCGTAACAATTATGTGGTTGGTCTTTTTGGTTAAGATCAAAGGTATGTTCTTAATAGATACTGTTCTTAGCTTTTTGAGCTTTTCTTGGCCTTTAACGAAGATCAAAGTGTAGTATCTGTTCTTACTACAGGCTGTACATATGTTTGTAACTTTGTGATATAAAGTGAGGGATCACTTTTCTGTATTAATATAACATAAAATGATCACCCACTTAACAACCAGTCAGTCTCAAAGCTATTCATGTCATTTTCCAGATCATTCAAATTGTTTTTGAAGGATTCCAGTTATTTTTAAGCATTTAAGTCATTCTTAACGTCATTCAATTCATCCTTAAGTCCATTAAAGTCATTCTAAGTTATTTACTTTTTATTTATTTAAGTCATTTCAGCCCATTTTTCGTTCATTTTAGTTTATCTTTAAAAATGTCATGTCAATCCTACATTCACGCATTCATTCATTACACGAAAGCACGCGACTAATGGCTATCGGCCTTGTTTTTCTGAGAAGAATTCACATTTGCTTTCTTTCATTTTAAAGCCAAAATCTTGTATTTGTTGAAATACTTCGAAAGTGTGGTATTTAATATTTTCCATGTTCTTGCTGGCTTTAATAAAGTCATAATCGGCGATGGCATAGTCAAATTTCCCAGGCATATTATCCATGTCCTGTTAAAAGATGGCGGTCTAGACCTTAATCTTAAACGCTTTAATGTCAGTCAAAATTTTGATAAGTATCTATACAGAGAAATTTAGCACGCTAAATTTTGACCGAGATTAGAGGAGATATTCGTCGCTTAAGTCTATTTTCGTTTCATAACGATGTTCTTTGGACTAAATAGAGGATAAATAACGTCCTTTAATGACGCATTCAGTAACGCAGGTTTCTTCCGATCTCTTAACATACTATGGGCAGCCCATTGGTTGCACTCTATTTTCAATGAAATACCGACAATTTTCAGTCTGTCAAGCTTATGGTAGACTTTTTTCTGATAGCACGTCGCGTTTTCTTTTAAATACTGTTTGTATATTTCGCTTCCACCATTAGTTCTGCGGCCATTTTCTGCACATTTTCCTCCAGACAACGTGCGAATACTTCTGTAAATTAATTTCTCCGTTAAAGATGAAATTGAATCTGATTTTTTGGCAACACGTCGATATTGGCAGGTCTCATGAATTAAATTCATGCATTCAATCCAAACAGGGTAGGTTCGTGGTATTTTATAGCGCATAGATATTTAACATTCTGGTTTTTGCCAATAGTGCCATGTAGGGCAAAAATGATCTTTCGAAGTGAATTTTTGCACCGTTAACGGCATTTTCTGTTTTGTGTGATCGCAACATTGTATGTCTATCTAATTATCCCCATGTTTTAAAATTTAATATCGAAAGGCCTAAACTTGAGTCTAGTCTAATAATTTCTTTATCCGAAACTTTTACGGTAACATATTTGCATAAACATTCTCTGTCTTCGGTTTCTGTGAAACGTATCTGGGTTTTATTTTTAATTTTATTCCTTCAATTTTTGTGTCCTAAATTTGTATATGCCAAACATTTTTTTACATACATCGCAATCTCCAACCCTACATAATTTCTCACATCGATTACAAGAGGATAAAATTTTATTTTCGCAAAATCCTATTTAGATAAGTACCGATATTCCTGGCAATTTTTAGATAATACAGGTAGACTTCCACCACATATATATATATATATACATATATATACATATACATATATATACATATATATAAATATACATATATATATATATATATAGAAAGAGAGAGAGAGAGAGAGAAGAGGGAGAGAGATAAAATGGATAGCAAAAGTATTTGGCACATTTATCAAGAAATATAAAGCTAATTTGAATGAAATTTGCACACAATCTTTAGATGGATATTATCAATGTAAAAATAAACAAAAATGAAGATACACTTAGTTGACAAAATTTATTAACGAAAAATCAAATTACCAATATCCAAAATTATTTAACACATATGCAAAATTATTGAACATATAGTTAAATTGCATTCTAAATCATTCTTTTCATCTTGCTACTATATTTCATCCAGTCAGAAATTTCATTCTCTCGCAGTCATTTAATCTTGCTACAATATCTTAACCAATCAAAAGGCCCCCTAATTGTTGAGTCCTAGGCACGGGAAAGTTCGTTTAAAATTTGTTTATAATCATCACTGTAAATCGAATGACTTCCGGGGCAAGGTTATTTGGTCAAATGTATAAAAACTCGGGCTTTTAGGAAGAAACACGCGCACCCGTGTATGGAGGGAAAAAGGCACAGAATTTAAACCATATAATGCCATTTCCACTGTAAAATTTGGAGGTGGAAATGTGATGATTTAGGGCTGCTCTTCTGCAAATGTAGTTAGACGGAGGGAAATCATAGAAGGAAAAATGAATGCAGCAAAATACACGAAGATTTTGTCAACACATTTATTCAACAGTGGCGCAGATTTTGGATTGGACCGTGACCTTATCTTCCAGCAAGACAATTATCCCAAGGAAAAAGCCAAAATAACTATTAAATGGTTTAATAATTATGGGATAGTGTTCTACAGTGGACTAGCCACTTACTTCACCTAAATCTCATCGAAAATCTGTATAAAACTTTGAAGTAAAGAGTGCATGCAAAAGATTCTAAGAATATCAAGAAATTGAAGGAAGTTTGCGAAAAAAATGGCTGAAATTGCAAGCGAATGCTTGTAAGAAACTATTAAGAAGTTATGAAAAACGTTAGAGGCTTCAGGACAGAATAGAGACTATATAACTAAGTATTAGTAAATGTGTTTAATACATTTTCATATGGGTAATTTAATTTTTTGTTAATACATATTTGTCAACTAAGTGTATCTTCATTTTCCTTCTGTTTTTAGAGAGATATTATCTGTTCAAAGATTGCTTGTGACTTTGTTTCAAATTAACTTGATATTTCTTGGGAAATACGAAAAACACTAATGTGCCAAATATTTTTGCTACCCACTGTATATATATATATATATATATATATATATATATACATATATATATATATATATGTGTGTGTGTGTGTGTGCGTGTGTGAATAAAATATCAATACTAAAAATATGTAGATGTTTATATATTTTCTGTATTTATTTCCTGTATGTTGGCATGTAGGAATACAAAAAGAATTTTGAAAAGAAAAAACGAAAATGTTTCTTTCAAAATCACATAATTTTCGACCGATATATTCCGTAACTACAAAACTGTGTGTACGACACCCAATTTTAGAAATTTCAAGGTCTGTATCTAGGGGCGCATTAATTCACTATGAGAGGTAGACCCTCAATCGTGTTAAGACATGAAGCTAAAGTGAAGGAAGAACTCTGATGTAAAAACCTGCAGTTTACTGTATGGCACGTCTTTTGTCAATCATCTGCACCTACCAAGGTTAGTAGTAATCCCTTAAAGTGCGGTTAGTTTAACCACTATAAACAAATCATCTATGTTGATTTCCGAAAAACTTAGTAGTTATGGCGGAACCTAATACGTCGTAGTCGACGGGTAGAGTCCATTATATATATATATATATATATATATATATATATATATATATATATACATGGGTGTGGGCGAGGGTGTATTTATAATGTTTTTGAAGAAAGACATAATGAATGAAAGTATTCGTCACAATATGCCCTTTAAATTGTTTATAAAACTGCATATATATATATATATATATATATATATATATATATATATATATATATATATATATATGTATATGATGATTGCAGCTGAGTGTTATTCCCTCATTCACTAAAATACCATGTGCCCAAAGATGACTTTTCAGCCCTGCCAGCGACTTGCATATCCTCACGCAGGATGTTTCGATGAAAATAACAGCAGCGGAAACTGTATCATCGTGCGCTTTCATATGCTCAATCAAACCTGCCTTAGACAACAGAGCCTGATCACACGCCTCATAGATCCAAAGATCTCCATGAGTTGGCGGCAGGGTTTGGCCTTTACTAAATATATGAATATGAAAGCTCACCAGACTCTCCTTGATGCTATCACGAAAACGTTTTTTTGCGCTTGTACTGGGGCTCACCATAGAACAACTGTTTTGGGAGTCGATAGTCTTAAATCCGGCTAAGATGACCCGCCCAACGCATCTGGTTCCTAATAACAATCGTAGCAATACTGGTTGTTTTGGCCTTATTTAAGACATATGTATCAGGGACAAAGCTATCCGACTTTAAACCAAGAATGTCTCTAAGACGGTGCTGATGGAACCTCTCAAGCAATTCTATATCTGACCGGTACAAGGGCCATGTTTCAGATGCATAGAGTAGGGACGCCACTACACATGCTTGATATACTGAAATTTTAGTTGTCAAAGTAAGATCACCGTTAGACCAGACTCTATCCTGTAACCTTCCAAAAGCATCTGATGCATTGCTGATTCTTTGTCTTATTTCCGCATCGAGAGTTATATAATTTGATAAGGTACTCCCAAAGTAGACACAATTTTTTCAACTTCCAGGTGCGTTCCACAGACGAAGATATCAGGTTCCACATACAGACCATTTTTTTAGGTTGAATACCTTTCCAGTCATTCGGAATCATATATAACACCCATATCGCAATCGTGGAAACCATACCAAATCACAGCAGTCAGATAAAGTGAAAACAATGTTGATCCAGCTATATCACCCTGCTTCATACCATTATCAATGGGGAATTGTTTCGAAAGCCGATCATTGAAGTTGACGCGACCTTTCATACTATGATACAGTTGCTTGAACGTTTCCGTAAATAAGGTGCACAGCCAAATTTTTCCAGCACTTTCTACAGAGCCTCACGGTAAATTGTATCAAACGCCTTGGTTACATCCATAAACACCTGGCAAAGAGGAATACGCTGCTCAGTACATTTTTCTAAAAGCTGTCTAGCAGAAAACATCATATCTACAGTTCCTCGTCCACCTCTAAAACCAGACTGGGATTCCGGGAGGATAGTAGGACATATATACTTTTCCAATCGGTTTAGCAAAAGCCGTGCAATTACCTTTCCAACCGCAGTCAGCAGCGAAATACCTTGATAATTTCCACAATCCGACCCTGTACCCTTTTCTTTGTACAACGTAACCAGGATTGAATCTATCCAATCTTGGGCAACCGGGTCACCCTGCCATACTGACAGTATCAAGGAGTAGACCACACAATGTGCATTGACACCACCATGGTTCAGCAGCTCAATAGGAATGCTATCCAGCCTAGGGACTTTGATCGAGTTTATCTGTTTAATGCAGTCAACTGTTTCCACTAGAGTCGGTTCAGCATCAATTCGGGACAAAAGGAACATTGGGCGATACTTACTATTGCAGCAACATCAATTTGTGATTGGCTTTGAAGAAAATTATGAAAGTGTTCATGCCATCAATTCATAATTTCATCTGAGGTTGACAGCAAGGTTTTCTCATCCCTTACCAGGAATGGTGTACTTGAAGAAGATTTCGGACCATAAGCCTGATGAAGCAAAGTGTTAAATGTCTTGACATCTCTATGATGGTATGCAGTCTGTATCTCCCTGGTGAAGTCAGACTACCATTTGTTTATTTTTTTTTATTTGGCGCACACAACACTGAACCTCACTCTTCACAGAAGAGAAGTAGGCAGCGCTCTACATCTACACAGTATGTAATCAAGCAAATGGCCATGTTTAGACTGGGGATGGAACCAGGTCTCCTTGTTTTTTTCATGTGGGAAAAATGTTGATGATAACAGGATTTAGTTCATTTCAGAGACGGAAAAGCAGCATATCATTTGAATTGACTCAACCAATGTCATATAGACCCAACGGAGACCATGTTTCCTTGTCTGATCAAACCCGTGTATTGAAGTCACCAAGAACCACCAAACACTAAGCACTTGGCAAACCGGTGATAACAGATCTAAGCATAAGATAAAAGGAAGTTATATCGTCTGTAGATGAAGTAAGAGTCTTCACATCGACAGAAAGAACATTCATGGGACGACCAGCAGCAAGGGGTATTTCAATCTCATTGCACGGTCATTTATGCCTACTGGCTGTTCGATCTTGTCAATTAAGGAGTTCTTAGCTGCAAAGCTAACACCAGCCATGCCTCTCCTTTTCAGATCTACCAGACCGGAAGTTCGTGTAGCCCGACTCACGCTCAACCATTTGATCTTCACCTGGGAAACGTTTCTCAGAGAGTGAAGCAATGTCTATATTGTATCTTTGTAATTGCTTAGCCAAAATTGCAGTCTTCCGTTCTAGTCTTTTACCATTGTCAATAAGTGCTCTCACAGTGTCAAAGTGTCGTTTAGCATAACATCTTCTGTATGTGATAATATGGACACCTATTAGGTTGTTGACCAGCAGGCTAAAGGTAGCTTTGTTTAGGACGAATTTTCTTGCTCCCTACCAAATACTTGGTTGAGCAGTGCTATCCTGAAAAGGCTGCTCAGTCACAAAAAGTCCCACCAAGCAAAAAACTGTCTAAGTATTGTTACGAAAAATGATGTTAGGATAGGCTTGCCACCTGTGTGCAGATCAGTTATTACATCCTTGTGTATACGTGTGTGTGTGTTCTATTATAAAATCGAAAAAATATGTTTCGAGTTTATATACCTGTGTCTATGTAATGTCTAGTATATATAAGGCATACGTGTTTCTGTAATCGATACCCTTGTATCCTTTAGCCGTTAGTATTATGAGAACACTTACTCTTCTTGGTATATAGGGGTGTCTGTACATGTCGATCTGTTACATATATATTCAATAGTCTACCTATGTGTGGGGTGTTTTTACACAATAACTACAGTAACGAACGGGACAATAACGAAGAGTCTTTAACAAGAATGAATAAATCCTTGTTTGCTTGACACATACTTGATTTGGTATACCTTGGTTGGTCCGTAGATACTTCCATTAGACTACAAAGACAACCCCTTGTTCGCTCTACCCCAGTGGCAAGCTAACTCTCAAAGTGTCTCTTTGATACCCCATTACAGGCTGACTTTTAATTCTGATTTCTACTGGCTTACATGTCTCTGACATCAGCCAGTGTGGACAATCTTGTCTTTCACGTACGCCACGTCGTTGTTTATTAAACCAAATTCCGAACTAAGCTTGCTTATGTTTCCTCTGTTCAGAACATTTCTTGTTGCGAAAAATTTCCCAGTAAAATAGTTAACAAATATATTTTAACTAATATTCTTTTCTTATAAAATATTTTTGTGACTATCTTTTTAACCGACTTAATTAACAATAATTCATAATACTCGTTCTGATCGTTGATACTCCATGCCAGAACATGACACAGATACTACGCTGTGATCATAGCCAAAGGGCCACCGCATAACACATATATGGAGATTGTTTGAAGATTATTACAATGAAATTTGATAGAAAAATAACGTCGTATATGAGACAATGTCAGCAGAAAAAATTACATTATACAAACTTTCAATAAAATTCGATGAATTATTTATCTAAAACATAAATCGAATAAGGATGGTATTATATGCGATGTGTTTTTTTCTTCTTGCTAAAGAACAAACCTTATGAAACCTTATGAAACTAAGATTTTATGAGCAACGGTAATAATGTACTTTTGTTAGGAAATCGGAAATTATCGGATCCTCGTTTAAATTAACTCGCAGGAAAGGGGTTATTTGTTGTTGAAGTGTGAGCTGTTATTTCATGTTTTATATTGTCAAATAATACTATAATAGTTTAGCAGTAAAATATATAACATTTACGCGCACTCTATATCTATCTATATTTCTATCTGTAATTAATCTAAGAAACAATACGAAAGCAATTATTGTCATTGTGTTTCCTGTTTTTATCTCAAAATAAACCTCCATACTGTATCTATTTATTGTAATTATTTTTCTATAACCTAATGAAAAATTATATGCAAAACAACGAACACGAGTTCTAGACAGAGAATCAACTTGCTAGAACAAGTTATGATGATTTGAAGGAAAAGTACAATGCACCCAGTAAAATGTCCATAAAATGACGGAGAAACTATACGGTGAAAAGAAAACAGCTAGGTACGCACGTGGTCGACATATTCGACACGATGTAAAGAAAGGAAAATAAAAGGCAAAAACAATTATGAAAGAATAATAATAAGAATAAAAATAAAATAATAATAATAATAATAATAATAATAATAATAATAATAGAGTTAGCCAGAAAGTTAAAAGGGGATTTGGATGATGAAGAAAATCAAAATAATACCTATAATAGTAGGAGCACTAGAGACAATTCCGAAAAAGTTTGAAAAAAGAATGGGAGAAATTGGAATCAAAAGAAAGGTTGCAACAATACAACGGCTAACGATAATGAAAACGGCTGAAATATTAAGGAAACCCCTTGAATGCGGAGAATAATACAAGTATACAATATAATGAAGAAGCGTTACAGGGAATAAAGAACACTGAAGCTGCATATCTACAAGTTCTACACCCCCATCAAGCATCCTCTCCCATTGTCTAATCACCATCCCCCCCAAAAAAAGTGATACCAAAGTGCCGAGAAGAGTCCACGAGGATGGAAAGACAGAGGAGAGAGCGATGACCAGACCTCCGCTGGACAAGTGCGAAGAGAACTGTGACCTTGGGAAGGCTTAGTGCCACTCAAGTTCCAGTATAGACCAGTGGTAGCTGCCAGCGAGAAATCAATGGCAAGATGCTGTTGCGATGACGAACATTTATTTGCAAATGCTATCGAAGGAGGTTGAAAGTTTCATATCTGTTGCATTTATTGATGGAAATCAATCTCTGTCATAGATGTGCGTCTGAAGCAGGACGCATCATATAAGTTCACTATGCAAAAAAAAAAAATATATATATATGAACCGATCAACGTTCTCAGACAATTACTGAACGCTAACGAAGCCAATGCAGTTGATTTCAGCACAATTAAAAGATGGATCCGTCGGTTTCAGATTCGCAACAAAGCGTACTCCGGACTTTCACGGCTGAGGCATAAACAGAAGCTGGCATTGAGAATGGTGATGACTATGTCGAAAAAATAGATTATGGAGTACAACAGCTCACTCATTTTCATAGTACCATTTCCGTCTTCATAAATCGTCAACGTTTCAGTTTTTTTAGTTAAAACATAGATGATTTACTTGTATATATAGAAGAAATAGAAAACGGAAGAAAAGGGAGTAAGGGGAGTAAACGAAGAAAAGGCGAAATAAGAAAAAGAGAAATACGAAGTAGAAATAGGAAAAAGCAGATAATAAAAGAAAAACGAAAGAAGACGAAGAAGAATAGTAATGACTACAAGGAGGTTGGGCAGAAATAAAAAGAAAAGTGTAAGAAAAACGTGTAAAAGAAGAACAGGAGGAGAGAGAGAGAGAGGGGGAAGCGTAGGCTAGGTTTTAAAAAAAAGCGAAATTAACGGAGACCACAAAGAAAAAAAGCGGAGTAAAGAGAATGAAAAAGACAAAAAAATGGAAAACAAAAAGAAAGAAGGAAAAGCACGAGTAAAGGGAAGATGAGGATTAATGAAAACAAAGAAAATAGAAATGAGAAGAAGAAGAAGAAGAAGAAGAAGAAGAAGAAGAAGGAAAAAAACGAAAGAATACAAGAAAAATCCAAACGCAATTTTCGATTGATAATAGATGTTCGGTTTCTGGCTTTAAATGAATAGCACTAAAAGAAACCAAACAAAAACTAGAATAATACATTGATTTCCAGAACGTATATTCGATATTTTACCAATGTTCTGTCTGAAACAATTAATTGCTTCAGTGTAAGAGAAAAACACAGTCAGTTCAATGGAATGTGACGAACAGAAACTGAGGTTCGAATATGATTGTGCAGCTGTTCGGCGTGGGGGGTGCGCCTTTAATTGTGTAGAAAAAAAAATAACATCCCGTAAAATACAGAATCAGATCAATAATAATACTGTAAGAATGAAATGGGAAATCATGTAGGAACACAGAGAAAAGCATAATGCACCAGCTGCGTGCAGAAGCGTTGTTTGTTGTAGCGGCATCTTTTGTAAATGGAACAAGGTCAATTTTTTTGATGAAATCAGAATATATTAAAAAGCATTCTCTTTTTATTTATTTTTTTAGATTTTCACCCCAAACAAAGCATATTGCCACTTTGTTGTAGGGGGCTACTATCAGGGGCATGGGCGTCAGGAGTACTGT
Organism: Euprymna scolopes; assembly: GCF_053919585.1. NCBI lineage: Eukaryota > Metazoa > Mollusca > Cephalopoda > Sepiida > Sepiolidae > Euprymna > Euprymna scolopes. Next base: position 127,637,720 of record NC_136495.1, read on the forward strand.
GTAGGGAGTTGGGCAGCAAGATGTCGGTTCATGTTGCACTTGAACTTCTGCATGTCAGTACAGTTGGGGAAGCAAGACCAGGCTGGGAATTCCAAAGTTTAGCTGTCCTGGGGAAGAAACTACTGGAGTAGAAGGCTCTCTTACATCTAGGGATATCTACCGTTAAGAAGTGGGATTTAGCTGCTTGTCGGGTTTTTCGGGGGTATTTACGTCGAGGGGGGCACAAGTGCTTGCAGTTCGTCAGAGCATTCACCATTAAAGTGCATGTAGAAAAGGCAGAGGGGTGCAACATTTCGTCGATGGGACAGGGGCTGAAGTTTAGAGGACAGTTCAGGACCTATCAGATTGGCGACTCTCTTTTGAACCAGGTCTAGGAGCGACAAACTAGTGGTAGATGCACCAGCCCAAATATGACAACAATACTCCATACATGGGCGAACGGTGACCTTATAGACGTATAGGATGCTTTCGGGCGTTAGTATCTTTCTAGCACGGTAGAGAGAACCTACCTTCTTCGCAGCGTTCCTGGCGATGCTCTCGATGTAATTGTTCAAACTCATGTTTCCTGCGAGCGTTAGGCAGAGGAGTTTAAAGGATGTACTTTCAGATAAAGAGTAATAGGACATTGCTATTGGTGGTCGAGAAGGTTTTTATAATTATTGAAGGAAACGGGTTTTGTCTTGGCAGCATTGAATTTATGTCCCCATTCCACTACAGATCGGAGGTAATTCGCTAGTGCTTCCACTATTTCTTTAGATATGTATTAATTTGTTTTCCTGTAGTGTCTATTATAGAGTGTGGTGTCGTCAGCATATATACCCATCTCACAGGCAATTTTGTCACGGAGGTCATTTATGAATATTAGGAATAACAGAGGTCCCAGGATAGACCTCTGAGGCACTCCCGCATTTATATCGTATTGTTTAGATGTACGACCGTCGCGGACAACCTGGGTTTTTTTCTCTTATCTAAGAAGGATTTAATTATCTCATGTATTCTTCCAGTGATACCATATGATCTGATTTTCCTGAGAAGACCTTCATGTCATACCCTGTCAAAAGCCTTAGATATATCTAGAGCTACCGCTCTACCCTCCCCCGCTTTGTCCAGTGACTGGTATATACGTTCTGAGATTACAGTTAGGATGTCTGCTGTTGAACAAAGTTTTGAGAGAACTGGGGGTACTTCGGCGTAGAACTTTTTTAATAGCTCAGCCGGGATGAGATTAGGTTCACATGCTTTTGCAGTGTCAATATTTCTTATGATAGCATGCACCTGAGAAGGGGTGATTTTCAGATTTTTCTCTTTATCTCCCACTCTCTCTATCTTTCTCTCTCTCTCTCTCACACACGCACACACATACACAAACAAACACACACACATTATTCCAGAAGTCGTGCGAGGTAGCCTAATAGTAGAGGCATACGCTTCTGTCCATGAGGTCCCGATTTCGATCTCTGATGAGTCGTAGACGACGAAAGTAATTATCCAATCAATACGAAATTTTAACCGATTATTAAGTATAATGAACTTGATAACGGTGTACGTGTTTTTTTCATAATCGATATATATATATATATATATATATATATATATATATATATGCCTACAAACTCCCTTCTTTATTTGTGGTAACAAATATGCTTAAAATAATCAGTCAAACTGAACAAAATATATTGTATGTTCGGGAGGGTAAGATTATAGATTAAACAAGTAAAAAAACTGCGCACGTATCAGATTTTAAGGTTGAAAATTCGAATTTTGAATGTGTTTAATTTTTCATTTTATGTGTTTTGAAGTGTAAAATTCGTTGAATACGTTAATAATAATACCTTTTCAGATTAGCAAAAAAGTATTTTTTCATTATTTTAACGAAAAACACTACTTTTAATTCTTGAAAACAATGTTTTTATTGCTTATATACAATTAAATAGAAAATTCTTTGAGGAAGAGATACGAAAAAGAAGAGAAAACTGATAGCTGCGCATTTTGGTAAAAAAGCAATAATTTAGTTCGTCAATTTGTAGTTACGTGATATTACCTCACCTATGGTAGATCATAAGGGCTACAAACAGCTGTTCGTATTTACAAGCAGTTGTTATCCTCCCCTTCACCGTTTTACTGTGACTTGCACTTGATTAGTTTTAAGTGTGGGAGACTTCCATCTACTACACTCCTTCGTCCAGAAACACTTGGTCCTGATGGCAAGATAGCGTCAAGACGACCACTCATGATACTAAATGTAGGTTGTCTCCAAAGTATACGGCGCCTAGCATTCCAAAATGGTCAACAACCTGGTACTAGCCAGCCTCATCGTTGCCTAACTTTTGGGGTTACGTAGCCAACAATATATATATATATATATATATATATATATATATATATATATATATATATATATATATATATATATATATATATAATGTCGCTTATAAAAAGAATTAAATCCTTATAAAGTTTATTCTTCACTTAATCGTCAAAATAAACGTATCACCTTCATGGAAATTTACAGGACTAAATTAACTTATTTAGTACTATAAATGGTACTGTAGGTTCTTCAAAGCTATCATTATTTTTTTTTGTTAATTTCGCCTCGCGAAATCTATAAATTGAGATAAAAGATGGAATTATTTGAAATTCAGGGCCTTATGCTATAATAGATTGTGCATATTCTTTTAGCAGATCATCCTAAATCTTATTTAGACAACAAAAATTAGTTTGGTCCTTTTTTACACAGATCTCACCACTTATTAAGGCCTGAAGGCTACTCAGAGATAAGAGTTATGTACTAGTAGCAGACAATGGGATAATAGCGTAGTAACCTTTAATAGTAAAAATTTGGTAAATTGAATAACTTAAGGGGACGGTTCATATAGAATTTGCTTACGTTGGACTTTAAGACTGCCAAATTGTAGGTCGCCGAAAGACAGGCAAACGGAAGAGTGTTTCACAGGTGTGCAGTTCTAAAATAAAAACTTTGTTCCTGTGATCTACGTTTAAGTTTAGGCACAGATAAAAGTAGGAGGACGTATTGGCAGTGGTTTCAGCTAGACGATTATTTTTCATGAATGTTCGACGAGGCGGGGATCATAGACTGAAGCTTGGACAAGCACTTCCCATGAAACTAACACTAAAGCAGAGACAGGCTTCCAATGTCTATTCTGTGGGGGAGGAGTTTCAAGAAAAAGAAAAGAGCATCCACTAGGCTAGAAAGTCTATTTTGAACTCGGTCAAGGCAGAATAAGTAATTTCTAGCAGATCCTGCCCAGATGTGGCCACAGTACTTCATACTTGGAGGTACCTGGCTTTTATGTAAATATAAAATTACATTAGAAGTTAGATATATATTATGGAGCGGTAGAAGAATACCACCATATGATGTACGTGTTTCATTTCAGATCAGGAGTAAATGTAAAACCCAGAATCTTGTCAAAACATCGAGCCTCTAACAGGAGGAGAGCCATTTATTTCAAATTATTTGATGGCAGATGGGGATAAGAGAGTAGATGATGTAAAGATAGAAGCTTGGTTTTAGACGTATTAAAAGAAACCAGCCACCTCTTTCCTCATTGTACCACGTGCTCAAAATCAGAGTAGAGAGAATCAGAGAGAGCGTGGTTGTTTACGGGCTTTGATGTGTTGCCATAGATGGTAATATCGTCAGCATAAATGTATACCGATTGATCTTAGGATTTGATTTAGGAGATCATTGATGTAGATCAGGAAGAGAGTTGAGCCCAAGAATGTACCCTTGAGGGACTCCAGCATAAATACTGTGAGCGTCTGAGTTCTGAATAACAACCCCTGCTTATGAACTTATAAGAAAGACATGATTTAATAATTGAGAAGACATTTTCAGCTATACCGTAGCTGGAGATCTTGTAAAGTAGGCTTTATGCCATGCTCTATCAAAGGCCTGTGATATATCAAGAGCAATTGTACTAGAACGGAAACCTCGCCTGGCTATGGTAACGCGTGGCCTCGTCTTTGGTCTGCTTTCTTTTCTTTTCATGTCCTCACGACAATTAAAATATTCCTCAGCAACAAGGAAGCATTAATTTTGGCTGTCTTCAATATTCTAAACTCCTATTTCTGACGACATATTTTCAACTAGGTCTACCCAAGCGCGCACCTGTTGTGTACTTTTTTCACGTACAACTAATAACCTCAATCACAGCAGACGGTTGGTTTTTTTTTTCTTAATGTTGAACTCTGAATCACATATATACCTATAGACTTATATAGGTACACCCCTGCTCTTATATAAATATCTACGTGTACCAATAAAATATATGCCTACATACATCTAATTGAATTTATCCTCCAAATATTTCTGAAAGAACTTTTCGCATGTACTGTTTCTCTATTTATATTTACATTTTAAATATTTTATGACGAAAACTTATTTCTTTTTTTAGTTTCATCTCATGCACTAACTAATAGATGCATAGAAATGCTAATATTTAGCATCCCTATCTCATTATTTTGCTAGAATTTTTTCCTCATATGAGAGGAATAAAAATTCTTTGAAACTTTTTAATTAACCGCTAAAAACCGTGATCTTCTCCCGAACTTCGGCTAGTGAGGTTTTAATGAAATTGCGAGATAAAGGGGGCTGTAAAGAGAATATAATTGTTGAACGTATGCTATCTTTAAGATCAACTTGGTAGATATAATAAACAGACGAGAAAATCTAGTAATAACAAACCAATCAAAAAATAAAAATCATGAAAAGTTTTAAGAAAAAATACACGATAAAACCCGGATCTCCAACCTTCAACGTAGACCCACACTAACATATTTGCTTCTCCAACATCAGGGGTCTACGTTCTAACATTCCAGAGGTTGAAACACAATTGCAGGAGACTCACCCAGACATATTATTCCTAAGCGAAACTGGCATTTGACAGGGCATTTCCCTAGATTAGTTCGTAATTAAAGGATTCTCTAATTTAACTTCCAAATCTGACGCCGCCAAGCTCGCCATGGCCATGGAATATGTGCCTATATAAAAGATGAGTTACCATGTGGTAGGGACATCTCCAGAGAAGATCGTAAATTACCCTATATGTGCTTCCGGGTTGCACTGGTTCACACTACTGCGTTTATATTTACTTTGTATCATCCCCCACAACAGCGGAGTTACTATCTTTAAAAGCATATCTGAGAAAATTGACCAAGCCCTGTCTGCTTATCCTTCAGCTAACATTCACGTATGTGGAGACGTCAATGTTCACAATGTGGAATGTTGAACCCACTCAAACAAGACAGATGATTAGGGGCGGTTCTGTTACGATTTCTCCATTGCTTGTGACTCCAATCAGATTGTTCACGAACCCAATATTGACGGTCAGTATGCAAGTCTCCTAGATCTTTTTATCACAACTTGCCCTGAACAATGTTCAGTTTCCGGTCTGTCTCCACTTGGATCTTCCGACCACTCTGTTGTATCAATTAAGATAAAAATGAAATGTAATAAGTCCTCAGACGTATCTCTCCATCGTACAGTATATGGATACTCTATGGCCGACTGGGATAGCTTCCGCACATTTATATCAGGTCTACCTCTGCGTTTCATGTTTAAAAAGGATGTGTCCTCTATAGTATCAAACCTGACCGAATGGTTAATTGTAGGTATAAACCGTTTCATAACCTCGAAAAAGTTCTAGTAAAAATATAACAGCCAGCAATTGTTCTCTCCTGAATGTGCTTAGGCGAGGAGCAGAGAAATAATTTTTTTCATTGTTTCAAACGTAATAGATATACTGAGACAAAAGCCGCTTTCAGCACTGCCAGCAAACACTGTTTTGACAAATATCAAACAGAATCCTGACTAGAAGCATGTGTTCTATCCCAACTATTAGCAAAAGACCTGAGGTAATCTCGTCAGCAGCAGACAAAGTCAAAATCTTTACCAAGAACTTTGCAGCTTATTCCACCCTTAACGACCAAGGCCACCAACCCCCGATAGTTCTCCTGTATCAGAAAACACGCTATGTGATATACACATATCTGTACGTTATAAACCTCAGTTCAGGCCAATAAGTCTCCTGTGGGTCATGAGTAAGTTGCTGGAATATGTGATAAATAGAGAAATTATCAACCATTTCAGCAAAAATCGCCTTTATAGTGATACACAATATGGTTTCCGTTCTGCTAGATCTACAGCAGGTGTGTTAATCGTTATATCTAATAGGCTTAGCGAATCTCTCGGTAGAGACAACCTTTCTAGGGAAATTTCTCTTGAGATATCAAAGGCCTTTGATAGGGTATGGCATAAAGGTTTACTTCACAAGATCTACAGTTATTGTATAGATGGAAATGTCTTCTCAATTATTAAATCAATTCTTTCTGATAGGTCTACAAGAGTAGTAGTTAGTGGGCAGAAATCAGAAGCTCACAGTATTAATGCTGGAGTCCCTTAGGAGTCCATTCTGGCTCCAACTCTCTTCTTGATCAACATTAACGATCTTCTAAATAACATTCTTACATCATTCATAGACATTAATGCTGATGACATTACTATCTGTGGTAGCACATCTAAGACCGTAAACAACCAAGTTCTCCGCAACTCTCTCTCTCTCTCTCTCTCTCTCTCTCTCTCTCTCCTTACACAATACAAGGGTACAATGGGAAAGAAGTGGCTGGTTACTTTTAATGCATCTAAAACATAGCTTCTGTCTTTACATCATCAACGGTCTGATCCCCATCTGGCATCAATTGAAATGAATGGCTCCCGTCTTGCGGAGGCCTTATGTTTTGACAAGCTTCTGGGCTTGACCTTTGCTGCTATTGTGAAATCGAACACATACATCAAATCCGTTGCCAGTGCCGCTAGAAAAATTGTGGAATCCTTTTATCGATCCAGTTGTTATCTCACTGCTGATGCAATTCTCTATCTATACGGTACTCCTGATGTAATTCTCAATCTATAGGTACGTTCAAGGATGGAATACTGTTGCCACATCTGGGCAAGAGCTGCTATTAAGGATTATCCTGCCTTGACAGAGTTAAAAATAGACTTCGTAGCCTCGTAGGAGATGTCCTTTTCTCTTCCCTGCAGCCTCTTTCTCAAAGAAGAGATGTCGCAAGTTTCTTTGCTTTATCGTTTTTCTCATTGACAAGCGCTTAACTGAGCTTCAATCTTTGGTCCCCCTCGCCAATTGTCAGAAAAACACTCCTCTAGCTGTTAACACTCTCAATAATTCTCCCCCACTCTTTATCTGTGCCTAAACCTAAACTTGTATCCCATGAACAAGGCTTTTTTTCTTAGAACTGCACGCCTGTGTAACTGTCTTCCGTTTTACTGTTCACCAGCTGACTACAATAGGTTTACCTAATACGACAGTTAGTAAAATTCTATTTTTCAGCTGTGTTCTTACTATGATATATATATATATATATATATATATATATATATAAAGCTGAATGTTTGTGTGTGTGTCTGGTCACGAATAGGCTCCTATATGGTTGACTATTAGAGAAAACTGATTACATATAAAGATAGAAGATGTATCGAGACACAGGAATGGGTATATTTGATCTGGCAGAACGGGGGTTCATTAAAATTGTGGGGTCTTCGTTCGCGCCTGGTCCACAAAGTATGGAAATAAAAAAATTAAAAATTAAGAAAAAAGGTTTACAAGTGTTTTTGATATAGATGTACATAAGTATACTTTGATAAGTATGTTTTAACTTAAATAGGGATGGTATAATAAAATTGTGAGGTCTGCGTTCGCGCCTGTCCTCCGTAGAATGAAAAAAGGCACAAACTTTAATAAAGACTTTTCATATCTATCTGTGTAAGTATACTTTGATAATTATGTTTCAGTTTGAAGAAATATGGTATGAAAAAATTATGAGCTATTCGTTCCCACATGACCTCAATAGAATGGAAATATGTCACAAAGTTTAACAAGCTTTTTTAATATAGATCCACAGAATATTGTGATAAGTGTTTCAGTGTGAATAGGTATGGCATAATGAATTATGGGGTTTATCTATATATTTTTCCTTTCATCATATTTGGCTTTGGTTTTGATACCCCCAAATTCAACCCAAATTTACAACCCTTCCTTTTCATAACCTATCATACTTTCATAAATCAGAGTCCATTTTCTGTAGGTTGTTTTTGAACACAGTAAACGACGGGTACTTTTGCTAGTACATATATATATATATATATATATATATATATATATATATATATATATAACTACTTCATTTACTCACATAAACCTAATATACGAAAGTATAGATTTATGCGTAATATATATATATATATATATATGCGCGCGCCTGTGTGTGTGTGTGTGTGTGTGTGTGTGTGTGTGTGTGTGTGTGTGTGTGTGTGTGTGTGTGTGTACAAGAAGTATATCAAGGGATCGATTTTTTCGGCGATATTTTCGAAAGTCATCCCTTCTTTCCGAATGACTAGCCTTAATTTAAACATTCGTTACTTCCGGTTTGGTGATGGGCGCCACAGGAAAGACGTCACATATATTTTTTCACGTACCTTTCCTGCTTTGCGGTACGGGTTCGAGTCTGTCTGCTTACTACCACTTTTTCCTTTCTCAACCCACACCTCAAAAAACTCGGGCAACGCCAGGCGCACAGACTAGTCATTTTATATAGTAAAAAACCGTGTATATATATGTGTGGGCGTATATGTAATGTATTGACACCCTAGGCAATAAGTAGAGATTACGATTACTGGTATTAACTTCGAGAGAGTTACAATCATCACCTACCAGTGTATATACATATTCCAAATTATATGTTATATAGCCGTCTATATAACGAGTGCATACACATACACAAACACGCACACACGTACACACACACATACACACACATATATATATATTTATACACACACACATATATATATAGAGAGAAAATAAAAAAGGAACAAACCGTATTATGTGTTCACCAACGTTTCGTCTTTATTTCGAGACTTCCTCTGGGTGAATGAGATTAAGAAACCAAAAAATATACCAGTACAAAAAATATTTGAAAAAGTTTCACGTGCACAGTGTGACGCAGTTCTATTTAAGAGAAACGGAAAAATTGATGTTGGAAATTCAAAAAGGAAGGGGGGCTGGCGCTGTTAAAGAGAAAGGAAATTTTAGTGACGTCATATAGTCGTTAATTTAATTTTAAAACTATGAACGCAAGTTTATATTCTTATTGGGAAAAAGATATATCTGTTGAAATTTAAATATAAGTTTGTAACAGGAATGAAATTAGTGTTTTTTATGTAATTTATTGATTGAGATTATGTGTTAATTATTACAGGGGGTGTTTGAATGGTGTGAGAAAGTTAACCTGTGTCCACAGTTAAATAATGTTCTTTTAATAACAGTTTACTTATTAATGGCGCTATGTTATAGAAACCTCCACGTTGTTTAATAGTGCTTGAAATTGCGATAAGCGCAGATTCAAGGAGTCTCCGGCGCGGTTTATTTGAAATGAATTTAACTACTTTTGCTTGTTTAAAATCAAAGGTGTGGTTATGTTGCAATGTATGAGAGAATAATGCACTTAGAGAATTGCTATTTTTTATATCTCTTTTGTGTTCATTGAGCCTATATATATATATATATATATATATATATATGTATATATATATATATATATATATATATATATATATACTCTAAATGTAAATATAAATGACGTGCATTTATATATATCCAGTCCTGTAGTCTAGTGTTCATGCATATGTATATTATTCATTTGCGAGTGCATGTATGCGTGAGCTGCCGTTATTCACACGTATACGATGCAGTTTTCTAAACGGAACAATACCGTATGGGGAACAGTTATTTTAATATGAGGAATAAACATCATTATCTGTGTGGCATGCCAGACAAAATGGAAAAATACCTCACCTCCTTGTTCCTCGTGCTATCGGCGGTTATCACGCTACAAGCAATACTCGTATATATTCCTCCGAAGGAAACACTATACAGTGTCTATATATTACATCTCTTTCCGGTATTTGACTTCCCTCGCAGTTGCATATATTTCTTTTTTATTTCTACGTCTTCTTTAGTTAATTTCATCAGTGCTGCCCTGACACATAGACTAAGATGTCTTCCCTGCTGACTGACAAACTCATACTTGCGATAACGTACCTGACTGACTTTTGACTTAGCTGTGTCGCAAATGTATAACTCGTTTACTTTGCTACTTATCTTACGTCATACAACCCCGTAATTTTACGTCATGGCCATTCTTGTCATAGTAAATTACCTTACATTAATTAGAATTAAAGTAACTAGAATTCTAAAAATCTAGTATTACACAAATATTCAACTGGCCTCACAAAAGTCTAATCTAATTATATAAATAATAAATCTGCGATTATTTTATTGTTTTTAACTATTTCTCTTCTAACAGTCTTCTTCTATCAAAATATACCATTTTATTAACAATACATTGTTACATACTCAAGCACTATATTTTGTTTCTTTCCCTGATCCATCCGTCCTCCGGCGCTATCAAGAAGGCAATATATACAACACATAAATGCATATCAGAATATCCTTGCTGGAAACAGAAATAGAACAGAGCATTTAGCGTGATTAATGCGAGAGTTAAAAGGCCACAACCATAGCCACACCACTCTACAAAAAGATAGGTATGATATTACATCAGAAATTACATCATGTTTTCGGAACGGTACAGCGTTTAGAGATAGTTCTTGTTGTGAAATGCGTCAGACAAGACGTGCACGACCGGTTATAGCTGGAAGTGAATGTTTCGTTGTGAATATCGGTCCGTCGACCATTTCTAAGACGGATTAAGAAATTAATTAAGAAGAAATTAATTAAATATATTTCGAATTAATTAATTTTGATCATTCTCCTTCTAAACGACATTTTTCTCCCTAATAAAACCTTTCAAACTTCATTGTCCATATTTAGGTCGTTCGGTAAACAACGGATCGGCAGCCACTAGACGACGCAACAATACAGATCAATGGGGATACATAGAGTAAAGTGACAATCAAGAATGAACATCAGATCTCCAACATATTTAAAAAATAAACCTTTATTAATTGATGCGTGTTTCCTTATTTCTCACTAGTGATATATATATATATATATATATATATATATGTGTGTGTGTGTGTGTGTGTGTGTGTGGGTGTGTGTCATCCCCTTTGAGAAACTGATTTCTCATCGTTGAGCACTTTCAATTGAAATAAGGTCGGTCAATTAAGCTCTTATTTTCAGGTCATTATATAATTAGTAGATCACTTTGACAGATCTAAAAACAATTTAAAGAATAAATGTCTAAATTTAAACTATATTTCTCGCAGTTAACGAAAGCCGAATGGATCAGGTCCTTGCTAATGAAGCCAGAGATGGCTTCTGTCACCGGGTTCGAATCTATCGGCTGGTGTTAATCACGACGGCTTCTGTTGCCGAGTTCGAATCAACTGCACTGATGATTCCCGAAAGGATGAAACGCTTGTGTCTGCAGATATTTCATAATAATTATACCAAATAACTCTGCCAGCCCCTTTAAGACACTCGTTTCTTTGCATGGAGGACTTTCAGTTAGAATAAAGTCAGTCAATTTAGCTCCTATGCCCAGATCATAATATAATGTCAAAGTGATCTAATAATTATATAATGACCGTAACATAAGAGTTTAATTGACCGACTTTATTTCAATTGAAAGTGCTCAACAATAAGAAATCAGTTTCGCAAAGGGGATGGCATATATATATATATATATATATATATATATATATATATATATATATATATATATATATATATATATAATTATATCACTATATATATATATAATATATATATATATATATATATAATACAACAAGAGTATGAAATGAAGTCACGAAACTATATATTGGTGGATATAGATTGGTTCATTTATTGAATAATGGGATACAAGCAGATTTGGGGGATAGAAGTGACTCTTTATAGTAAGGCATTTCGAGGCCTAATGTTTCTAATCAGAAGAGTAGAGAGGGTGCTAGCTAGAATGATGGATATGCGGCGTCTAACGTAGGGTTCATTAGGAGGGAAAAAAGAGAAAGTGGAATTATAGAATCTTGGGAAACGCTTTATTGGATTCTAAATAAAGGAAAAGCCTGTTATATATAGTATGATGTAAAAAAGTGTATTCCATTATTCAATAAATGAACCATTCTATATCCAGTAATAAATAGTTTTGTGACTTCATTACATACTCCTGTTGTTCTATTATATATATATATATATATATATATATATATATATATATATATATATATATATATATATATATATATATATATATATGTTTATATTGTATCAGCTCCAATGATAATTGTTGAGCTTGGCATTGTCCAGATAAGTCTTCTCTTGTGGAATTGAACTCTCTCTTTTCCTCTTACGCATAAAGCTATTATATATAAATATATATATATGTATATATATACATATATATATATATATATATATATATATATATACTAGACTACCCTTGACCCGTTCGGTCAGTATTTTATATTAGCTATGGAATTCATGTATGAGTGTGATACTTGTGACGTAAAGAATATATTTTTTTGTTTTTTTACATAACAGAAACATTTCTATGGAAGTATATTAAAATGGAAATCATGGACGGATCACTCAAAAATGAAAAAAATCCTCCCTATTCGTGTAAAGTTACCTATTTTTCCGAATAATCGCTCAAAAATTTAAAATTAAACATAATTTTCCTACGAATCGAACGCCGACGAAAGTCAATTAGCAGCAAAAACGCACATGAACCTACCGATGAGAAATATAAGAATGAAAAACCCATATTGGAATGCTTCAACCAAATTATAGAAACTTAAAATCTAAAAAAAATAATTAATAAAACCTGAAGCAACAAAATAAAACCTAAATAAATAAAATAATAAAACTAATATTGAAACAGATTAGTAAATGTGTCATCAAATTCACCGTTCACACACAATTATTTTGTATCTAGAAATGTAAACAAAATTTAAAAAGAAGGAAGGAAGAAAAAGGGAGGGATAGAGAGTAGTATTATTATTATTAGTAGTAGTAGTAGTAGTAGTAGTAGCTTTGTCAACGGGTTAAAGTTGTTTGGTTGTAAGAAAATAGCGACAGTATAGTTGTAATAAAGAATAGTTGCAAAACACCCCCACCCTTCCAATGTGAAATAATAATTTCGAAATAATAACGTTAAAATCAGTGCGCAGGTCAAAATCTGCAAAAGAAGTGATTTGCGTTTAATTGTTTACGTTGTTATGGGTTAATGTTTATGCGCGCATGCGCAAGCGGATGTCGTAAACCGGAAAGTGGGTTACATAATTATATAGATATATAATAACCATACATACCCGGCGCTACCAGGTAAATATCACATTGCCAGGCGAAGGGTTTAGTCATATATTTTTTATGATACACAAAATATCTAACGTTGTTAAGATCTCCAGAATTTTGAAAGCATAAAACATAGTGCTGAAATGCAAACGGCCCAAAAAATCTCATCGCTTAATTAAAACTGACTTCCATTTTTAAACGCAATGAATATTGGTTATAATGATAGCTAAAAATAAATTTTAAAAAGTATAAATTAAATTAAAAATAAATAATTCAAATTTATATAATGTTTCTAAATAGAATACTTAAACAAATCTATAATGACTGCCCATTAAAACGTCAGAGCTAATTATTAAAACGGATTTTCTTTAATGTAAGTTGCAAATGAGATAACCTCTTCACTCTCGTATGTATGTGAGTTTGCGCGCGCGTGTGGGTCTGTGGGTGTATGTATATATGTGCGCGCATGTGTGTGTAGGTGTGTGTGTAGGGAAATAAAGAGAGATGTCGAGGAAACTAGAAATAATCTTTTTCGTATTTGTCATTCTTTTAATGTTCTGTATAAATGAATAACGTGCCCTTAATATCTATTGAACTGTATTATAATGTCCTGGCTTAAGATTTGGATTTTACTTTGTGTATTTTTTTTCTGTAAATAAGCTATGTCTTTTTGATCATGGAATTTGTTACACTATGTTATTAGACTGTCTAGTATTCATTTAAAGAATGCGTCATTAAGTGATTAGTATAAATAATATATTTCGTGGCTTGTAGGCTTGCAAAAACAATTTGATTTCAAATTTTGTCAGCTCAACTAAGTAATTGCTTTCAGCTAAGATGCGCAAAACAGAGTAACTCAACAAATAAAAATATTTTAAGCAATATAAAGTCACACATTTTAGAAAACATTTTTTAATGAATTTAAATAAGAAAATTTGAAACCCTAAAAATGTTGTGAAATAATAAAATTATTTTTTATTTGTTTTTTTTTGTGTTAAATTCCGAATTTTCGCCAATAACTTGGCTTTATCAGGAAGATGTCACTCCGATTATTTTTTTTCCTTCTTTATAATGATATAATAAGAGGTCGTAGCCTCCCGAAAAGAAGATACGTCTTGTCTCGGTAACTGTTTATGGCCGTGTGTTGTTGCTTGGTTTAAGCGCGACATTTAAGCAATGTGTAGTCGTACATTTTAGAAAACATTTTTTTAATGAATTTAAATAAGAAAATTTGAAAACCTGAAAATGTGAAATGATAGTCATTTTTATTTATAAATTTTCGAAATTTTTATTTGCTTATAACTTTCTGAAATTTCGCCAATAACCTCTTATTGTATCATTATGAAGAAGAAAAAGAAACCTAATCGGACTGACATCTCCTTGATAAAGCCAGGTTATTGGCGAAAATTTGGAATTTAACAAAAACACAAAAAAGTAAATAAAAAGCACACATCTATATATATATATATATATATATATATATATATATATATATATATATATACTAGCAGTTCGGTCCGGCTTTGGTCGGGCCCTATGTACTATTCATATCTTTTGGGGCAAATGTATATATATATAAAAACGTTTGCCTCATATTCAGGTAACTTACATCTAAGATTTCAAGTGTTTAGAGGCAAAATTAGTGAAAAAGTTTGGTAGAGTCTGCAAAGACCAACTTTCAAGTTTTACCTCTTGACAGCTAGAAGTTCGCCCAAAAACTGATTAAAAAAGCTTGAATCATATCTGCATACCCTTTATGTAAAATTTCAAATGTGTTACCCGAAATTGCCTTAATAGTTTGCTAGAAACCGCAAAAGGAAAATATTTTTAGCTTTGACTCCTTCGCAGCTTAATGTTCAGCTAAAAATCGATTAAAAAGCCTTCTCCTATGTCTGAATACACTTTATCTAAAATTTTGAATGTTTAGACCAAAACTTAGCTGAGTAATGTGGTAGAAACCGAATAGGTGATAATTTTTATAACTTTTGCCCCAATTTTGACCCCTTAACATGTATTGTTTTGGGATCAAATCAAATTAAAAAGGTTTATCCAAGTTCAAGTAACCTAGATCTAAAATTTCAAGTGTTTAGACCCAAAAATTGGCGGAGGAGTTTGGTAGAGTTTTAGAAAGTAAAGCCATTGGACTTTCACACCTTGGCAGTCAAATTTATGGCTGAAAACCGGTTAAAAGAGTTTCCCAAATCTCAATACCCCTTATGGCAAATCCCGAGCCTGTAGACTAAAAATTGACAGAGTAGTTTGGTAAAGAAACGTACCTACACAGACACACACACTATCAGACAATTTCATCTATACATATATATATATATATATAGAGAGAGAGATAGAGAGAGAAAGAGAGAGAGAGAGAGAAAGTATACATATATATATATATGTATATATATATATATATATGCATATGTATATATATACATTAATAAATACGAGAAATAAAACATGATTCATAGAAATATTTTTCGAATTCCATAAACGATAAAAATTGTTAAAAATGAAGCTGCTACAAAATAAATAATACAAAAATATGTCTTTCTTTTTTTAAAATGAATAAAAATCGAAACTTGTTTTCATTGATTTTTGTCCGTTAGCTATTTATTTGTTATTTTGACTGGAAGGGGATTTCTTGAAAATGTTATCGTTTTTATGGGTTTTTTTTTCTGAGATGATGGAATTGAACGAGATCTAAATATATCGAAAAGATAAAACAACAAAAATCCTGTTCTTTACAAGTAGATTGAATGGCATACAGAGTGGAAAATCGAGGAAACAAAACGAAAGCAATGATAAAACATGATATTTCCTAGCAAAGATGACAGAAAGGATATAGTTTCTATACAAGTATAAAACAATAGTACATGTGCAAAAATACAAATATGGAGCCAATAAATCCAGGATATTTTAAAGAAAATAGGCAAATAGAAAAACAAATACAAGATAAGAAAATAGAATTACGTTTTGTAAATAAATTGGTTTATAGTAAGAGAGTATCCTATTCAGCTTTGCGTATCTAAAAAAGTATTTTATCTATTTTCTTTATGAGTTTGTCAGTATCTTACTAATAATTAAACCATAAAATGGTAAAGTGATTCCTAGCTAGTACCGAAACATGTCTGCAAATGTGTAACCAAACATGTTTTTTTAAATGCAACATTAGTTATTTGTTCCAGTATTTAGTAATCGTGAACTTTACTGTAACAGAGCGCGGACGCACGTATGGCAACAGCAGTAGGAGCTGTATGCAAATGACCGAGCAGTGTGCGAGGTGACGGCAATGCGAAAAAAAAAGCAATAAAAGATCAGAAATAGATGTGTATATGACAATAATAAATAAATAAAATGGACTCAGGTTAATGCTTAAAAATCAATATACATATATATATATATATATATATATATATATATATATATATATATATATATATATATATAAGTTGATTTTTAAGCATTAACCTGAACCCATTTTATTTATTTTTATTGCCCGATATATATATATATATATATATATATATATATATGTGTGTGTGTGTATACATACACACACACAATGATATATATATATATATATATATATATATATATATATATATATATATATATTAAAAGGTACATATGTTTACAAAACAAGGACAAATGTGTCCAAAAGGTTATTAGAACATGTGTTTTTAATTATTACAACCTCAAATGTATTAAGTGAATTCATTACAAATTGTTTCTATAGCCAGTATAAAAGGTATCCTACCATATCGTCAGAGGATTTAAGTTATACATACATACATACATATATTTATATACACACATATATATTTTCATATATATATTTTAAATAGCCCACGTAAAAATACAATAGGCACTGAGGTATTTACTCATTTTTAAAATGTAGGTCCTTTATTGGTAACCCATTGCGTACAACTGTTTCCATGTGTGTTTACATACAAGTACATAATAATTCATCAATTATGCTTTTCCACAACTGCGCTTCATTAGCGCGTGGAAAAAAAAACAATTTTTCAAGTGTTTCACCGCTACGAATAATATCTTTCTCATTAACACGAAGGATATTCATTTTATATCCAAACCATACGTATAAATTGTCAAACCGCATTCAAATATACTTTTCTACGTAACTGATAAGTGAAAAGCACAAAAATATCAGATGCTATAGACGGTTGCTAAGCAACTATCAGCTTTTTCTGTACATTTTCCTCAGTCTAACCTTATATATTTGACCGAATTTTTAAACTGAAATAAAATAAACCCTTTAAAATACATTAAAACACACCCAGATATTAGACAGGTATGTGGAAAAGTAACGTTTTGAAGTTGATAACATCTATGTGTGTTTTAAAATGTGCGTTTCATTAATCTACGTATTTGACTATTTATTTAACGGACTATTGTTCTCGAGCCTAAAGGTGCACATTTCTTTTAAGTTGAGAAGAAAGTTCTTGCGGAATTTTTAATTTTGATTTCAGATAAATATTCGTTATAATACCTTTCATATATATAAAATTTTAAAGAGCACTTTCATTTGAAAATAATCAGTTTGATTGTTAAACGTTTTTCATTATATCGTTTTAATCAATATTTCTACATATACTAATATTATTATTGATATAAACGAAACAATATGTACTGAAGCTGTAGAAAAATCGTAATAAATTATAAAGAATATTTATTAGTAAGTGTTTATAAAATTATGCAAATGAAGCATATGTATGTTTTTTAGACCTTTCCGTGTTATCTCACTTTTGTACGTTTATGTTTATACATTCTGTTAGTCTATTTCCGTTTTCTGTTTTACTAAACACTCCTTAAACAGGGTCAAAACAGTTGTAAATAAAGTATACCTATAATCAGTTGTTTATATTTAATAACGAATTGTTTACACACACACACATTTATATCAGCATTTTCCGTGCGAGTTTGATGTATTTTTCTTGTCAGATTGTTATATATATATATATATATATATATATATATATATATATATATATATATATATATATATATATATATATATATATACTAGCAATTCAGCCCGGCGTTGACCGGGTGTTTGGAGGGGTATGCTGGGCAAAAAAAAGGTTATTTTTTTTTAACTTTGACCCATATATTATCCCTTAAATGTACTGTTTTGTGCTTAAATTAAGTTATTAACTTAGATTCATGCCCAGGGGGCCTATATCTAAAAGTTCAAGTGTTTAGACCCAAAATTGTCGGAGGAGCTTGGTAGATTTCTCAAAGGTTAAATCGTGGAACTTTTACCCCGTAACAGCCAAAATTCTGATCGAAAACCGATCACATCGATTTTCCCAATTCTCTGTAACCTGTATATTTAATTTCGAGTCTGTAGTTATTGCGTAGGAAAATGTACAAAGACACTCAGACAGACCCACAGACACGTTCACTTACATATATATATATATATATATATATATATATGTGTGTGTGTGTGTGTGTGTGTGTGTGTCTGTGTGTGTATGTGTGTATGTATGTGTGTCTGTGTGTGTGTATTATGGAATCTCCTCAGTTTCCACGCATTAGGTTATGACAAGTTAAACATGTTTCATCTGATGGAGCAGGCTTACACATACTCAATCGTAAATGGCCTCCGAGTCCTGCAAGAGGCCTGCAGACAAGCCCACAACAAAGGCAATAATGAGGATATCGCGAATAATCGGCTGGGATACTTGCACAAGCTTTGGTTCTTTCACGTCTAACGCGCAGTTGGTTAATTTCAGTTTCAGAAAACTGCCTGATGCCCCTGACAGGCAGATCTCCATTCACTTCGTTGAGAAGCAATTCATTCAAAATCACGAAAAGGAATATTTGCACATGTCAAATGCTTTTTCGATCCGTCCTTAATGCGAGGCAGAAGTCTACCCACATTTCGCTGTTCACTACTGAGTTCTCCGTACATTACTTGCCTTTATATCCGGCTGTCTTTCATACGTAAGATATGCCCCACCTAACGTATCTGTGATTGCATTAAAATCTTTTAATTCCGCCAATACCACAGCGCGTGTATAGGCCCGCATTAGACATCAGATTGCCGAGGGAGACGCCACAAATTGTCCTACCGCATTTTTTCTTGATGTGATTGCGATAGATTGTCCATAGTTCCGATCCATAAAGCAGCGACCATAGAACAACTGCTTTATACTCAAATACTTTAGTTCTTAAGCTAATATGCTCACCATCCTATAACCGATGGCACAGTTTCCCAAAAGCACTAGTTGCTGTCGCAATTCGATTAATGATTTCATTAAGAGAAGCATTCCAATTTTTCTTGCTACCAAGATAGGTACAGTCCTTTTTACATTTTTCAGACTTTTACCATTCACACGGATTGGTATATTGGGAAAGCTGTGTAGTGGTGGCCGCCGTTTACGCCCTGAACTTTTATTTCCAACATTAAATGTTATTAACCTCTGATTTCTCTAACCGGCATATCGAGCTTCCAATTTGTGTGATAAGTTCTAATAAAAAAAATGGGTTTCTGCTATATTTGCAACTTTATGTATGTATGTATGTATGTATGTATGTATGAGTATATATGTGTATATTTCATCATTCACACTAAGGTAGATCGAAAATTATGTGCTTTTGGAGGACATAATCTTATTTTTTTCGAAATAATTTTTGTATTCCTACATATCACCACACAGGCAGTAAATACAGAAAATATATAAACATTTATATATGTTTCCTTTTGATTTTTATTCATACATATTTAAATAAATTAATATATATATATATATATTATTTATTTATATATATATATATATTTATATATATATATATTTATATGTATATATTTATATATAAATATATATTTATACATATATATGTATTTATAATTATATATATTAAGCTATATATATATATATTTATATATATTAATACACATATATATTTATATATGTATTTATATATATATATATTTATATATATAATCATATATATTTTTATATATTTATATATATATTCATATTTATATATATTTATATATATGTATATATATATTTATATATACATATATATTTATATATATATTTATATATCTATATATTTATATATATATTTATATATATTTATATATCTATATATTTATATATCTATATATTTATATATGTATATATATATATATATGTATTTATATATATTTTTTACAATAAGAAAATAGAAACAGAAACAATAGTAATAGTGAAAACAACTGGAAAAAACAAGAAAAAGTCAACCACTTTAGCAGTATGGATTAAGGAATTAAAGGAAAATAAAACTGAATATAAATTAAGATGGTCAATAATTGATAACGGGGAAAATATAAACCTAGCAAATCAAAAAGATGCAACCTATGTATATTAGAATCATACCATATACTAATATCAAAAGAAAAAATATTATAGAAAAGACTAGATGTAATCCGCGGGTGTTTGCACAGAAACAAATATTTAATTTCACGCACTAGAGCAGATAGGGAAAGAAAATGCAAGGGAGGTAATCCTAGATGAAAAATTATACCACGTTAGTTACCTCCCTGCATCGAACTCAAACACTAACCAAAAAAAAAAAAAACAATATTAAAATAAACACGCATAAATATAGGAATAAAGTTATATAAAATTATATGATAATTGGAAAAAAAACAAACAGGAAAAATTAAAACAAAAATAAATAATTAATAAATAAAAAATAAAAATAGGAAAGTACGGGTTAAAACGGAAAACTATCTTTACATTACACCAAAAGATGGAGGAAGTAGGGAAGCATGACTGTGGAAATCTTTTTACCCGAATACGATGTCCAGCATGTTAAAAATATGCCATTTGTTGTAAAAATCTAATGGATAAACATCTGAAAAAGTTGGTGGAGACAGGATATTTTTACGGAAACATAAATCGTAAAATATTCAACTCATTAATGAAACGGCTGTAATGGAAAAATCCAGGAAAAAAACGAAGGTTATAAAAAAGAAGACGTGAGACTTTGAATTTTCAACAAAATTTTGCACTATATATATATATATATATATATATATATATATATATATATATATATATATATATATATATATATAATACGTGGGCAGGTGTCTGTGGTAATGAAAAATTATTCTAAACAATTAAACAAGAAAAATACTTTTTAACCTGAATACTAGACCAGCTATCTATAGTCGACACAGTATATATGTGTATTCTCACTTAACAGCAACTCAGTGCAAATCTACATAGGTTTCTCTCTCTCTTTCTCGAGGCATGTATGAACATGTCTTACAAGTGTGCAAATAAAAGTAACAAATTGCTAACGGATGAGTACAGCTGGTTTTAAGTTAATCAGTCGACAGTGCGGTGTTGAATTGAAAGCGCGAACATATATAGCTGCGCCAGTGTTGTTTTGGGGATTTTCGTTGTTCTCATCTACACAAGCGTTTGACGTGTACTAGTTTGATAAGCCTCGATGTGTCAACGTCGGTTTAATAATCAAAGAAATACAAGTAAAAGAATAATTGGAAACAGAAAAAAAAAAGAAGTAAAAAAATCGCAAAAATAAAAACTCAAGGTAAATTATAACAATAAGTCACGAGCAAATACATTCATATTTCTTTTAAAAATTCACGACTTGCATAAAAAGGCCACGAACATCTATATGGCAGAAGGGATAACGAAAGTAAAGTAAACATCTATACCAAAAACATTGACATAGAAGCGATCACAAATGAATAAATTGCCTACCATATTTGTGGAAACATATAAATGGATTGATTATTGTATAAACCTTTTATTTGATTATAATTTATTGAATTAATTGAACGAACAATATAGGGTCTTTGCGCCTGGTGTGTATATGAACTTTTACTCTGTATCTGCAAATCTGGAAAAGATATATATAAATGTCTCTTAAAAACTGTGATCTACTATACATAATAATTATTTGCACATCAGTATTTTGTTTTAGTTGTATCAATAACGGATATAATTTACGCTTGGTAGATGAAACAAATGAGACTTCGGCTTTATTTTAGCAATAATGGTGTTGTTATTTAACACATCGTGTGTTGAGTCACTATGAATGATTTTATACGAATTTGATTTGACGAGGTGGTTTAAAGTTAAATGCAGCTATATTAATCTAGCAAGTCTAGAATGGGTTGAACTCACTTTGGAGACATGGAGACTACTCAAGCAATCCTTGTGCATTTTCTAAAATACTTATAAGAACGACAGTTTATGAGAATTTAAAAATTCTTACAACATTGTTAATCTCACATTTGGATTGTCTCTTTTACAGTATATCTACAATTTTGAGATATTAATGCAAAACCATTAGACCTCATTCAATTATTAGTCTATGTATAATAGAATAGAAGTTATTATTCTATATATAATAGAATAGAAGTTATTAGTCTATACATAATAGAATAGAAGTTATTAGTCTATATATAATAGAATAGAAGTTATTATTCTATATAAAATAGAATAGAAGTTATTAGTCTATATATAATAGAATAGAAGTTATTATTCTATATATAATAGAATACAACTTATTATTCTATTTATAATAGAATACAAGTAATTATTCTATGTATAATATAATACAAGTTATTATTCTATATATAATAGAGTAGAAGTAATTATTCTATATATAATTTCATAGATGTTATTAGTCTATATATAATAGAATACAAGTTATGATTCTATATATAATAGAATAGAAGGTATTATTCTATATATAATAGAATAGAAGTTATTATTCTATATATAATATAATAGAAGTTATTAGTCTATATATAATCAAAAGGAAGTTATTATTCTATATATAAAAGAATAGAAGTTATTATTCTATAAATAATAGAATAGAAGTTCTTATTTTATATATAATAGAATACAAGTTATTATTATATATATAATAGAATATAAATTATTATTCTATATATAATAGAATAGAAGTTATTATTCTATATATAATAAAATAGAAGTTATTATTATATATATATAATAGAATACAAGTTATTATTCTATATATAATAGAATAGAAGTTATTATTCTATATGTAATAGATTAGAAGTTATTATTCTATAAATAATAGAATAGAAGTTATTATTCTATATATAATAGAATAGAAGTTATTATTATATATATAATAGCATATAAATTATTATTCTATATATAATAGAATAGAAGTTATTATTCTTTATATAATAGAATAAAATTTATTATTCTATATATAATATAATAGAAGATAGTATTCCATATATAATAGAATAGAAGTTATTTTATATATAATAGAATAGAAGTTATTTTATATATAATAGATTAGAAGTTATTATTCTATATATAATGGAATACAAGTTAGTCTATATATAATAGAATACAAGTAATTATTCTATATATAATAGAATACACGTAATTATTCTATATATAATAGAATACAAGTAATTATTCTATATATAATAGAATACAAGTTATTATTCTATATATAATAGAATAGAATAGAATAGAAAGTGCGTGTAGGCATTTCCTCAGCCCTATTAATTCGGAACTGATTTGAAAGGGTTTGAACACTGATACCATGTATACAAATCATTCAGTCCCACATTTTTTACTTTGTTTTTTTTTTTACATAAGAATTAAGAAATGTATATATTTTACAAAATTCATTCATAATGACCGCTGGGCTCGTTTCTGAAAACTCTAGACTGTAATAACCAGTTTTCGTACGATTCCTTATTCAATAAACAGATTTTTCGATTCCTTTTTTATACGGGTTGTATATTTTACTTATATTTCTTAAGAAAACAAATGAACATGTTTGAAGACCTAAATGGTATTTTATTGTATGTTTACAATTTTACGTAGAATCCGTTTTTATCCATTATTACATAATATATATATATATATATATATATATATATATATATATATATATATAGAGAGAGAGAGAGAGAGAGAGAGAGGAGAGAGAAAGAGAGAGATGGAGAGAGGGAATAAGACGTAGATAGATAGATTATAAATAGATAGATAGATAGATAAATAAATATAGATCTTTGGATATAGATATATATGCAGATTGATAGATATGGATATACAAATTACAAACGCAGATAAAAATGTCGCGCTAACAAAAAACAATATTGCAGCTTGATTTCAAAAAAATTATTAAAAAGAAGAACCATCCAGGTGACTTTATTATGTAGTAGAACTGACATCATTTTTAATATAGCCGCCTTCAGTCTCACTCATCGCCTCAATACTGGTCCAGAACTGGGAGTATTTTATTTATTTAAGTCGACTTTGATTCTACTAATGCCAGATATGTCTAAGTGCCATGTTCGCCACATAAGAATAAATAAATCTATATACAACTGGTATTCATGAATATAACTATTTATTTATGCATGCATTAATTTTCTTACGATCAAATGTAATAATTATTTTCTTTAATTTCAAAAGTGACCACAAAATAAATCCTTCTCTCATGAACAGTCTTCAAAGCGTATAATTCTAAGTGGACTTGTTTTTTTCTCCAGTCAGAAAACGATCGTATATTATCGCCTTCTTTTATTTAATGGTCATCTTGTAAATCATTTTTAGTGTTTTACACGAAAAGCTCTTGTCCAGGCACCCTCATAGTTATTTACTAGCGTATTCGCGTGCTGTGTTCTCTCACGCTTTTAGGACATGACATAAATTTCTGGTTGAAAAAAAAAAGTGTTTACATCACACCATTTTCTCGGTAAACGAAAGCATCTCCTAAAACAACGTCTACAAGCTGTGATACATTCATCAACTTTTGCGATTCTATCACCATTATATCAGAGGGAAAGGGAGATGTTTCTTATTTTGGAAAATTTCCCTGCTTAAATGTGTAAGATGGACCATATTTTAATATGTTACTCAGTATGTTTGTACAGTTCAGTTAGTTTGTATTTACTCTAAAAGATACAACTAGATATTAACTATTATTAGAATTAATCGGACCTCTGTTTTTACCTTTGACGAAAGAAATGTGACCCTGTAAATTCACCCTTGTCCGTTCGTCCATTCGTCCGTTCATCTGTCCGTACTTTTCTCAATAACTACGGCTTGGATTTTTTTGTAATTTTGCGCAACCATTAAACATGGTATGAGTAAAAAATTAACATAACGGATTTTCCGGGAAAACTCCGGTTGCCTTCTTAGGGGTGCCTTTCTTGTTAAAATGGTTAAAATTGGCATTTTGTGCTTATTAAACAAATCTGATGCCTTGGATTTTTATAAAACTTCCTGAAAAGTTAAAAATAACTGATTTCTATATAATTTTGTTTGTTAATACTTCGTGATAAATCTTTGGTGTTTCCCAGGCGCTCTTTTAGGGTTAATAAAAACACTCCAATTATGGGACAATTTTACTATATTTTCCAAAATTGTCTGTGAATGCCTATTTATTAGCGGTTTTGCATGGGGCTGAACTCAAATTTAAATATCTTAAGGTATTGGGGAGTTTGGGGCTAAATGGAAAGGGGGTGAAAATGGTGGACTTAGTTATTTCTTTTTGGCATGGTGCTGAACTCAAATTCTAACATGTTAAGATCTAAAACTACACCGTTTGTTCATTTTCACAAGGATTTGACGTCTCCTGGGGACTTTGGGGAGAAATGAGGGGGCGGAGCAAATGTTGCACTTAGTCAATTTTTATACCTCGTTCACTGTGCACTAACGGGGGGGGCATGCATGCTTCACATTTTCTTACAGCGTTTCAGTCGATGTAACCTCCAGCATTTTTCTTGTGTATCATTTCGACTCAAGAATCTTTATATTAAACTCCGGAAACTGTGTATAATTTTGAACACAACCTTTTATTCAATCCAGGTTTGATCTTATTCCGTCATTATCGAGAAAGAATTGAAAGTAATTCCTAATTGTATTTTTAGTATCAGCTGTGCTTGGGATTGAATATTCTGGTCCCAGATAACTGTCACTTAAAATTAATTCTTACTAGCCGTTATATTAAGAACCTTTTAAAGATTAAATTGTATATGGCTTACTGCCATACTAGCACATTTTACTGTACTTATACAAAGTGCCTTCAATAAGGCTTTAGACTTTTTTTTCGTTTGAACACTTTTATCGATAGTACCCGCATGAAACTCTAGTCCATTTCGAAGTAATCTTTTCCGGTTTTTATGTCCTTGGTCTACAGTTCAAACAACATCTGGAAGGCGTGATGGAAGTATTCTTCTGCGAGCAGGTCAAGGACTCCTTGTTACAGCCTTTTCATCTCCTAAATTATCTAATAATGACAGCCTCTAAGGTTTTCCTTGTGCTTCCAAAAGTCACAGCATGCAACCTCCGGACTACTAGAAGGGTGAGGAACTGTGCTGATGCTCATCTGTGTCGAATAGTCTGTGATAAGAATGGAGTTGTTGACTAGTGCATTTCTTCCACATATTCAGTTCCTCGCAAATAGTTGTGTGGACAGTTCCTACACTGTCATAAACTGTGGTTTCTGTAGACAAACGGCGGCCATTATCCATGAAATTCTTTATCTGCTTAATCAACTCTGGTGTTCTGAATGCCTCTCGTGATACCTCATAGAGTCCCTGCCTTCCGTGAATCTCTTACGTAACTCAAACACTGACGTTTGATGCATGCACGCATGGAAAAAAAGCAATCTGAAGCATTCCATACATTTCTCTCGCATGCTTCCCAAGATTAAAAGAAAATGTTATTGTATATCCTTATTCTAACGTGTCTTCACGTCCAGGTTGCATTTTTTTTAAATTAACCAGCTGTGAAAATCAAACTTTAGTAAGGTATTTTCCAATTCCTGCTGTAGCTGTTCATTTAAACATGAAATCATAAATATTGATCAGTAATCTGATAAGATGTATAGCAATAACATACTGAATTTTCAAGTGTCTACGACAATTTTAAATGCCAGTACAAAAAAGTTTGGAAACTTTTTGAAGGCACGTCATATATATATATATATATATATATATATATATATATATATATATATATATATATATATGGGGGGGTGTACATATATACATATATATGAGCAAAGCTTCTTTCTTAGAACTGCATGCCAGTGGAACTCTCTGCCGCTTGCCCACCTGACTACAACTTGGATGTCTTCAAGTCCAACATACACAAACTCCTGATAAACCGCCCCCTTAAGTCAGACACTCTATCAAACCTCCAATACTAATGATTACTACAATACTATCTCATTGATTACTGTACACATAATAACCCTTATCTATCAGTGGCCTCCGGGCCTTGATAAGTGGTGACCCAATGTAAAATTTGTATATATATATATATATATATATATATATATATATATATATATATATATATTATTTTGTTTTTATTATTCTTTCATAGTTAATGGTCAGCAGTAGGATTATAATCATCATGCAGTCCGTCAGTCTTGACGATTACTGGTCGAGGCCTTGGTGCTTTATCCCTCGGTGTTTGCGTAGTCCTCTTTCTTTGTGAAACGTCCGGTCACGCATATGTAGGTGCCGGGGTTTATGTTGTCGATAGTTTCTCAGCTCTAAGGCTTCTCCAATCTTTCTCTCTATTTCTTCCTTTCCTTACTTTGGCGTGTTCCTCCCAACTCTCGACATTGATGCGCATCGCCTCCAGATGCCACTTCATTACATCTTTGTAGCAGAGCTTCTGACCTCCTAGCTTGCGGGTTACATTTTCTATTCCCCCATAAAAGACAGTCTTTGGGATTCGGTTGTCTTCCATTCTGACAATGTGGCCGGTCCATCGTAGTTGCATAGTAGCAAGGGTAACTTCCACGCTGTCTAGGTTTGCTTTCCTGACAACTTCCGCGTTTGATTCGTAGTCACTCCATTTGATCTTCATGATCCTTTTCATGTGTCTCAGCTAGACGGCTTCCAGTCTCCATATGTGTTCTCTATACAGAATGTAGGTCTCTGCTGAGTACAGCAAGTCTAAAATAGATATGATCTTCCGCCTATGGCAGATCCAAGAAGCCATTGAACAGTACCGGGTGCTCCACATGTAGCATTAATGACTTGTGTCTCTTCATTAAGTTGTCTTATATCCATTACATTTCTATATCTATGATATTTAGATTTTTTCTACTTATTTATTAAAAAAATGCTACTTTTTATATATGGGGCTTTGAATTACATTTATTTGCAAAAAGTCTAGATAATTTACATATTCTGTTAAACATTCATTTTAATTAATTCCCTATTAGATTTTTTTCGGCTTCTCATGGAATTATCATCTTCAGTTAACTATTACCTGTAATTATATTCATGCAGATATTCGACATGATTTATACTTGCGTAATATTTGCGGCAACAGGTTATAGTAAATACAAATCTCTTTATAAATATGTTCATGTATGTGTATAAATATTTGTTTAAAAAATTTTGCCTACCAAACTCCACACTCGGTTTTTGGTCTACATACATTAAACTTAATATATAGGATATTCGAACCCGTGCGCAACTTTATATTTGGGTTTAGCCGGGGGAGAATCGATGCGAATGTGTGAAAATTTTAAAAAAAGATAGAATCGGTCTGTTAAATGTCGAACGACGGCATTACGAATATGCATGCGTAATGTAACAGCTAGTGATTAATGTTTTAATTTTCAACCTTGCAGCAAACATGTGTTTTAGTTTTTAACTTTTGAAATCATTACTATGTATCGGGTCTAATATAATATAATAAAATATATACAAAATCTGCATTAATCAAAATATTAGATTTAAGCGTATTTCACGACGTGGTAATGCCGGTCGGCCTGCTAGTAATTAATAAAGGTTACTAAAAAAATATAACACCTAAAATATAAAAAAGTAAAAACAAAAACATAACTAGGACAATGCAAGTTTAAACAAGGTTATGTTTTTATACTCAAAATAATTTTGCTCACCCACTTCAAAATTTCACAAAGAAATGTGAAACATAATAGCAGCCAATATTTGTCCAATATAAGTCTGGCTATTTGTTGATAGAACGAAGTGAGAGGAATAAGAAAATATATGATATGTACATATAAAAACGAGTTTACATTAACAAAACGAGTCTTTCCGAGTATGAAACGCTGAAAATTCTACTTATCATGAGTGCACTATTTTCATAATTTACTTTACAGATATATATATATATATATATATACATATATATATATACATATATATACACATATATACATATATATACATATATATACATATATATATATATACACATATATATACATATATATACATATATATACACACATATATATACATATAATATACATATTTATTTCATATATATATACATATATATATACATATATATATATATATATATATATATATATATATATATATATATACTGGTAGAGAGGCCCGCCGTGTCCAGAATTTAATAAGGATCAACGAATGTCCCACTTCCCACACTTTTATTTTCATCAAAATCGATTAAACTAATCATTTACTTTAATTAGAGATTCACCGTAGTTTAATTATAGCAAGTTTCACATGCTTCACATGCTTCACATGCTTCCCCGCAGTGACATAATTTATAATATATTGTAGTCTACATTGCACTGTAGAGAATATACTGTGTATTTTATAAAATTTTCTGTAAATAATGGCTTCACAAACTTTAAAACGAAAAAGTCAAGTATCATGTGTGAATTGTTCTCTAAACAAAAATATTCGTTTTGGGCATGCCCATGTCGTAGAAAAGAACCAACTGCTGATTTTATGACATTATTTTTACATAATCACTTGAATTAATGTTAAACGAACAAAAATCAAATATTATAATGCAATTTTCCCTAAAAAAGCACATGCATTTCGAATACGGTTCTGTCTTATACAAAATTCAACAGCTGATTTTATAGGCTGAGGCCTTTTGCTCATGAGGTGATAAAATTTCTCAAATGCACTTGTGATGTAAGTTTGTATAAAAATTAACTTTAATCAAAATCGGACTTGCGTCTTTAATTGGATTTTTTTTCGATTATCGACTTTCGATACTTATCCGACACATTTCGATACAAAATCTACGCGAGAACACTCCGAAAAACATCAATCACCTTAGTGTCAAATTTAAAAAAAGTCAGCAAAGCCGTTTCCGAGTCCATAGGGAACGACGTTACACACACATACACACACAATGTTTCTTTTTATATAATAGTAGATAGGTAGATAGACAGACAGATAAATATATATATATAGATAGATATATATAGCTCTATATTTAATACACACACACACACACACACACACACACATATATATATATATATATATATATATATATATATATATATATATATATATATGCCGCCAAAAAGGAAGTTCGCACATTGCCATTTTTTCAAAAACCGCAAATTTAAGCTAATTGAATGTAACTGTTTACCCAACCTTTAACTCATTTGATTCACCTTTTACTCCTCTATACATGTTCATATTTCATTTTTATTGAAGTATGCTAATATTCGTGTCAAGTTAAAAAAATAATTTGAAATCGAGAAGTAAAAAAAAAAAAACTTAGCAAAATGGCACATTGTTATTCAAATGTAACATTAAAATATTAATACAACGCAAATACAACAGAAACACAATTAGCTAGTTAACATTTAGTAACATAGACCATCTGCAATTTGACAGCCTGCAAATTTTGAGACATTCTCTTGAATTAGTCTGCGGCAATCCTCCGGTAAAAAGGCATCTCACTTCTCTTTAATTTTTGTCTAAAGTTCTTCGAGATTTAAAATTCTGTCATTGCGTAGCTGCTGCTTGATGAAATGTCATACGTTTTCAATAGTATTGAGGTCTGGATATTGCGCAGGACAATCCAATCACGGAATATCATGTTCTTCAAGGAACCTCTTGACATTGTCAGCTATGATTGGGGACAATATCTTGTATGAAGACGGGATTATCATACAAATTTTGGCCAAAGTCAGGTAGACACTGCTCAGTCAACACATTAATGTATTTGGTCGAATTAATTCGACTGTGCAAGCGACCTAAAGACCCGGGATTATTGGCACTAATAACGCCCTATACCAAAATTGAACCTCCACAACTTTGCAGCGTTGAAAATGTGCACCCAGTATTAAATTATTCATCCGTCCTTCGACACACGTACTGTCTACAATCATTGCCTAACCTATTGAACTTGCTTTCATCGCTAAAAAGCACTTTAAACCAATATAGAAAAGCCATGATCTTCTTTGCATCTGACGAAATCCTGACGGCGCTTTCTCTTCCTTACAGAAATCAATCCGTTGCGTCTTGCAACACAACTTCGCAAATTATATTCTTCAATCTGTTCTTAACTGTAGAGCTAAAGAACTTTTTGACAAGATTACACTGTTGTTTGATTTAGAGAGTCGTACTAAATCTGTTTCTGAAGCTGCGGATCTTGAAAGTATTGTCTTCCCTGTACGAAGTAACTCTAGGACGACCAGATTTAGGGGCACCACATATACTGCCGGGATTTTGGTGCTTTTGCACTGTCATTCGTACGATTTTCTCATCACATTTCAATCTGAAGCCGATTTCCCGATTGGATAAACTAGAAAAGTGGAGATTAATTAACTCCTGACGATCACTAAGAGAGACTCGAGGAATATTGAGTAAATGCTTGTTTGTATAACATAGGAACACCAATAATTAAGATTACATATGCTAAAAGGTGGATATTTTAAGCTGTTTTTCAGGTCATATTGCTGCGGAGTTTCTTTTTGACTTTTAATTGAAGTATCCTAGTATTCAGGTCAAGTAAAAAAAATTAACTTCAAATCAAAAAGGCAAAAAGAAACTTCACACAATTGAAAAGTATTATTTCTCTTTAAAAGTTAATACACCACAAATACAACAGGAACACAATGAGCTGGTTATTATTTACTAGACTATGTCTTCTGCAATTTGACAGCCTGTAAATGTTGCGCCATTCTCTTGAATTAGTCTGCGGCAATACTCCGGTAAAAATACATCTCACTTGTTACTGCAAAGTGTCTTTTTGCCTTCTCGATTTGAATCTAATTTTTTAACTTGGCGTGAACACTTGGGTACTTCAATTAAAAGTGAAATATGAACAAGTAAAATTATAATTGAATAAAAGACGAATCAAATGACTTATAGGTTGTTTAAACAAATACATTACATTTAGCTTAAATTTGCAGTTTTTGAAAAACGTGACAAGCGTGGGGTTTCTGTTTGGCGGCACTGTATATATTCTTGTGGAATAGATAGCATTAATTAAATGGCAATTGTCAATGGATACGTATGAAAATCACAAATAATTTGAATTAAATTCCACGTATAGGCATTATAATATTAAAGTCATACATTCTCAAAATAAGGGTATCAATTACCTTTTTATTCGGTTTGTTCTGACATATTGCCAACTCATCAAATAGTGTCCTTTTATTCGTTCTTGTTAGTAGCTTTTGATGAAAATATCGTTGTATGCGGTTGTGTTAAATTGAATAAGTCCTTGCCAGTAGAATTCTAGACATATAGACTAGAATACAAGCAGTTCAATACGGAAGTTAATTGGTTACTTAAACTATAAAGAGTGGCTCATTTTGCACAAGAATCCGAACTAATTGAAGCATCATAGGTGGTACCGTTTGATTCTGTAACTTTGCCCTGCCGTTCACATTAGATTATGTCTAACGTAAAATCAAGTTTGTTATTTCTTTATATGCTTTCTCTACTATTTGACTTATTTATTCAATTTTATTTAGATACGTTTGCAGTTTTTCATTATTAAAATGACATAAATAGACGTAAGCTCTTTTCCTAATTTAAGTGTAACTTACGACCCGCAAGGGCTGTCAAAGCGGCGTGATTATAAACATTATAATACAGGGTGAACAAAATAAAAACGAGCCCAACTATAATTAGGCCCCGTTTCTTGGTGTTTTGTCCGAATGAAATGAAACTTTGGTCATAACTAGTTTATTATATTCAAAACATCACATCAAAACACTAGGATTTTTGGCCTCTTTTCCCCGCTCTATAGCATATGTTCTCGATGGCCTCCATTTAGCTTTTGTTGTTTTTGGGGGGTCACCCTGTATTATTAAAGAACATTCACGTGGCTCTCATAAGGTGTCTAATTCTAAATGACGTATATTAATGTAGTCTATGTTCAATATAATGAGAAGGATGTATATATATATATATATATATATATATATATATGTATGAAATTTATTTATACAAACATTGATGGCTACATATGTGCATACATGTTGCTGTAATCACCCGCGTTGGAGGATTACGTCTTAAGGCCAAGGATTATCGTCGAGAACTGATATTTCTAACAAAAACATTTTCTTATTTCGTTTACAAAGTAAGAATGTAACATGGGTAGGGGTTATAAGCGGGGGGGGGACAACTGAGGTCTTTGAAGATAATAAACATCTTTTTTATTTCCCTTTTTTTAATTCCCTTTTTTTTAAGTTCATCTATCCGATCATTTAGTTTTTATGGCACAAGGTACTTGAGAATGTAGCATTTTTGTCTTTCGGTCTATAAATTAAAGACATTTACATGGGCATTAAGTACTGACCGGTGCCGTTCAATCCACACACACACACACACACACACACACACACACACACACACACACACACACACACACACACACACACACACACACACTAGAAGCAAAGATACGCGTATATCTATACTCAAGAATGTTGTATTTTACTCACACACACTCACACACACGCACTGGAAACAGGCCAAAACTATATCGACACAGGAATAAAATTAAAATTCAAAATTAAAATAAATTAAATAAATAAATAAAACAAAACAAAACAAAAATGAAACAAAACAAAACAAAAAACAAACAAACAAACCAAAAACACAAATAAAACGCCGAAAGTTATCAAACTCCTCACGCATAAATATATATATATAAATACACGTATATATACCCACACCTTTATACAACCGCGCCTATATACACATACACACACATATATACACATACATAGACATATAATGCTCATATACAGTTATAATACGATTACATCTCTACCTACATACACAGTTATATCAATGCATGGACGCTCAAACACAGATATCCATGTACACACCTGGATACCATATATCATGACTGCTATTATATCGAAACTAATGTTAATCCCGCTAACAATACTAGTAATAATAATTCTTATAATATTGATCATACTAATGACACCACCAATATCAATAATAAGACTGTCGATTGGGAACCCTAAAACCTGTGGACCCCAACGGGACAGACATCCCAACAAAATACATACATACATACATACATATATATATATATATATATATATGTATATACATATATACATACACACATATTATATACACATACATACACATATACATATATGTACATACACACATACATATATACATACACATACACATAAAAACATATATATATAAAACATATATATATATATATATAAAACTCACATACACACACACGTGCACACCAGTATACACACTCCAGTCACCACGGGCGTATATATGCATACACAACATACATGTATATATACCCAGGCACCCATAATTTTTTGTAATATACATTATTACAATCATCTTATACAAGATAGCCTATTTTAATAGTTCAGATATATATATATACATATATATATATATGCATACATATATATGCATATACATTTATATACACACACATATACACATATACACACATATATATATATACGCACACATGCATACAGATACATACATAAATACACTTATACATACGAATTTACACAAAATACAGACATATATATATATATATATGTACACTGTCACCAAATGATAATCCAAAATAGGAATAGAAATGAACGCATTCACTACATAATTCTCCTTTCTATCCAACCCGAAACGCAAAGTTATATTATTATTTTGGATGTATCATTTAGTGACAGTGTACATATGTCTGTATTTTGTGTAAATATGTATGTAGAAGTGTATTTATGTATGTATCTGTATGCATGTGTGTATATATGTGTATATGTGTGTATATAAATGTATATATATATATATATATATATATATATATATATATATATTTAAAGTGATGGTTGTGTAGTTCAAACGAGAGAAAAAATGTATATTTAAAAGAGTGTAGCCATCAACAATTGTGGGTTTTTTTTTAAGGTTTTCATCATATTTTTATTTTAAAATATTTTTATAACGCGTTTCGAGCTTAGGGTGTGCTCTCTTCAGATATTTTGTAAAAAGTTTTTCTTTAAAATGGGAGTTTGTAGATATGCCTCCGCTGATATTAAATATGTTTTTCATAGTGGTGCGATGCGTGTGTTCAGTGTTTAGACATTCTGTCTCCAACTGTAAGTTGTTCACTGTAACCGGTCAAAGTTAGTTTCAAAGAGTGTTTTTAGTCCATATGGTGAAGGTTTTTATGGCTTCTTTAGGGTTATTTTTAAAGACTTTCTTTCCCCATGTATAGCATACACTCACACACAATCACATACGCATACATATATATTCATGTACATGTACACATGCACACGCACACATACGCAGGCACACACACATATACACACGTACACACATAGAAATATATGTAGGAGCATACATATATACACATATACATACCCACCCACACACCCACGCACGTACTCGCATACATCCACCGCTAACAATTATTTTTATTTTTTTATTTTTTATTTTATATATATATATATACACTTTTTTTCCCAACAACATACCACACAATACATATCCACAAAAATACCCACTTATATACAATCCTTAGCAATACAAACCTAACTATTACCACCCAATTCAGCGAACACAATCAAAAGTCAATTCCCACAGACACTACCTCGCTAACACAAACAACGAAAAAATACCTTTACTAAACAACCCCTACCAAAACATCCCCACAATGCAACACAACTACCTGAGACATCACATAATTCAAAACACTACCTACAACTCTCACCCCTCATATCCCACACAAAGAAACAAACCCCTAAGGCACCTCCCCCATCAACGGGAACAATCAGAATTTCCCATGCAACACCAATCCCAACAAACAGACCTTCCCTACAACAAACCCCGACAACACAACCCTATACAACAATGCATGTATCCTCAACAGCAACACCAATTCCAACTGAAACACAACTATCCAACACAAAAAACATATAACGACAACCCATTCAACCATTTATCACTGAACCCTCACAATATTGTACACAACACTCATTTTACAAGGAGACATCACACCACCCTAAAACACACCACTCCTCGAAACAAGGAAACAAACTACTCCCAGCATTTTTTAGGAAGCCCCCAGGGAACAACAATCCCAGATTAGAAAAAATTAGACCCAAAATCATCAATTTATCCACATACTCCTTATCAAAGAACGAAATGGAAATACTGAAGCTGGGCCTCAACTTCTGCCCCACCCCTAAAAGCAATATAGCAGAACTAAAAAAGGACCTTAAAGAATTCGAACGGAAATTTAGACTAATAGAAACACTAGATAACAAAGGGGACAAAGATGATTCTTTAGTAAAAAGCAAATCAACATATTTCCCTAATAAACAGAACAACACAAAAGAACTAAACAGCTACTTCGAAAATCTCTGGAACCTTAACCTCCAAAAAAAGCACAAAACCACAAGCAACCTCACACATAAGCAAAAACAAGCACTCGAAAAGATCCGTAATAATAATGACATAATAATAAAAGAAGCAGACAAAGGCAGTGCCGTAGTAATCATGGACAGAACGTATTATGAAACAAAAATTACAGAATTACTGGATGACAAACACTACTATAAACCCATTAGTACCAACATAGATAACACCACCATCTCAAAAATCACAAAACTTTGTACAACACACAACAAAATATTAAAAAAGAAAGAAAAGGACTTCCTCACAAATTTCATTACAAAGACCAACAACTTCTACGGACTGCCTAAAATACACAAATCTGGCACAATAAAACTTGCCATCGATACACAAAACTCAGAATATATTAGCGCTCCAAACCCTAGCGACCTTACATTTAGACCCATTGTAGCAGGACCAGCCTGTCCGACAAGCAGACTTAGCAACTTAATAGACATCTTATTACAACCTTTCACAGATCAAGTTAAGAGCTACATAAGGGACGACATCCATTTTCTTACTACCTTACCACATACAGTAGAAAACGAGACACTATTAGTTACATTTGACGTTAGTAGTTTATATAGTAATATACCCCATGAATTAGGAAAAGAAACAATACTATTTTGGATCAACAGACACGCACAAACACTACATCCCAGATTCACAAAGCAATTCATTATACATAGTATAGACATAATTCTAAATAATAATTCCTTCGAATTCAACAATACCAACTACATCCAAACACTAAGTACAGCAATGGGAACGAAAATAGCACCGACTTACGCAACCCTTACATTAGCCTACCTAGAAGAAACCTTATATAAAAAATAGAACAAAAATTTGGCAACAGCACAAAAATACTGTTTGTAGAATCATGGAAAAGGTACTTAGATGACTGCTTCATCCTATGGAAACCCACATGGGGGGACATCACAGACTTACACACCATACTCCAGAACCTACACCCAAAAATTAAATTCACCATAGAACAAAGCTCTACAGAATTACCTTTCCTAGACATACTGATAAAGATTAAAGACAATAACATTATCACAGACATTTACCGCAAACCTACAGACACCCAACAATACCTACACTTTAAAAGTCACCACCCTAAAAGCTGCATAAAATCAATTCCCTACACCCTAGCACGTAGAATCTGCACCATAATCACGGACAATAACCTTCGAAAAATCCGACTCAAGGAACTGCGAATAAATTTAAGAAAAAGAAAATACCCATCACAACTTATAGACAAAGGGATCCAACTTGCGACAAATATACCAGTAGAAGATTTGAGAACCCCTAAAGAACGAAACAAAGAACAAATCCTAACATACGTATCTACACACAACACAAACAACCCAGAACTTTTCACAGAGATAACGAAAAACCTCGTCCTACTTAACCAAAACAGCAAACTAAACAATTTCCTTAAAACAACAAAAATAATAAAAAGCAATCCAACCCAAAAACCTAAAACGCATTCTTACCTCATCCAAACTCAATCAAGACGCAACAAAAGGAGTCACAAAATGCAACAAACAACGATGTGGAGTCTGCAACATAATATTAGAGGGAAACACATACACATTTACGAACCCCATACAAACATTCAAAATTTAAAAAACCTAGATTGCACCTCAAAAAACGTGATCTATGTAATAAAATGTCCAGCATGCGATAAATCCTACATAGGCGCTACAAAAGACCTTAGTAATAGAGTAGCCCTACACCGATCCAACATCAAAATCGCGGAAAATAGACACCTACATGTATCACAACATATACACGCATGCAGTGGAGGCAGATTCGAGATAATGCCCATCTTCCAAACTGCCAACTACTTCTACTTGCTAACTCAAGAAAAAAATTTCATAACAAAGTTTAACCCCGCCTTAAACATCTCTCCATAATTATACACATAAATAGGCAAAACACAAAATACACTTACACGCATGCATGCTTGGGTAGGTGTGCACCCTCACACACGAAACAACAAAAAAGCACAATAAGGCACACGCACACTTTCGCGGGTGCGCGCGCCCATACCCAGTACAGTACCATTTCTCTTAACTAAACAAACAACTAGAAATTAAACGTATGTATGTGTATGTGCGCGCATGTGTGCGTGTGTATATGTGTGTGTGCGTGGGTGTACACATATGATTGTGTATGCGTGTGTGTATAATTATATATCATCTGTTATCCATGCTACATCTTGTTTGTATGTATGCGTGCACTTATGTTTGGGTGACCGAATCCATGTATGCATATGTGCATGGATTGGAAAGGAAACTTCAACCAATATATACATAAGGTGGGATGTATGAATATGTATGTGTGTGTGTGATTGTGAGTGCATGTGCCCATATATATATATGGGTGGATGAGTGTATACACATCCGTATGTATGTGTGTGTATGTATATATATATACATATGTATGCCCATGTATGAGTGGGTAAATGTGTTCGTGTGAATATGGATATACGCGTATGTGTGAGCCCCTGCATATGTCTGTGTGTGTGCATGTGTGTGTGTATATGCCTACATATTATGTGGATGTTTGTGAGTGTATGTGCACATACATATATGTGTGTACATATATGTGTGTATGTGCGTGTATGTGTGTGTATATATATCTTCTACCTATTCTCCATCTTACTTGTGTGTGGGTGCGTGTACGTATGTCTGAATGATTAAGCGCATATATACATGCGTGTTTTGGTTGGAGGGGGGGAAGTGTATATATATATATATATATATATATATATATATATATATATATATATATATAGATATATATATAAAATAAAAAATAAAAAAATAAAAATAATTGTTAGCGGTGGATGTATGCGAGTACGTGTGTGGGTGTGTGGGTGGGTATGTATATGTGTATATATGTATGCTCCTACATATATTTCTATGTGTGTACGTGTGTGTATGTGTGTGTGCCTGCGTGCGTGTGCGTGTGCATGTGTACATGTACATGAATATATATGTATGCGTATGCGATTGTGTGTGAGTGTATGCTATACATGGGGAAAGAAAGTCTTTAAAAAGAACCCTAAAGAAGCCATAAAAACCTTCACCATATGGACTAAAAAACACTCTTTGAAACTAACTTTGACCGGTCACAGTGAACAACTTACAGTTGGAGACAGAATGTCTAAACACTGAACACACGCATCGCACCACTATGAAAAACATATTTAATATCAGCGGAGGCATATCTACAAACTCCCATTTTAAAGAAAAACTTTTTACGAAAATATCTGAAGAGAGCACACCCTAAGCTCGAAACGCGTTATAAAAATATTTTAAAATAAAAATATGATGAAAACCTTTAAAAAAAACCCACAATTGTTGATGGCTACACTCTTTTAAATATATATATATATATATATATATATATGAACTATTAAAATAGGCTGTCTCCTATATGATGATCGTAATAATGTATATTACAAAAATATATCGGTGTCTGGGTATATATACATGTATGATGTGCATATATGTATACGCCCGTGGTGACTGGAGTGTGTATACTGGTGTGCACGTGTGTATGCGTGTTATATATATATATATATATATATATATATATATATGTTTTATATATATATAAAAAATTTTATGTGTATGTGTATGTATATATGTATGTGTGTATGTATATATATGTATATGTGTATGTATGTGTATATAATATATATATATATGTATATGTATATGTATGTATATCTGAATTTTGTTGGGGCATCTGTCCGGTTGGGGTCCACAGGTTTTGGGGTTCCCAATAGACAGTCTTATTATTGGTATTGGTGGTGTCATTAGTATGATCAATATTATAAGAATTATTATTACTAGTATTGTTAGCGGGATTAATATTAGTTCTGATATAATAACAGTCATGATGTATGTTATCCAGGTGTGTACATGGATATCTGTGTTTGAGCGTCCATGCATTGATATAACTGTGTATGTAGGTAGAGATGTAAACATATTCTAACTGTATATGAGCATTATATGTCTATGTATGTGTATATATGTGTGTATGTGTATATAGGCGCTGTTGTATCAAAGTGTGGGTATATATACGTGTATTTATATATATGTGTGCTTGAGGAGTTTGATAACTTTCGGCGTTTTATTTTTGTTTTTGGTTTGTTTGTTTTTTCGTTTTGTTTTGTTTTTGTTTTGTTTTATTGAGTATAGATATAAGCGTATTTTGCTTCTAGTGTGTGTGTGGCTGTGTGTGGGTGTGAGTGTGTGTGTATGTGTGTGTGTGTGTGTGTGTATTGAACGGCACCGGTCAGTACTTAATGCCCATGTAAATGTCTTTAATTTATAGACCGCAAGACAAAAATGCTACGTTCTCAAGTACCTTGTGCCAAATTAAATTCATAGATTATCGTTTCAGCAATATTTTGACGTAAAATTTTACAATTTTTGTTCATTAAAAAAAAAGTTATAACAAAATTATTGGTGTTAAATTTCTTCAGAATAAGTAAGGGACGTGGGAGACGATTTCCTCTGA
This sequence comes from Euprymna scolopes, assembly GCF_053919585.1. Taxonomy (NCBI): domain Eukaryota; kingdom Metazoa; phylum Mollusca; class Cephalopoda; order Sepiida; family Sepiolidae; genus Euprymna; species Euprymna scolopes. Next base: position 127,679,306 of record NC_136495.1, read on the forward strand.
TTACCATAGCAACATTTTCAACATTGACGTTTTATAGACGATATCTTCTGATTAGCCGTTGGTTACTATATCAACTCTTTCCTCGTCTAAACCTTCATAAATCATAGCTGAAATGTAGCTCGAATGCCATCTTATTTGGGTTATATAGAAAGAGTTATCAAAAGTGATGCTCTTTGCCGTGCTAGGGTCGATAATCTCTCGCGTACGTCGTCGCCCGTTAATTCCGTTTCTCTCTATCCGTGCTAGGGCTGATAAGCTCCCGCTTACAGCGACACCAGTTAACTCTGTTTCTCTATTTATTGTCACTTTTTTTCTGTCTCTAATCACGTCTTTTTTATTTAATCAATTTAAGAAGTTCATAATATCTGTAATAAATTGTTTACAATGCGTATAATATTGAACACAAAAAATATTATTGCAACGCAAAGCGCGGAAAAATCATAGCATGAAACGTTATATAGTTACGAATAAAAGTAAAATGACTTCTTTATAAACTGGAAAAGAAAAAGACAATATATTCTAGTACAAAATCTAAATTCATAACTTAAAATATTTCAGCATTAAGATTTTTATAAATTCAATAAACATTATATATAAATACTAAATTCTGCAATATTTCAAGTTATAAATATATTATATTTTTCTTGTCTTTATATTTTCCAGATTTTACAACTAGTCCTTTTACTTTTCTAAGATTTATCTTGACAATATTACTATTTATGCTCGCATTTTTCTATGCAATATATATATATGTGTGTGTGCGTGTGTGTGTATGTATATACATTCATATATATATATATATACATATATATATATATATATATATATATATATATATATTACATAGCGTGTTTTAATAAAATATATTGAGAAACACAGAGTTAAAAAATATTATTATTTTTCGGAATGGAAACACAAATATAGGTGAAAGTTATATATATATATATATATATATATATATATATATATATATATCCATACCTCATCATTTACCTCTGCATATATATACTAGCAGGATTGAATGGAATCACAAATATAGGTGAAAGTTATATATATATATATATATATATATATATATATATATATCCATACCTCATCATTTACCTCTGTATATATATACTAGCAGGATTGAATGATGATCAAGAACGTTTCACACTTCAATATTTTTATTGTCATGAAGTCGGTGAAATTGCACATTTTTCAATCAAATCGATTGCTTGCGTGGTCTATTCGAAGACTTATTGCGGTGCATCGTGGGAAGTTTCGACCGAAACAGTATCATTACTACTGTAGTCATATAATATTTATACGGGAAGTGCCAAACTTTGCGTGTGTATAGGTCTGGTTATGTAAGTAGAACGTGTTTTAAAGGGCGGCGAACTTTAAAGTGGCAACTTATTTTTTTAAGCTGAATCTTTGGCAATTGTCGCTTATATTGAATTCAGCTTGGTATGAGAATTCATTATAAAGAAACCAACACCCGCCACCGATGCGATCAATTTCCTGAGAGTAACAATTGATTAACAAAAGTGTTACTTGTCAACTGGCCGCTTCCTTCGTGCGTTATATACTCATTTGATTATTTTCGGAATATATGGAAAGATCCATGTCTACGCTAATCAACCAGACACAATATACCATTTCGAAGACAACATTACAGTCTAATTTAATGAGTACAGTTTGTGAAAATTGGTCTTCCAGATTGCAGCATAAACGCGGTTGACCCTGGGTAACGTGCTCGCAATTTTATTTGAATTATAAATGCTAAAATTAATCTTTGGAATGAACCACATAATTTAGAAATATTTTTACTTTAATTTTTTACATTTCAATTTTGCCGCCTAAAAAATATATATATGATTATTTTTATCTCCCCGAATATATCCGTTATCTATTTACACCTACTTTGGGATTATGAACCAATTTAAAATATCAGGGCAATCTATATATCTATAAAAGTGAGCATGTGTGTGTGTGTGTGTGTGTGTGTGTGTGTGTGTGTGTGTGCATTTCCCTACAATATAACTATCAATTTTCGGTCTAGAGACTCGAGATTTGACCAAAGGGGTATTGAGATTTGGGAAAATCATTTTAATCCGTTTTCGGCCAGAAATTTGGCTGTCAAAAGGTCAAACTTCAATGAATTTACCTTTGAAGCTCTACTAAACTCCTCCACCAATTTTTGGATGAAACACTTGAAATTTTAGATGTATGTTACTTGGGCATGGATCAAACATTTTAATTTGATTTGAGCCCCAAAAAATGAATGTTAAGGGGTCAAAATTGGGGTCAAAATAAAAAAGAATTTGACCTCAGCGATCTCTACCAAATTACTCAGACAATATTTGGTCTAAACATTTCAAATTCTACATAAAGGGCATTTAGATATAGGGCAAGCTTTTTAATCGGTTTGGGCCGAACATTTGAGCGGTGCTAATGCAGAGGGTGATCCGCGCTATTTTTTTAAATCGTATTTCCACGTTTAATTAAAGTTTTATGATTTTTATTCAGTTTTAAGGTTAATGTACAGAATAGGCACAAAACATCCTCTTCTCCCGACGTTAAGAATTAGCAAATTTTGGGTCTAAACATTTTAAATCTATACATAATGGGTATTCCGCCATACGGCAAGCATTTTAATCGGATTTTGGGAGAAATTTTGGCTGCCCAAAGGTCAACGTTGAAAAAGTTAACCTTTGTAGACTCTACTAAATTCCTCCGCAAATTTTTTGTCTAAAGACTTTTAGAATTTTAAATGTCGGGAACTTGGACATGGGTAAAATTGTATTTTGATTGAGACTAAAATAATACATTTAAATTAGGGTCAAATTTTTAAAAACAATTGACCTCCACGTTCTCTATGAAATTACTCAGACAAATTTTGGTCTAAGTATTTTAAATCTTTTACAAAATGTGTTCACACGTAGGGCAATTTATAAACAGTACATAAGGCCTGAGCAAAGCCGAGATAAACTGCTAGTAAAAAATAAATAAAGAACTAATATTAAGATGACTTAAATTTAAAAATGGATTCTGTAGATTATCGTTCAGAACTGTATTAAACTGCAAAATTTTATAATAGAAATAGACGCAGCGTTCACAACTCGTGATCATCGGTCAGAACTTATTTCTAAAATTAATAAAATAAATTCCTTCCACCTATAGTTACTCTTCTATTTCGTCTTGCATAGACAAAACAGTAAATAATTATATTAATTTTACTATAACTTGTAAACTTTAAATGTAATCTATTATATATATAAAAGTGCGCGTTGCTCTGTGTGTGTCTCTGTACATTTTCCTACGCAATAACTCTGTCAATTTTCAGTCTACAGACTCGAAATTTGATATACAGGTTACTGAGATTTGGAAAAACACTTGAAATTTTAGATATAGGTTCCTTATACATGAATCAAACTTAATAACTTGATTTGACTTCCAAACAATAGATGTTAAGGGGTCAAAGTTAAAAAAAAAAAATTGACCGCGTTTTTTTTTTGTTTGTTTTTTTTTTTGTTTTTTTTGCTCAACATACACCTCCAAACACCCGGGAAACGCCGGGCTGAAATGCTAGTAGGTTAATAGAAATTAAAGAAAAAAAATGGGTCTGGTGTATAATACACTTAGATAGAAAAAAAGTTGTCAAAAGAACAAATATATAAAAGACAAATGTTATCAAAAGTAAAATAAGTTACTTTTCTACCTGACTGGATAAGTTTTTAGTGTTTTTATTTAATGTAAAATGTGTATTCGGTTCGGAAATATACAGTGTTACAGTCGGTACATGTGAAAAAGACAAATTGCGGCGTGCTCGTTGTTGAACACTTGAAGTTTGCGAAAATTAGTTCAAACTAAAAAACTATACAAAATACTGTAAGAAGCCCACTCAATATATGTTACCGTGAGATAGGCTAAATAACTTCTTTTTCGAACTTTTAGATTATAATGTTAAAAATAAATAAGTCGCCTATCTCATATTATATAGGTTATTCTTTCTTCTGTTTTCTTAATCTTATGTTAAGGAGGTTGATTTTTTTTCTATAGGATCGTATTACAAGTTTAATTAAAGGATTTTGCTCTTATCTGGTGGGATTATATGAAAATTATTTGAGATTAGGTATGCGATTAAGAGGAACTTATTTACCTTAATTATAGGAGAATTCCATTGTTATATGTTAGATACATCTACATATATAGATAGTTATTTTTCGAAGCTCAATTGGGTGATGGGAAAAGTGCTGCCACATTTAGATGAGTTTATTTATTATTTCTTCACTTAGAATTCTTTACTATTTAGATTTTCTTTTTCCTAAAAATAAAAAATAAATATTTGTCCCCCGACAAGAGGAGGCTAGACGTGTAATTTCACCCTTGTCCGTCCGTCGATTCGTCCGTTCGTCTGTCCGCATTTTCTCAATAAATACACTGGAATTTTTTGAAATTTTCCACAGATATTAAGCATGATATGAGAAAAAAAATGCAACAGAACGGATTTTCCGGGAAAACTCCGGTTGTGCCCCTAGGAGTGCTTTTCGGGTTAAAATGGCCAAAATCGACACTTTTGCGCTTATTAAAAAAATTAATGCCTTGGATTTTTATAAAACTTTCTAAAAAGTTGTAACTCAATAATTTCTATATCATTTTGCTTGGCGATAACTCTTGGGTTTGTCTCAGGGGCTCTTTAGTGTTAATAAAAACACTCCATTTTTTAGACTATGGTGCTGAACTCAAATTTAAATATGTTAAGACCTTGAAGACTTTAGGGCTGAATGGGAGAGGGCAAATGATGAACTTAATCATCTCTTTTTTGCATGATGCAGAACTCAAATTTACATATGTTAAGGCCTAAAACTATACCGTTTGTTCATTTTCACTCGGGATTTGACGTCCCTAGGAACTTATTTAACTAAATGGGGGCGGGGGTAAACGCTGAACCTAGCTATTTTGTATGCCTCGTTCACTGTGCGGTCACGGAGGGCAATACATGCTTCACTTGTTAAAATTTGATATGTGAAAGAATGTTATAAAATGGAACTATATTCGTGGTTTGAATAGTAAGCATATTTTGGGAAAAGAGGACAGATAGATAGATGGATGGATAGATAGATAGATAGATAGATAGATAGATAGGTTGTACCCTTTAATCTAATTATTAGAGTCTACATCAAAAATATAAAAAGGAAATAAGGTTGTATTTTGTTCATTTTCTTCTTCCCTGTGTTTGTGACCACTCCGCTATCCGATTCTTAATTTCTTCTGTACGAATTAATTGTTATTACATATGTGTTTTCTTCTGTACGAATTAATTGTTATTACATATGTGTTTTCTTCTGTACGAATTAATTAAGAAGTGTGTATGTGTTCACACCGTGTTCGAATATATGATTAAGTGGTCGCATTAATCATTTAGAACTGCTTTAAAGCTTCACCGCCCACTCAGTTTTCGACCAAATTGAAAACAACTTTTACAGTTTATATACCACTATGTCAGTTATATTGCGAAAAGAGAATTTCAATGTTTGTTAAGTAAAACAAAAGTTGCGGTTAATTTTCTGGTGTACAAACTCGTAAAACTATGTCAGGAGGGGAGCGGCGCTTTTATGACTGGTTTCTATAGCAACCACATCGCTTCAGTGACTACTATTGCTACTAATTGGAAAAGAGAAGTAACAAGTAAAACAGAGAGAATGAACGCATCTAAGGGAGATAATTAGAGAGATTTTATTGAAAGCAGACGAGTATCGTACATTGTTATTACATATGTGTTTATTGGGGGAAAATAAGACTGAAAGTAAACAAAGAACAAACTAATATATTGGAAATCTGTAAAAATCATGGATTACAATAGAAAAATGCGAGAATAAAAAGTAATGTGGTTAAGCTTCAACATGAGAAAGTAAAGGACTAGTTGTTAAAACTGGAACAGAAATTACAAGATATTCTAGTAACAAATATAATAGATTTATAACATGATAACAAAATATTGCAGCATTCAGAACGTTTTTAAAATTCAATTTATAACAAACAATTCTAATATATTTATTTCTGTATTATATTTAAAAATGAAAATCTGAAAAAAATATCTGAAAAAGATAACAGCATTTTCATTAATATTTTAATATTTCTATTTTACAAAGTTAATGGCGAAAGAAATCAAACAGTTTTTGGCATCAATATAAGAAACATTTATTTTATTTTTTTTCTCCAATTCTGTTTACAGTTTTTTACAATTTTTCATGTGATTTAAGCCTTTACTTAATATCTTAATCATGCTAATCAGGAGATGATTTTAAAATTAAAAGATTCCTTAAGGAGAAATTGTTGCATCTCTCTTGTACTTCGCTGACAGAGTCCATGGCAAGCGCTCGTCTGAGCTCCATTCTCTGGTCCCTCCTCGTCAATCTTTTTCAAAAAACACTCGACTAGCTGAAACCACCGTCAATAATTTTCCCCACTCCTTATCTGTGCCTAAATCAAAACGTAGATTCCATGAACAAAGCTTCTTTCTTAGAACTGTGTGCCTGTGGAACTCTGTCCCGCTTGCCTGTTTCCTTCCCGACTTCAACCTGGATGTTTTCAAGTCCAACACAAACAAATTCCTGATGAACCGCCCACCCAAGTAATGACACCTTATCAATTCTCCAATAGTATTGCTACACTATCCCATTGATTACTGTACACACAATAACCCTTATCCCCGAGTGGCCATTGGGTCTTGATAAGTGGTGAACTCCATGTAAAAAAAAGAGTATATTTGCAAGGTAGTTTTTGAAAATCTTTTTCATGAGTCAGATTGCTTCTATAATTACTGGGATAATTGAGATTTTCTTAACAGTCCGGGTTTTTTTTTCATGTTTTGCATAAGAGATTGATATTTTGTTATCATTTCCTTTCAGTTTTGTTTAACCCAGAATAATTGGGGGCACTTTCTATTAAAGTTGCATTTTTTTGTTTATCCCACATCACTATGTCAGGTTTAATGGGTCCATTTTCTAGATACGCAGCTATAGAAATTGCTTAGTCATAGTGGATGGTGTATGACTTCTTTCCAACTAATTAGGAAATGAAAAGAAAGCCTTGTTTTACTTTGAATAAAAAGAATTTAATCAGACATTAATTGTAGGAAATAATATAATACTACAATTATTTCCTGATGTAGAAAAAAACATTTTGTTCCTAAATTAAAACCATATCATATTTAATAATTAATTAAAGGTATGGATACCTATGAAAAATAAATATTTGTTTAATTAATGAAACAAAATTCAATGAAAATGTTTAAATTGAGAAGAAATATTTCTTTAAAACTTAAAAAATGAAACAAAGTGTTTTATATCATATTAAAAACTAAAGTTGTTGAGGGTTCATTATTGTGTAAGTTTGAACAAAAAAGAATTTGAAAGTAATATTTTTATAATTTTGCTCTGTAAAAAAGGGATAACAAGATGTTCTATATTTCTTTTCAATATGTTCTCTTTTGCAAATTAAAAATCACTACTATAATAGTTATTAAAAAGTGTCCTTATACTAATGTGTATTTTTAAATGATATTTTAGAATAGTTGACATACCACAGATTTTCTAATGTGACCTTTTCGAAGCTTCCGGATTTCTATCGTGATTCACGTCTCCACCGGAAGCGTTTTTTTTTTTTTCAAATAGACGTTATTAGGTAAGACTCTATAAAATTATTATAATAAAACTATTTGAAAAAATTAATCTATTTACTGTCAGTTTTTCTTCTAAACAAAGCATAAAGTTAAAAGCTACTTATTTGCCATTAATTTTCGTTAGTAGAATACTTAAACATTTTTTTAGAATATGGAGGCTTTTTTTTAGAAGAGCATCACAAGATCGTATGAGTAAGAATTTTAATTTAAATTTTTTAATGGGCATTTCTAAAATTGCTGAAAATGCTACCACATTTGTAATTAAAAAAATACAAATGTACATTAATGCATTGAAAATTCAATTTATCTAAAAATGTAATTATTTTGTGCAGGTGAACTTTCAGCGGTTTCCTTATAAATGTTTTCCTTCTCGTTCCTTTTCACGTATTTCTACGGATTATTATTGAGTTAACGCTAAGCTATCAGATTATTAAAAAACAATTAATCAATATTTAAAGATTTGGAAAGGGGGTTCAATTTCACACACAACGTTCTAGTAAATCGATCCCCTATTTCTTGAACTAATTTATTATATCATCTTTTTGTGGTTGGGTCCTTCAGCCCCCCCCCCCGCATTATTGTGATTAATAATGTCGGTTCTTTTATTTTGGGAAAGTTCTGTCTGCCCCCCTACCCACCCCCGTCATTATTGTGTGTATTTATTTACGAGTTTTAGCCCCCTCCCTCGCCGCAATTTTGTTATTTTGCGACTTTTTTTTAATTTGGGAAAAGTTTGCCCTCCCCCGCCCCCCGTTATTATTTTTTTCGATTTTTTGAAAGATTATCTAGATTAAATGCAATTTTATTTTTTGGTAAATATCTCCATATACACAGCCTTCCCAAAAGACAGATATTAAATTTTATTTTAATTGAGAATTTATACAATGAATGTTTTGTTTTTTTAAATATTTTGGGTCAATTTATATACCCCAATGCTCATATAATCTAAATGTCTTTTTTTTAATTAAACACAAAATAAACTGAATAAAAATCATAATGAAACAAAAAAAAAACAACGAATTTAAAACGAACCGTGCTGAAATAATAACGTTATCATTTAGAAAACCATTCTTAACATGGGAGGAAAAGGCGTTAATCTCCTCTTAACGTGACCTTTTTTATTATAAAATAAAATAGCCAATTTGAAACCTGAAAAAAGACCGTTTGTTGGGTTTTGAAAATTATTGACCATAAAAGGGAGGTCATTCGTTTCTCATTAATTAATGTATGCGATGGTGATGATTTTAATGTTATTATGGTTAACAGTGACTCTATTTTTTTATATATAAAACTCGAATGTTTATTAGCCATTTTGGAATATTCCACTGTCATTTTAAAGGATGTCACGATGATAATGGTCGAAACTTATTAGTTTACGATGGCGTCGTTTTGATGTTGAGTCCTTCAGCCCTCTCCCCCAATTATTATCTATATATTATTACGTTTGTTATTAATTTGCGATTTTGTTTTTTTGACTTTGGGAACTGTTCTGTCTGTCCCCCATCATTATGGTTTTTATTTATTTATCCCCCACCTTCTCACCGCATTTGTTATTATTTTGCGATTCTTTTACGTTGGGAAAAGTTCGGTCTGACACCCCGTCGTTTGTTATGTTAGATTAAACAAAATATTATTTTTCTGATAAATATTACTTCCCTCCCCCCACCAACACTCTTCCGGATTTATACAATGTTTTAGTTTTCAAATATTTTTGTGTTATTTTAATACTTGAATGCGCAAAAATCACGGATGTTCTCTCGTTTGGAACCTGGATAATTCCTCAAAAGGTCGCAAATAAATAATAAAAAAATAATGACGGGAGCGGGATCAGACTGAACTGGATAAAAATTATTATCATTATTATTATTATTAGTAGTAGTAGTAGTAGTAGTAGTAGTAGTAGTAGTAGTAGTAGTAGTAGTAGTAGTAGTATTACAACAACAACAACAACAATAATAATAATAATAATAATAATAATAATAATAATAATAATAATAATAATAATAGGGGTCGATACTAATCCGCAGAAATAGTCCAAAAATGACGAAAAGGCTAAAAAGTATAAGGGGGCGCAAATAGTTAACGTAAACCATTTTCAAATTATTAACTCATAAATGAAAAATATCAGAGATTAAATTCTTAAAAATAAACAAATTATTGGTTTATGTGCACTAGTTGTTTAACCAGCAAATGGTGTTTATTACGAAAGCCCTTCTTTATATAAGGAGGTCGGGTCTGTTTCTTCCGAAATGCTTTTCAATCTTCTCGTGTTAAGAACAGCCTTCGGAATAAACACTCTTTGCAGCTTTGACAACACTACACATTGACTAAAACATTGACCCAACGTCTGAAAAATAGGTCAAAATTAAAAATTAATGCTTAGAATTTTAGAATTTTGATTTAAAACCGATTCTTATTTAAAATTAAAACGAAATAATGTTAAAAACAAAGGATATAATGTGTAGATTCTATTCGTAAGAAGCTGATAATTATCCACAAGTCGGTCTAGTTCGTTTGTTTTTCGACAGAATGAATTTACGAGGACTCTTCCTGTTTTAGTGGAGAAATTTTGTGGCATATTGAAATATAAGCAAAGAAATAATTAATTAAAATTTGTTGACAAAACTAATTTAATTGTTTTTGATAGAAAATAAATGAAATGTTTAAATTAAAATTTTCAAAAATGAATAAAAATTATAATGAAACAAAAACCAACGAATTTAAAACAAAATGTGATGAAAAAATCCGTTATTTTTTAGAAAACCAATATTTATATGGGGTGGGGAGGGTTAATCTCCTCTCAACATGACATTTTTTTAAACTGTAAAATAAAATAACTAATTTGAAACTGTAAAAAGACTGATTTTTTGGGAGGGGATGAAAATTAATGACCATAAAGGGAGGTAATCCGTTTCTCATAAATTATCATAGTTATAAGCGACACGAATTTATTTTTTGTTTTGTTTTATTTATTACTCAAATGTTTATTAGCCATTTAGAATATTCTAATTTCCTTTTAAGGGATGCCCTGATGAAAATGGTCGAAGCGACAACCGTATTGCTATATAGATGATGATGATGACGATGACGTCGACGACGACGACGACGACGATGACAACAACAACAACAACAACAATAATAATAATAATAATAATAATAATAATAATAATAATAATAATAGATACATGGATGTTTAAAAGAATACGCAAATTTGCTAGATCTTTTGCAGATAAATGCAATTCCACGACCCATATATAATAAAGTTGTATTTTATTTTCAAATGCGTAAAAGAAAAGATTGTTTAATATTAATATCAATATACGAAAAACAAATTTATAGGAGCATATAAGTATATTGGTTTAATGAAACATAAATGGATAAAGCAATTTTTACGCGTGTGAAGTCTAAAACCCTTGACTATACGAACGTGTTTATCTCTTACTTATTATTACATGTTGACTAAAAAATAACGGGCCCCAACTCTAATTAGGCCCCGTTTCTTAGTGTTTTGTCCGAATGAAATGAAAGTTTGGTCATAACTAGTTTATTATATTCAAAACATCACATCAAAACACTAGGGTCTTTGGCTCTTTTTTTCTCCGTTCTACGACATATGTTCTAGATATACTTTCTATGTTTTGGGGGTTTTTTTTGGTCACCCTGTATTTGGTTGCTACCAATTTCTAAGTATCATTAATTTGGCATTCGTATATGTGAGGACTTGCTTATCATCTGTTATAAGAATGGTAATATATCTCAGAGTGTTATAAGAACTGTTGATACGAAGCCCCAAGAAGCATCCGCAGAACGGTATGTCTCCCTCCTCATCATCCTCGTTACATGAGTATTGCATGTACCCTTATCATCATCATCGTTAAAGCTGAATTATATGTACCCTCATCATCATCATCATCGTCAAATCTGTATTGCATGTACCTTCATCATGAAAGTTTGGCCATAACTAGTTTATTATATTCAAAACATCACATCAAAACACTAGGGTATTTGGCCTTTTTTTCTCCGTTCTACAACATATGTTCTGGATATACTTTCTATGTTTTTTTCTGTTTTTTGGGTCACCCTGTATTTGCTTGCTACCAATTTCTAAGTATCATTAATTTGTTATTCGTATATGTGAGTACTTGCTTGGCCACTATATTTCGTATTCATGATCCATGTTCTCATTCACCACTTTATTC